>NC_044070.1:21392430-21529930 GCF_902167405.1 Gadus morhua | reverse complement strand
AGTGGGCCCAGGAGGAGGGACTGTGATTGGTGGGACAGCGGTGGTGATGGAACGAGAGGTGAAAAAAAATTAAAAATAGTCTTTGACTGCATATCTTTTTATATTTAAGTAGGAGGAGATTAATAATACTGCATTAGAATGCTTAGGATGAAGACCATTATAATTTTGTTTCTCAGGGATGAAATAAATACATAGGCCGTACTCTATGGCAATAGGGTTAGATAAATACATGGATTGTATGTGATTCAAATAACTTACGGAGATAATAGTACCCAAGAATCACCAGACCATGAGAAGTGGTATTAGAGCGAGAGAGAGCGAGAGAGAGCGAGAGCGAGAGAGAGACAGGCAGATAGAGAGGCAGAGGTAGAGCTAGATAATAGCATATACGTACATGAATACATGATGTTCTCTAGCTCTCTGTTCATGCTATAATATTCAACCAACCAGCTGGATATGATGAGCTTATGGCCAGATGGATCTGACCTCCACCTCCAGTCATATGACCTCATGTAATGAAAAGCCATTGTCTAATAACATCTAAGCTGCAGCAGACCATGCAGCCTTGTTAGGTCTGGTTAACTTTCATCAGCCAGCACATTGGAACGTAATGATCTGGACCGTACTAGGTATTTTTATGGTATTAAGTTAAAATAATATAGGCTACCATACGCTGCCAGACGAGAAGTTTCATTGCAAAATAAAAGGTTTGTATGGCTGGGCATTAATGCAATGCTGGGAATATAACTACTTAATAGTAGGTAGGAAATAAATCTTGTTGACTCGAGAAAATACAATTTCATGGGTTCTTCTTTTTTTTCCACTCTGTGTTGCAGTAATGCACAGCTTTAAATGTGTGGTGTTTCCCCTCTCAGATTATGTCGGAGAAATAAAAATAAGGATTTCCACAGATTGCATCACTGCATTATGAACATCAAACGTGATCTTCAACCGAAACGACAGTTTCGTAGGTCGTCAATACGCCCCCGAACGACACGAATAAGAGTTCTATCGGCTGATCAAAGAAACACAAATACGTTGACGTATGTCAAGATTCTGTCTGCCAAAACAAAATGGATGACATTTGTTTTGTTCCAAGTGAAGAATGCAAAATTTGAAGGTAGCGACGGCATTATAATGTGCGGAGGTAGGGAGGGCTTAGGGAATCGTCGTAGCGAGCGGCCCCCTTCTTGCCGGAGAGACTCGAGATTTAAGAAGAACTATCCCAATGTGTTTCAAAGGCGCATTTCATGCTTTGTGAGTCACTTCCCACGAGCCTAGAGTCCCCAGATCGCTCTTCCTGTACGTTATCGCAGCCTTCTTTCGTATAAAAGAGACCCAAGGTCTTTAGCTCACTCCAAAGTTCCCTTGACCCTGATGTCACCTGCTAATTGCATCACTTTATGTAGGGCTAGAGCCTCAAAATTGATATTATCCGTATAATGCCCTGATTCACATGAAAAAGACAAGGATTCTCCATCTCACTCCCAAGTCACTCTGGGCCTCCATGAATGGTGTGTTTGCATCACTTCCTGTAGGTCTGAAGGCTCACAAAATTCACCCATGGCTTTGACATTATCGCTCCCTTAGATTGATAGTCGCATCAATAAGCAGGCAACGTGAACAGCTGCATAGGCTCAGCCTAAGACTCTGACAGGTACTTACAGACGTGTGCTTAGGAAACAGAGCAGACACACACACTGCGGATGGCTGTAGACAGAAACATAAAGCAAACGGTGCATACCCTGCTCACGACAATTCTGCCTAGCGCCTTCGTCAAGATGTCTGAATAATTATTGAGTTATCAATTAGTGACCAAATAATAAATATGTAACAATTGATAAGTGCATAACACTGCTTTGTGGTCACTTTGAAAATAAGTGAAATGTATGAAGGCCTTGGAATCACTTAGAATGATGTCGCTGTCTATGAATATTCACAAAAATTAATATTTTGGCCAAAATGATGGAAGGGTTGTTTTAATAATGTAGTACAAAAGGAAAGTGCAGTCTTTAAATATGAGAATTACATATTTTACATATCCACATTTACATTTTAAGGCAGCTCAGTTCCACGAAACATAAATTAATATAAAAGACCATATCAGCCCATATAGCCCATGACGCATGATGCCGTAATGAGTCTGGGAGGATTTCTGATGGAAGCGTGTGCTCGCTGAGACAGCTGGGCTGTGGGTCAGCGGACCACGCCGGTGGTCGGCACCTTAACCCCTCCTTTGTCCGCTGTTCCGTCCGGAGCTCATGGGAGATCCAGCGGCAGCCGCCGGGGTGAATGATCACGCCCGGTGCTTTAGTGAAGAGGCTGAATGGGTTTATGGTGCGCTCTGCTGAAGGCTGAGCTAAAGTCGATAAGGGGAAGATGGGGGCGTAGCTTCTGGGTGGGGGGTGTGTGGGGGGGGGGGGGGGGGTGGCAGTGGGGGATGGTAAAGGGTAAGATTGATGTTCTCCATTGATTTATGGGTTGTGGTGGAGGTCCATCAGCAGAATGCTAGGTGGTCTTGCCACATGGGGAGGGGATGACGGTGTCAAAGTCCTCCGTAGGAAACAGAAAACCGTTGCCGGGTATTTAATTATGATCATCATTCATTTGATGTTATAATGTAATATTTGTGTATTGGACTGCCCCCCCCCCCCCCCACCCCCCGCCTGTGTTTAGTATGTGAAGTCCAGCCGCGGTTAGCAACCGTACAGAGGGCTGGTCCGTGAGTTCAGGGCATGTTGTTGCTATGGGATTCATCAAGATACTCTGCAGGCAATCCTGTGAGGGATTAAAGAGAACAAGGCTGCAAAAAGCTAATTATAGTAAAAAAAAAAATATCTTTAGATATTACAAATACAGGATTGGTGGATTTTATCGGGGTGACTTGTGTACTTGGCAGTTGAAAAGTTGGAACTGCAGAACTATTTGGCAGGCAGCTGTATGAATCGATTTGAATTAATTAATATTCTGTAAGAGAGTCAACAAAGTAATTATATTAACCGTAAAATGTGCAGTTTGTTCGTTTGAATTTCAGATTTCAGGAACTGTACAAATTACTATTTAAAATGGTCTTAGATTTTGAGAGCACAATATGTTGACTTATCCATAAATTCATATTTTGATGCAAGACGGATGCAAACAGTAACCATTGTTTCATGTCTTTATGAATAAAAAATATGAATCACCTTATTATTCTCAGGCAGCAAAATGCTAAAACTCTATTTGTTAGAGTGGAAAATTCAATTAATTAGAATTGTGAAACAATTGTTGTCATTAATCAGCGAGTGGCAGCAGAACACACTCCAACACTCCTCCGGTGTTCAGCGTTCCTACACGTTGCCAAAACGAGGGGTTCAGAGAATCAGAGTGAAAACAGCACCCTCCAGTGATGATGAGGAAGCAGAGACAGGGCAGGCCCATTGACTTATTATAATCCTAACACACTCATACTCTTGAAATAATACAGAAGACGCAGTCGCTTTTGTTATTATTATTTTTTTTTTACCATGGAGACGAAGCGACCGCATCGACCAGTGCCCCATCACAGCTGAGGTAACTGAGACCGTACGGAAAGCCCGGCTGCTTGTTCAAACCGGTTCTTCGAACCGTTTAACACGAATGGCCTCAAGCTGTCGTGAACGACCGCACCATGAGTCAAGTCAGCGACGCGCTGCGTGGTCAAATGAAACCCCCCGGCCCTTGGCACCAGGCCCTCCCTGGTGGTGGGAACCGCTTTAAGACGCCATTTTTGCTGATATGTTAGCTGAGTGCGTGGCTTGAACCTGGGCTGCGCTGGACCTATAACACCGTGCCATTTGTCGAGGGGGGAGGAATTAAATTGCCTGTCACCGATCTGGTGCTCCATGTGGGGATAAATGCGAAGATTTGGAAGTCGTCGTGTTGTATTTTCTAATTAGAGCAATGGAGTGGTGAAGAGAGAACGAAGCCATAGAAGCACAAGGAACACATTTCTGGGGCTGCAGTAGCTCAGGCAGTAGATGGGGTTGGCTGGTTACCTGAAGGTTGCTGGTTCGTTCCCCGGCTACTCCTCGCTGGAGTGTCGAGGTGTCCTTGAGCAAGGCACCTAAACCTAACTGCTCCCGACGAGCTGGCTGTCGCCTTTACATGGCTGACTCCGCCGTCGTGTGTGAATATGTGCGCGAATGGTGAATGTGAGGCCATAATGGCCATATATGTGCATTGAGTGGCCAATAGGTTAGAAAAGCGCTGTATAAATGCAGTCCATTTACATCTTGTCATTGTCGTTGCAGGGGAGAAAACCAGTAAAGGAATAATCCGGTTCACGGGTACGCTTTGCTAGCCTGGAGACCATCGTGATCACGTCACCTCACGTTCTGCGTTGCTAAACGGTTCTGACCTGACATGCCGCACAAGTTCACAACATGACGGACAAACTGCTCCAGCCAATCAGCGTCACCAAACACGCACACGACAGCGTACAATGACGTTACAGCGCATTGTTTCGGGAGATGCAATTGCTAATTGGCGACCTGTATTTTAGGTCATCAACTCCGACACATATCCCAGGTTGCCACGGTTACACCATCAACTTGCAAACCTCCAGAGTGGGTAAGGTCGTGTAGTTACCCTGGAAGCAGTCAGGTGTCTCCAGGTGCAGAGTCCCAAGCAATCAGGTAGACAAGCTGTAGGGGGGGGGGGTCGTAAAACCTGCCACATTTAGCCTTTACTTTCTTACAAACCAGGACTATCCCGGAGTGGGTTTGTCAGAAACCCTGATGTCAGGATTCAGAGAGGAAAGAGCCACAGGCACCACTTCCTTCCAAGGTTTCTCTCCCCCGCCCGCCCTGAGTGAGTGAGAGAGAATGAGGCTGAACTTCATTCCGAAGGACCTGCTGTTCGGCAGGGACCGCGACACCCCCCCCAATCCGAGACTGCGGGGAAGATTTTGCGGTAATTGTAATTCAAACAACAATTTCTACAGCTTGTTGCTGTCACAGTAATCCTGCTCAAATGCATTGCATCGCCTTTTCTTATTTTTTTAACACAAATAAAGGAAACAAACAGCTCCCGGAGTGTGTACGAGCCGTAAACACATTAATGCTTGACACAACAGCAAATGCACTGATGTATACCCACTTTAAACAGACTTCTGGTCTCAGAGCTCATTGTTTGAAACTGACTTTAAAATATATAGGATTTATGTCATTTCAATGTCATAGTATTACATAATTATGACTTGAAATAGATTGATGTTGAATACATAAAGAAAATATTTACAGACAATTTCATGGCTCTCTCTGGTTTCTGTCCATTTAATGTATGAGACTAACCATGGTTGCACCATGGTTACTGCAATAACACAGTATTCTTACGGCCTTTTAGAGACTAACCCGGTTAAGAAGACAACACAATCATTATCTGATTTAATTTGACGTGTAAAATTTTTAATTTTTATGTTAATCTTTCCATGGGGAAAGATTCACCTGGTTTAGCTGTTTATCATCTGTCTAACCCTCCCTTTTCCCCCTCTGGGGTCTGTGTGTCATATGTATACAGCAGTAGCACTAGAATAAACTCTGGGGGTGATTTCTTTTGTATCTTTGTAATTCAAACACTTTCTACAGAAAGATACTCTCAAAGCAACCTTGCTGAAATTCATTGCATCGCCTTTACCCCCACCCCTTTAGCAAACAGCTGCCAGAGTGTCTACGTTCGGTAAACACACTCATGCTTGTCACAACAGAAAATGCACCGATGTTTACCCACTTTAAACAGACTCTTGGCCTTAGGATTCGGTCAGCTCATTGTTTGAAAATGACTTAATTCCTCACTGGGAAAACAACTCTAACCTGGTTCAGATTTGCATATTTGCCGACGTGCGTACGTCTTTTCATCACATTGTTAGCCTTCCCTTCCACCTATGGAGGTCTGTGTGAGAAAGTATTCAGCATTCAAATAAAATCTCTTTGGGCTAAAGAGCTGAAGGACCGGAGGTTGAAACGCAGCTACTTTATCACGTAATCCTGTCGCTATACAACTGTTCTCACAGCAGAGGAAGGTACAGTAATAGCCTAGCCTCCAGCACTGCTCGCTCATAATAGTCCCTCAACAGCAGTTCCATAAGGAGCCGACACTCAATCTTGTTAATATCTTGGGCTGCGGATGGCAGGCGGGCTGGCTCTGAATCACACAAGCAGATCAACATTTCAAAGGGACCTACTTTCTTTTGAAATCAATTAACAATCCAACTGTGGGAGAGAAAAGACCTAAGTGTTTCTGGCGGCAAGACGCACAATGGCCACTTCTAAGGAGAGCGTGGCTCCTAAGCTGGTGGTTGAGGTGAGCTGATGGTGAGCAATATCAAAGTGTGTGCGCTGGCTTTGAGCGAGGATTAACAATCAGATCGCAGTTTGTTCTTCTTTAGAAGCAGCCGATGACGGCTAATGACCATCGACAGCCTAGACAAATGTGAGTCCAATCTGATATTTAGGCGTTTTTTTGTAAGGACGGCAAATACATTAAAGGTAGAATTTTTGAAACACAACAAGAGCAAAATACATGGTCAGGAGCGAGCCACTCCTAAACACGTCCCCAAAGTACATCCTGCACATCCGCCCGTCACCTCCAGTGTAACACCATCACCCTCACCCCATCCCCCCTCCATCCTCACAGCGGCTTTATTTACAAACCCAAGGTCGGTGTCACATCAAGCGAGCTTGTCAGCGCCCTCAATTCCAATTACACTGTTGACCCCGCTGCCCCCCGGCATGTTGAGGGTAGACCTTGACCAGTCCAAAGCAATTTACCCCCTGCAGTAATTATCGTACATCAAGCACATTGTACATGGTCGTAGGGGCCAGTGGCGCTTCAGCGATATCAGCCAAGGCGTCTGTTTTATGAATCATCTGTGAGCTGACAAGGGTGGCACTATGGCTGCCCTTAGTGTTCGTGAGCCAGATTCTACAAAGTCTGTGACGAAAGGCGGGAAAATCGAAATTGAGAGGGGATGACAAAAGAGGTGACAAAGAGATGAAGGAGAGGGATGAGACGGGAAGACCACAATCATTTAATGCGAGGCGGTATTTATAGCAACCTCGACAATTATAGACATCTACTTCATAAGCACTTTTTTAATTGGTCGCACACACTCTATGTGTGATGACCAGAAGCTATGCGCCAAGAATATCCTGTTGCTCACGAGCTTAACATTACAAGTTGGCCTTTCTACCCTCCTGTCCTCCGTTCTCTACTTGGTATCACCCGCATGCATGATATCATGCATGTGTCGGTAGGTCACTCAAGCTGCCAAGGCTTTAGACCATACCTTTTGATGATATTAAATGTCACAACGCATTGACGGATGGTTCCGCAGTAGATTTATACTGCGAAATAGTTATTACCAATGAGTGCAGCTGAACGATGTGCATGTTCACGTGCCTCATATGATCCAGGGAGCTGCCGCTGGTAGTCCTAGCTTTAGATTAAGACCTCAACGATTATGTGTACAGATCTATCAGTATTAGGCAATTAAGCCAAGCATATGTATTTGCATGAATGCTTCTAGGACCGTTATGGACGACGTTTGTTGAAAAAACAACTTTTCTTTCATCCAAACACGTGGTCTTTCTGCTCCTAAGAGGCACGCTGAAAGACTCTTCAGGGTCCATTCTGTACCGGTGTGTAACAGCAATAATAAAAACAACCAGTGGACCAAACCCCCAGCACTTGTCCGCTGTGCCACTGGAGCCTCAGAATGAGTGATTTACTCCCCGGCTCAGCATCAGCCATAACTTGTGACACGACTAAAACCAGAGCAACTCATAAAAGAACAACTGTTGGTTTTATGGATAAATCCTGGCCCTCTGCCACTGGGAGGGCGGTCTGACCAGTGAACCCCCCTCCCAGTCCAAGTACCTGCCGTTAGAGCCCCAAGAGCTGAAGGGGTTGGTTGTGTGCACAGTTTTTTTTCTCAGTGCTTTCTCCGTTTTTTTTTCAGGGTGGTTACATGCACACAGAAAAAAAGAGATTTGAACCTGGTTACGGCGATATCCTCCGGTTCTTAAACGGGGACCACCAGGTGTGAGTGGGATTAGCCATTACACTCACACCTGGTGGTATGATATGTCCCCTTTAACTGCCATGTGATAAACGAAGCCTGGTTAAGGAACACTTTTTCCTTCCCCGAGCCAAACCAATTTAGTACAGAAAAAAACAGATTCTTATCAGACCTGTGCTGAGTACACCGGTTATGTTGGCGACCATGTTAACGAGGTAATCAGTGAATCCCTGAGCCTCCCTGTTAATTACTCCTCAACCAGACCCCAGCCCCCATCACTAGCTGTGTGCCATCGCCGGTGGCGGACGCCATTTGCTTCCTGCAGCCGGGAAAGAGAAGACAGGAAGAACCGTATCAGCCTTGACCCTGAGTCATGGCAGTTGTTGACAGTTTAATGATCGCCTGACACCGCAACCCCCCCCCCCCCCCCCCGCGCGCCCTCCAAGGCGGCTGGAGTTATTAATGCAGCTCCAACTCAACCTCAGTTTGCATCAACGATATTATAACAATAAACATCTGGATGGACGCGGAAAGAGACACGTGACACACTGTGACAATATTAAGGTGTTTCAACGGAATCCATCAACAAAAGCCTCGCTCCACCACCCACCCCCAAACCCCCTCATCTTTCAACACACACACACACACACACACACACACACACACACACACACACACACACACACACACACACACACACACACACACACACACACACACACACAGACACACCTCACAAACCCCCCCCCCCCCCCAAACACCACGCTTCACTGTGTGATTTCTACAAAATGACCACAATTATGCAGGTTTTTTAAACACGCAAACCCTGCGAAAATAGGAGAATGACCGTAACCACTGTATGGTAAATGGTGAATGGACTGCCTTTATACAGCTCTTTTCTAACCAGTGGCGTCTCAAAGCGCTTTATAATATTGCCTTACATTCACCCATTCATGCACACATTCACACAGCGACAGCGGTTCAACCATGCAGGTATGCCTTTGTTCACTTTTTCTGGTCAGTCCCGTTTGACATCACGAAATTGCCAGAAAATAGGGTACGTAAGTTTACACACCTTGAGGTATTGGCAGAGGCGTCGCATCCCATTAGGCATACCAGGCAACTGCCTGGGGCCCCGCAATTGTTTGGGGGCCCCGGGCCACGGGGGGGGCCCCCTAGAGCCAAAAAAAAAAAAAAAAAAAAAATCCCTCCCCCCGTCAACAATCCTCTGCCTAGGGCCCCCACACTACCTAGAATCGCCCCTGGGTATTGGATCAATACAAACAAAGAATTAAACACACAAAAGATATTGAAACATCATTAAAGACAAACACTGCAATAGGTCTTGTGTGCACACTGGTAACCGTCCCTAAGCTCACGCTCAAGACATGGAGGCCTGTCCAGGAACTGTTAAGTGGGCTCATGAAGGCGTAAGCTATGTGTCCTCAGATGATCACTGACCAGTCACAGTTTAGACTCTTCGCACATAGTGGATTTCATCTTTGTGGAATAGATACATTGAAGGATTCGTGCATACCAGGTATAGTACATGCGTTTAACAATAGTACTTAGCATTGTGCAGCATCTTATCCCAGATAGCTTTGTTGAATACGGGGAACAATTGTTAGTGCTTGGCACTTGGTTCTATGAACATCTTTACTGTACAGACGGAGATATATTGTTTATCTTTCTCTTTACAAATGTACTCATCGTAAGTCGCTTTGGATAAAAGCATCTGCTAAATGCAAATGAAGAACATCATCTATGAAACGGCTTGTGTTATTGTAGAACCTAAAAACAACTAATTAGTGTTCCATTTGTATTCCAAATGTTGATACAATAATGTATTTGGACTGATAATTTTGACTTTTCTTTTCTGCTTCACAGATTATGAATGATGGCTGGGGCTGTCCATCCAATTCTCTCAGTTTGTCCCTCACGGGCACTCTTTACCGAGAAGTTCCGGGTGCTGGTGGAGAATCTGCCTCCTGGTCTCTCAGTCACTTTGCACTCTCTTCACTGCTCTGAGATGAAGGATTATTGGGAGGCGTTCGGACACTATGTCGCTGATAATAAAGGGACTGTCGATGGTAGATATTGTTCTGATGGCTATTTGACTTCAAGCATTACTTCAATTCAAATGCAGGGCTTACTGCCTGATGTTAAAATAATCAATGACGGTTCATTCATGTTCCCTCAACTAATGCACAACGATTGATGACATGTTTACCATTCCAACTGGTATCTGGATTGACTCCACAGTTTCACAAGAGGCTAGTCTGGGGGGAACCTACACAGGAAAGGAGCCGATGGGTTTACTGTGGAGTATGATCCCTGTGCCAGGATCTAAAGAGCATGCAGTGTAAGGTTCTACCTCCTCAGGCCTGATGAGGGTCAAAGCTTAACTCTGTGATGGTACTCCTTGACACTTACGTTCTTTGACCTTCTCTCGTGATAATGGGGACAGGGTGGTTTTTCTTCATACATTTAAAACATGTTGAAATACATTGCGAGTAAGGCAGGATTCGTTTGAACACACGATTTTCCTTCTGTTCCTCAGTTTGTTCAAGGTTGACGTGGAGACACCACAGGAGGTGCTCATCTCGGTGTTTCAGGGCCACCTCTCTGAAGGCTTCAGGCAGAAGCCTCCCCTGGCCTCAGTGGTGGCCGAGAGGTGGTCCATGGCACCGGGGCTGAAGAGGATCAGAGTGCAAGAGAAGGAGATTGAGGGCATCCTCTTCATCCCTCCTGGTATGTTCCAATAGCCTCTCCCCCCCCTGGTTCTGTGCAGTCCTGAGGTGATTCGTTAGCCAAGCGTTCTCTGGATCCAAACTGCTGTACTCCTCAGGTCCTGGACCCTTTCCGGGAGTGCTTGATTTATGGGGCTATGAAGTGGAGCTGACGGAGTGCCGTCCCGCAATGCTTGCCTCTCAAGGTTTTGTAGCCTTTGTGGCCAAATACGTCATTCCTGGAAGAGAATTGAAGATGGACTATTTTCTGGTCTGTGATGTTTTCGTCCGTCCCCAACTTGTTTCTGTCGATGGCTGTACTTTTTCTCGGTCTTGTGCAGCTGTTCATCAGTGGATTTGTTAGGTGATCTAATGGGAGTGTTGTTGGTCATCTTTGTCCGTACAGAGGGCGTTTGAGTTTCTTCAGGAGCATCCGCTGGTGATCAGCAACAGAGTTGGACTCATTGGCCTATCTCAGGGTGCAATCGTGGTTCTCAATATGGCATGCCGCACCGAAGCTATCAGTGTAAGTATTTCCACGAACAAGGCGGATATACGGTGTCTTCTTTCAACCATACAATGTGTCCTAACCATTTTGTGTTCCAGCCTCGCTGCTGTGTCTCTATCAATGGCAGCCACTTATTGATGGAAGAGTCGTCTGTTACATTTTGGAAGAAACAATTTAAAATGTAAGTCTCGTTTTAGATGTTGATTGTGGTCGAAATTGATTGCCATCAAATGCCTAGAAATTCCAACGGCAAAAAAGGATAAAAGTATGCTTTTCTGGATTGCTATAATAGTAGACTAATGCCCATTTACATCCCTAATAGATATATGGATATTGCTTTATTGGAATCCCATGATTAAATAACTTTTCCATCAGGAAGGAACACACCATTCTGCGAAATGAGCAGAACCATGTAACAATGCGCGGTTTGACACTACCTCTCCCAAATGAAGCAACTATAAATGTAGGTACATGCATGCACATGCGCGTACGCACACAAAATGCATTCAATAATATTGTTTGTCATATCTTTGCTAGATGGAAAATATAAATTGTCCATTGTTGCTGGTTGTTGGGGAAGGCGATCTTAATTTCCCATCTGCAGAATGTGCTGAGTTGGTAAGTGGACAAACTAGAGTCTTCATTTATTAAACAGGAAGTCTAATCGAGATCAAGATCTGGTTCAAGAGAGACCTGTATACAAATAAACACATACACACAAGTTTGACAAGACGAGCACAACTGTATATACAAACCGTGTATCCAAAGTTAAGCAGAAACGGATAAGCAGAAAGTTACAAACATCGTACAGAGTAGCTGACTATAAGTAAATGATTTGATGAGAGGGACTAAATCAGGGTTTCTAATGGTTCTTGTATGCTGCATACTACTTAAAACCTGATTTGCCCAGCTCCGTTTTTACAAGTTGTCCATCGAGATTTTAAACCTATAAAATCCTTCTACCTACAGATCATTTATTGATAATTGATTCACATCCAACTCTGTGTATTGTACATACATTGTAGCTAGGTCAGGGAGGCTTGCTGACAGACCACACACTGTGATATAAATAGTCTTAAACTGTTTGGTTTTTCGGGCTGGAACAAAACAGACATGTTTGTAAAAGATGCGGATTGGAACACAGGACTGAACAGAACCTCACATTTTCCTCATAGATGGCAAAGAGGATGCACACGGCAGGCAAAGAGCACCTGTTGACCATACTGAGTTATCCAGGTGCCGGACACATCCTCCATTTGCCCAATAGCAACCTTGTCCGGATCTCCCGTTACCGCCTTCCATGCTTCGACCAGCACGGTAAGAAATAGTTTATAGTTCATTTAGAATGGTAGCCAAACCATTCTAAATGAACCAAAAATTTAGTTCTTAATTAGGGATTATTGGTAATGTGTGTGTGTGTGTGTGTGTGTGTGTGTGTGTGTGTGTGTGTGTGTGTGTGTGTGTGTGTGTGTGTGTGTGTGTGTGTGTGTGTGTGTGTGTTGCAGAAATTATGCTGTGGGGAGGACACCCAAAACCTCATGCATTTGCTGAGGAAGACAGTTGGGACAAGATCTTGGCCTTCCTCAAGCAACATCTGTACCCTGATCCTCAAAGTGACCCCGATGCAGCGCTGTGAAAGTACAGACAGCCGCCATGGCTTTTGGTGACAGTGTGTCTGACCGAGACTATCAGGTTTTGCTGTGAATGTGTGATATTTCTTCTCCTAAAGTGTCCCATATCTCAGGGATGGGATGTGCAAAGTGTTCTTGTGCAGGGTGGGGATATGCTGGGCAAAGAACCTGAATGGCCAGTAGTCGTTCCACCTCCCACCCTCGGCCAATATACGCTGAGAGGGGAAACATTGAAATAGGCAATGAGTTAAACTATTTTAAAAGTCCCCAGGGCGACAATCGATCGGACAATAAATCCAACCAATGATTAGATCTATGGTGTAATGTTTAGCTCCAACCCTTTCACAATCACAAACACAGATGCTGCAGGGTACTTCACAAACTTCAAATTATCCGATTATCATATCTAGACCAGTCTGTAGCCAAGTATAATCTGTAGTTTGGTATTTTTTTTACATATGCTATTGTGTGTTATTATATATATTTATTCAGTTATGTCTGGGTAATTATATATGTTATATTATGTGTGGGAATTTAAATGGTCAATTTATTTTTGTGTCCCATAGGTGCATTCTTTATACGTATTTTATATTCTAGTTTATGTTTTTTTCTGTCCCCTGTCTCAGGTTTGGGGCACCACAGGGGAGTTGTCTATAAGGGTTGGGGTTTATTCTGTTTGGGGTGGACAGAGGAGTTATGTTGAACGCGATCGGGCGCGGAGCCGACTACTGTGACCTCTGACGTGTTTCTGTATTATGATATTGTTCTCTTTTTCCTCAATAAATGTTCATCTTTGACAGCGGTTTGGGGTGTTGGTGTTTTGTGTCCTGATTTCCCGCTCGGCGACAGAGAAACCCGGGTGACGGCTCATTAATGTGATCGCCTGATTGGTCAGGTAGCTGTGTAACTTAAGAGGAATGAATGAAAAATTAAATGTATGCGTTACCTGGGGCTATTTACACACACACGCACGCACACACTCAACCCACTCAACCCATTTGTCCTATATGACCATTTTGTTATTGTGTAACTAATTACAGCTATTGGCTGGATACCGTTAACAGTGCAAATTTTAAGAAAGCCCTTAATTCTCTTGTGAAATGTGTGCTTGGAGTTTTCTTGATGTGTGCTTATCAATAGACATTTTCACGATATGAATGAGGCTTCATTCTTATCGTGAAAATGTCAGTGGCTCAACGGGACAATACCTTGTACTGGCGATCCTTTGGATGAGAGTTCTCTAATAGAGTATGCTGAACATGGCATTCTGCCATTGCCACTCATTTAGGAAACATTGAACATGAACAGCACCTGAAATTCATCAGGCAATCAACATTCCGGCGCATTAGTTTCCAAGAATCTGACCAAGACACAGTATGGCATTAAGGGGAACTTCTTCGTCAACCATTTTTCCTTCATAATTAACTCTTCTTCCGTCAGTGTTCTTGGCTACAAATGTTTAATTTCCCCAGTGTTTCCCCAAATGTTTAATTTTCGGCCATTGCTCTGCAGCTATCTCACCTGAAAGATTAGGCTCAGTATGGCATTAACAGGAATAACTTTCCTTCATAGTTATATGTCATATTTATATATCGGTGACACTTTACAATAAGGGCCTCGTTTTCAGGACTCCTCCGTTGGGGTACTGAAAACGAGACGAGACGCCTGATAGGGTCCCGGGAAATTCTAGCTACACACCCCCTCCGTTGATTGGTCGACAGAATCATCACTTCCGGGTGACGCGGGGATAAAAACAAACACAGTAGCCTCGAGGTATTATTCTTTACAATTAACATGTCGCGTAAAACGCTTGCTTGGGCGAACAAGGAGGTGGAGACGTTCGTCTGCATTCTTGGGGAGGAAGACGTTGTTTACGATGTTTACGTAGCTGCCGCGGCGATCGACATCCGGCCTACCACAAAGGGTACTGTCGGCAGTGGAAACGCGACCTCGGAACTGAGCTGGGCTATACCGCCCCCTCCCTACCGCACCTTTGCGATCCGATCCGTTCCGCACCCTGCAGTGGAAACGCGGCATAATAAGTGACAGTTACTCAGTAACTATTGAGGAATTACTGGTAAACAGACTAGGGGATACTGTATTAATTAATCATTCTGTGAATTAGCAAACTGACCAATTTATTATGAAAGCAACTGTATTTTCCTGGGATTTCACAATTATTTAATTATTAATAAGTTATTAAATGAACAGGGCACAGACGGGTTGATTGTCATATTTTTATAAAGATATTCACAATCCTTGCATTGATATTAACATTTAAGGTTTATTATGTGGCGGTAGTAATGTTAAAATCTTAAAAGCAATTGTCCACCGCTGCAGGGCACGCTTTAAACCTGCCGCCCTTGGTTTCAAGCGCTGAAAGTCATGCATCATACTGAGTTGTTACTGTCTCGCGAACCATTTGTTCACTAGTAGTTTTGCTTTTTGAATAATTCGTTCACCAGTAGTTATGCTTTTTGAATCATTCGTTCACCAGTAGTGAAGCTTTTTGAACAACTCGTTCACCAGTAGTTAAGCTTTTTGAACCATTCGTTAACCAGTCGTTAACCAGTCTGCATTTGCTTTTGTTCGCTGAATGGTTAAAAAAAATGTAAATGTTGGCACAGCTTTTCAGTCATTTGTGGTCTTATCATAACCCCTAAAAGTACACATCATACAATAAATTACAACACATGATTTCACAACTGCAAGCGTATATAGAATAATATTTGTATTATTGAAAACAATTAGCTGAACATTAAAGGGTCCCGTCCTGAACTCCTCATAGGAGTTCATTATGACTATCTGTTCCTTTTGAGTAAAATAGACTGCTTTTGATCCATCCAGTTTGTAAAGGTGAGTAAAATGACGCGATAAACAGACCCTCCAGGATTTCGCGATGTTGCGATTTGCAACTTCAACGCAACATCAACCAATCACCGTGAATTGAGGGCGGTGTCGCAATTTTAACCAACCACCGCAACTTTCCCGCAAATTTGACCAATCAGTGGCGTCGTCTTGAACTGACGTCGACAAACTACCTTCCGCCTTTCTTCCTTGTTTACTACTTCAAGCGATTCAAGCATTCATGCAGCATGTGCGCGTCCAACGTTTCACACTTGCCAACGAAAATAACTGCGAAAGATCGCGAAAAGGGGTCGGCTTAGCTCAGGAGGTAGAGCAGGTGTCTTGACGCTGTGAGAGCGCATGCGCGAGGAGTGAGAGACAGCGTGAACGCCAAGCTCCGCAAAAAGTTTGAATATAGAATAATATTTGTATTATTGAAAACAATTAGCTGAACATTAAAGGGTCCCGTCCTGAACTCCTCATAGGAGTTCATTATGACTATCTGTTCCTTTTGAGTAAAATAGACTGCTTTTGATCCATCCAGTCTGTAAAGGTGAGTAAAATGACGCGATAAACAGACCCTCCAGGATTTCATTTTCAATATGTGTCACCATTACAAATCTTTTTGTTTTGTATGCTATTCTCACTATGATTACAAATTTATAAGTCATCAATATTTGCATGAAATGTGATATAAGGTACATTAGCCCGGTAGATGCAGGGGCCCCCAAATTACTGTTCGCCTGGAGCCCCCAAAGGGCTTGGATCGCCACTAGTTCCAAGGGTGGGACTGGTGTTCCCGCCAGGTAACGCTGCGTTTTCTCTACAACAGAGAAAATGCAGGGATATCAATATGAGTAGTTGTAACTGGAGAGACGGTGAAAGAGAGAGATGCTGACCATCATGGGAGAGAAGGTGAAGCCATCGCATTAAATGCAGAAGTGGAAAGATGGTGCGATCTACAAGAAAGTACCAGAGGAACTTCCCTTAGGAGGATTTTGTCGGGAAAAAAACCTGAATATGTTGGCGTTTTTTTTGCACTTGTAAATAGTAAATCACGTTTGTGGCCTACACACTTAGATGTATACTCATTCTTGCATGAGAGTGTCTTGAATCATGAAGAAAATAAAACATTATGCAAATTATTCTAAAGAGGTCTACTCTCCGTGCGTAGCCCAGCCTTCTCCAGTGAACCAAGAAGGCATGCTCCTTTGACGAAGGGGGATCTTACCCCCTCGGATTTTACACGGGCAAGATTGTGAAATTGGCCGCGTAAAAGGCCTAGAGTCAGGTTTAAGCATCTCGGACCCTTGCAGTATAATGCAGAGTGAGGTGCATTTCACGTAAAACGTCAATGATTATAACGATCATACTCAACGACTGTAAAAGGAAGATCACGAATGGGTCGCAGCCATGGAGATGAAACGGCCTCCCTCCTAACGTTTAGTCCGAAACTGTTCATTTACATTTTTCAGTGTTCATATTCGAGCTTAAACGGATGGTTCTGCTGTGTCGAAAGCCTTTGACACCGAAAGCATCGAAAGCCTTTGATAGGTCAACAAAAAGGGCTGCACAATGTTGCTTGTTATCTAAAAATTCAATAAAATCATTTAACACTTTTAAAGCAGCTGTTGACGTACTATGTTGTTTCCTAAAAGCAGATTGAAATTCAGATAAAATACTGTTTGTTGATAAAAATTCCTTCAGTTGTTGGCTTTCAATGGACTCCAATACCTTATTCAAAACAGACAGTTTGGAAATGGGCCTATTGTTGTTTAGCACAGTGGGGTCCCCCCCTTTTAACAGTGGGAGAACAAAGGCAGATTTCCAAATAAGGGGAATTTCGTTTGTCTCCAGGGATAAATTAAAAAGATAAGTCAAAGGTGCTGCAATAAAATCAGCAGCTAACTTTAAAAAGTAGGGTTCAAGATGGTCTGGACCTGCTGATTTTTTTGTGTCTAAACATTTCAGGGCCTTATGGACCTCTGAATGTGTAACAGCGCCAAAAGTAAAAGCTTGTCCCTCAAAACAACAACTACAAAGCAGAGGAGCCTTGAGCTGTGTTTTCAGAGTTAAAAAGTGAACCAGCTCAAGAGAACGTTGAGCTGAGAACGTTGAGCTGGTTTAGTGAATGCTCATTAAAACAGCCAAGCATGTCAGCCTTTTCATAAATTTGGGTAGGGTCTTTGACAATGCATGGAGGTAGCTCAATACCATTTTTATTTCCAGTTATTGATTTAATGGTTTTCCAGAATTTCAACGGATTGTTTAGGTTATTTGACGTTTCAGTAAGGAAATGATCAGCTTTGGCTTTTCTAATTGCCACTGTGCTTGCATTTCGCAGCTGCCTAAAGAGCAACCAGTCTGTTCCAATACCAGTACCCCTGGCCTTAGACCATGCCACATTGCGCTCATGGAGTAAATTGGATAACTCTGGCGTGAACCATGCATTATCCCTGCCCTTTATTCTATACTTCCTAAAAGGAGCGTGCTTGTTAACAATTTCAATAAAACCATCATAAAAGAATTTCCAGGCATTTTCAACATCAGAAATGACATTAATTTTCTCCCAGTCAAATAGAAACAGGCCATGAAAAAATGCTTGCTACATAAAATGCTTCGTATCCCGCTTTATGATGACACGCGGTTTAGTTTTAGGAACTTTTGTATTTCTTACAGTTGCAATGACACAGTGATCACTGATGTCATTGGCAAAAACAGAAGCAGCAGAATATTTATGAGGAACATTGGTTAAAATAAGATCAATTAAAGAGGATTTTTCCGGACATTTCATATTAGGTCTAGTAGGGCAACAATCTGAATAAATTAAACGAATCACAAAAAGCTTTAAAATCGTCTGATGCTGGAAGCAGCCAGTTCCAGTTAAGGTCACCAATAAGGACAATTTCATTGAACTTCAACCCAGATAAAAGTTCCATTAACGATGGTAAGGTGCAGCTGATAGCTGAAGGTGGCCTATAGCAGCCGACGACAGTGATGTGGAGAGTTTTTGAGATTTCCATGTCAAGAGCCAGAAGTTCAAATTGCTTACTTACTGATGTAGAGAGACGGATGTTTACATGAAACTTAGATTTGACATAGACTGCAACCCCTCCTCCCTTTTTGGGTCTGTCAGTCCTATACACATTATAGCCGTCGATGTTGATATCCTTGTTTAAAACTGCTTTGTTTAGCCAAGTTTCAGATATGACATTAACATCAGCATCAGTTGTATGTGCCCAGACACGAATCATATCCATCTTTGCAATCATACTGCGCACATTTAAATGCATGAAACCAAGTCCAGACCTTGTTTTGAATTCAGTAGGGGTGTTAAAAATAACATCAGACACAGCAGAGCCTGGGCCTGGGTTATGATGAACATTCCCAGAAATCAGCAGCAACAGAACAATTACACACCTATAATCAGACCTTATAGATTTGTTTGAAGGATCCTTTTTAATTTTTAAAAATATAAAAAAGTCACGAAGGCAACCTGAGGGAATAGTAAAGTTGTCTTGTAAAGCCATCCGGCTGACCAGACGGGCCAGGTCCATAGATGCAGGGGGCAGAAGAGTCATAGCTGACAAACTAATGCCCAGTGGACTGCCAGAAGCGCATGTCCCCTGGCATGGTAAAACCGGAGTAATATTCACTGGAAGGGAGTTTTTGGTCCCGTGGGGGATTTCCCCGGTGCCGCTCCAAATTAATAGGAAAAAGGCAGCCACGAGCAGCGACATTGTATGTTGAGATCCCAAAAACACGAGGAGAAAAGCAGCCAGACTATTTCACCTCAATAAACGACACCACACATTAGTGCAGGGAGAGTCCTCCAGGAACCCGTTCCGTGGTTTCCCGACCCGATCAACTGAGTCAGACGTAAACAGGAAATCAATCCGGTACATCCCTCCGAACAAAGTTAATAAACTGTAATAATAAAATGGATAAGTCAATACAAACAAAGGGAAAGTAAAAAAATGCATTGTAGAAAGTGCAATGTATTTAAGATTTAGCAGAAAGCTAAAGCAAACAAAAGTCTTCAGTCTTGTTTTAAAAGTGGTCCGAGTTGGGGCAAGTCTTAAATCCTCAGGGAGTTTATCCCAGCTATTTATTGCACAGCAACAAATAGCTTGTTTTGTAACAAATTTTGTAACTGAATCGATGTGACTGTTTAAATGTAGATCTGAATCCATGGTTACCCCTAGATTTCTGGCTTTTTACCCCTAGATTTCTGGATTATGCTCCTTGGCATAATCTTTTGGAGAGAGAGGTCATGTTTCCCGAAGCTCCGCTGGGCATTGGAAAGAACTACTTAATTCATCGTTCAGATCTACTTTATCTTATTTTATTTACCTAACAGTATATAGTTTGTTTCCGTCGTCCTCAATCGCTCGATTCAACAATACATTTTGGCACTTTTTACTCCCGGATCAGACCGCAGAAAAAGCCTTGGACTTTCCTATCGCCAACATGCCTCTGTATTCGGATATCTCCAAACTGAAACAGACATTGGCTTTAATTGAAACGAGACTAGCAGCAGTAGAAAAATGCAAAGGACTATCACAGGATACAGTGCCGATGGGTGAGTTCGCTGAGCTCACTCAGATACAGCAAGATGATCAAAGCTACACTGTATCCTTCCCGAAGCTGGACATGAGAGAGACTGTTCCAGCTGCGTCTCACTGGAACAGAGTCGGCGCTAAGCCAAAGCAACATACCAAAGTAAATCAACAAGTTCACTCAACACCAAATGCTAAGCTACCCAAAGCTAAAGTTATCAGCCGGATTAGCCCGTTACTCAAATCAACCCTGCCACTGAAGAACCGGTTCCTGCCACTTCAAGAGTCCACGAACGCGCCTGCCACCGATGCACCCCTGAGCCCCGAGATGCGTCCGGACGGACAGTGCGGACAGAAACGGAACAACCAGTCGCCACGGAGGCGGGCTGCGCATGTGTCTGCCACCGTCCAACAAGGGCCCATCTCAGAGAAAGCAGATGAACCAGACACTCTGATTATAGGAGACTCAACTATCAAGGATATAACCGGTAAGAAGATCAAAACATGCATCTTCCCATATGGAATGGTTAGTAATATCAACCATAAACTAGCCAAAATCATATTGGAAAACCCCAAAATCTCACAGATTGTTGTGCATGCAGGATTTAATGATATTCAAAGAGAACAGTCAGAACTTCTGAAGAGGGATTACACTGATCTATTGGATACACTGGACAAAATACACATCAAGTCTTCCATCAGTGGACCCATACCAACTGTTGACAGGGGAATAAACAGATTCAGTCGTCTACTTGCACTGAATACATGGCTTTCCAGAGTCTGCAATGAAAGAGGAAGGGACTTTATTGACAATTTCAACTTATTCTGGGGGCGCAAATATCTTTTCAGAGCAGATGGCCTACACCCAAACAGGTTAGGCTCAAAACTGTTGAGTGACAATCTACTCTTCTCGCTTTACGCACAGGCCACAATCTTGCCATGGTCTGACGCACAGGCCACAATCAGAGCACAGGTTGAGAAGAAGCGAGACTACAGCCTCCCCCACACAACTACTCTGCCACTATCGGACACACAGATAGCAGACAGCCCACAGACCTTGAAGAGAGACAACAGCCTGCCCGACGCCATCAACACTGTGCCCTCCCCCATCGCTGATGCTGGCTTGGCGAGGAACGGCCACCCCCCTCCTCTGCATTCCCCCATCGATGATGACCTCCAGCCTCATCTCTCCCATAGCCACAACAACAACTCCAGCTCCGATGTCTCCCTTTGCGATTTTCCAGCCGAATTTAAGAAACTGGAACATGCTGGCATCAAACTTGCATCTGTGTCAATGATAGCATCGCCACGTCATGGCCGCAGGCTGCTAACACCCAGGAGGATGGCGCCCCACCCCCACCACCGTACTGATAGTAGTCCTGAGTATTACTGAGACAAAAAAGGGTTCAGCCGTAGACACAGTATAAAGGAAGTTTCTCATAATCTGCTGAACCCAAGGTTGCCTACGTCAAAGCAGGGCAACTTTCGCATTCATGCTGTCACCACTAAGAGAGTAAACAAAGGGAAACTTAGACACACTGCTAACCTCACAAATCTCATATCTATTGCCTCCAAACAAAAAACAACCTTAAAGCCTATCAACAGCACCATCAGGATGGCTCTACTTAATGTGAGGTCTCTTAATAACAAATCATTTTTAGTTAATGATTTTATTAACACTTCCAAACTGGATTTTATGTTTTTAACTGAAACATGGCTGGAACAAAATAACAGTGCAACCGTTCTGATAGAGACAGCTCCTCCCGACTATAACTTTTTTGATGCATGTAGATCTGGAAAAAGAGGTGGAGGGGTTGCTGCTATATTTAAAAATGTATTTCAGGGGAAACAGATGTTATTTGGGGATTTTCCATCGTTCGAATACCTTAGTGCTGTATTGAAATGCTCCCCCAGAGTTCTCCTATTAATTATTTACAGGCCACCCACATATTCTGCAAATTTTTTCGATGAATTCACAGAATTATTGTCTAGCATCTCCACAGAATTTGACTGTCTAGTTATAACTGGTGACTTCAATTTTCATACTGATGATTTGAATGACAAGTGTGCAAAAAAACTTTTTACCATTTTGGACACATTTGAACTGTCTCAACATGTGAAAGAGGCTACTCATTGCAAGGGGCACACTCTAGACCTGGTTATCACAAAGGGCCTCAATGTTTCTGATCTCTCTGTGACTGATCCTTCCTTGTCTGACCACTTTTGTGTTTTCTTTAACATATCTTTTATTCCCGACATACAGACAAAATCAAACACTGTCAAAAAACGGTATATCAATGAAGATTCTAATATACTTTTTAAAAAGGCCATCTCCTTGCTACCACCTCTAAACCCATGTACTGCTGATGATCTTGTAGAAAACTTTAATTTGAAAATTTTGAAAGTCATAGATGTCATTGCACCTTATAAGGTTAAAACGATTTCTGGAAAGCAAAAGGCACCCTGGAGAAAAGCTGCTTCTGTAACAGCACAGAAAAAGGAATGCAGGAAGGTTGAACGCATCTGGCGTAAAACAAAACTTCATATTCACCATGATATCTATAAAGAGAGCCTCCGTGCCTACAATTTAGACTTAAAAAATGCTAGAGAAACATTTTTCTCCAATATCATTAAAACCAACACTAATAATGCAAAAACCCTATTTGCAACTGTTGACAGACTGACCAACCCCCCAACAGAAATTCCACCTGATCTCCATTCCACGCAGAAATGCAATGAGTTTGCAGCTTTTTATATTGATAAAATTGAAGGTATCAGACGCGCCATCAATATCTCCACGTCAAACAAAAATGTTGGACTACCACCCTGTTCAGGCAAAAATTACGTGGCAAGGATGGCATGCTTTAATGTTATAGACTCTCAAAATCTTGTGGAAATTGTGACACAACTAAAGCCATCCACCTGTTGCCTTGATACTATACCTACCAACCTCTTTAAGAATGTTTTCGACTGCCTAGCAGTAGACATATTGCAGATAGTTAACAACTCTCTCCAGTCAGGCAAGTTCCCAAAAGCTTTGAAAACTGCAGTTATTAAACCCCTTTTAAAAAAGCGGAGCCTAGATGCCTCTATTATTAACAACTACAGACCAATATCAAATCTACCCTTCATAAGTAAAATCATTGAGAAAGTTGTCCTCCAGCAACTAAATCACTTCCTGGCATCAACTGGTTGCTATGACACCTTCCAATCAGGATTTCGACCCCTGCACAGCACTGAGACCGCCCTTATTAAAGTTGTAAACGACATCCGTCTTAACACAGACTCTGGCAAAACCTCAATACTAATGCTACTTGACCTCAGTGCTGCATTCGACACTGTAGACCATACATTACTTCTGGAAAGGTTAGAAAACTGGGTGGGGCTTTCAGGCACTGTCTTAAATTGGTTCAGGTCCTACCTACAAAATAGGAACTACTTTGTTTCCATTGGCGACTTTGTATCAGAATCAACCAACGTGACATGTGGAGTCCCACAAGGTTCGATCTTAGGACCCTCTTTATTCAACATCTACATGCTCCCACTAGGGCAAATCATGCAAAATAACAATATTGACCATCATTGCTATGCTGATGACACGCAAATCTATGTATCGCTATCACCAAATGACTATCGGCCCATAGATCTGCTGTGCCAGTGCATTGAGCAAGTGAAGGAATGGATGTGCCGAAATTTCCTTCAACTAAATGAGGACAAAACAGAGATAATTGTATTTGGTCCTAAAACGGAAAGGCTTAAAGTAACCCAACACCTTCACTCTCTGTCCCTGAAAACCTCAATCAAAGCCAGAAATCTAGGGGTTATCATGGATTCAGATTTACATTTTGACAGTCACATCAAATCAGTTACAAAATCGGCATATTATCACCTTAAAAATGTAGCAAGACTTAGAGGGCTCATGTCCACCGAAGACTTACAAAAACTTGTACATGCCTTTATCACTAGTAAGCTTGATTACTGCAATGGTCTCCTCACAGGTCTTCCAAAACAAACTCTGAGGAAGCTTCAGCTTGTTCAGAATGCTGCTGCTAGAGTTCTAACAAAGACCAAAAGATTTGATCATATTACACCAATTCTGAAATCGTTACATTGGCTTCCTGTAGGTCAGAGAATTGATTTTAAAATCATGTTGCTAACCTATAAATCCCTACATGGTTTAGGCCCAAAATATTTAACTGATATGCTTCCACTACATCAGCCTTCTAGACCACTAAGATCCTCTGAGACCAATCTGTTAATTATCCCCAGAGTAAACACAAAACATGGGAAAGCAGGATTTAGTTACTATGCAACAAATAGCTGGAATAAACTCCCAGAGGATTTAAGACTTGCCCCAACTCTGAGCACCTTTAAAACAAGACTGAAGACTTTTATGTTTGCTATAGCTTTCTGCTAAAATCTTAAATACATTGCACTTTCTAAAAAGCTTTTTTAACTTTGCCTTTATTTTCTTTATTTTTTTAATACTAAAATGCCTTTTTCTATATTAACCATTTCTTTGCATATGTTTTTCTTTTACTTATCTATTATTTTATTTTATTTTATTGTATGACAATGTTTATATGTGAAGCACTTTGAGTCTGCCTTGTGTATGAAAAGTGCTATATAAATAAAGTTGCCTTGCCTTGCCTTGCCTTGCCTTGCCTTGCCTTGCCTTTGAGGTTTTCAGGGACAGAGTTTGTCCTAATTTAGTTGAAGGAAATGTTGATACATCCAGTTTTTGATTTGCTCGATGCACTGGCACAGCAGATCCATGGGCGGATAGTAATTTGGTGACAGCGCTACATAGATTTGAGTGTCATTAGCATAGCAATGATGGTCAATATTGTTATTTTGCATGATTTTCCCTAGTGGGAGCATGTCGATTTTGAATAAAGAGGGTCCTGAGATCGAACCTTGTGGGACTCCACATTTCATGGTGGTTGGTTTTGATACAAAGTCCCCAATGGAAACAAAGCAGTTCCTATCTTTTAGGTAGGACCTAGACCAATCTAAGACTGTGCCTGAAAGCCCAACCCAGTTTTCTAATCATAAGTATTTTATGTTGTACACTGTTGAATGGAGCACTGATTTCTAGTAGCATGAGTATTGAGTCTATGTTAATAAATAGTTTATAACTTTAATAAGGGTGCTGTGAAAAGGTCGGAATCCTGATTGGAAGGTGTCATAGCAATCAGTTGATGCCAGGAAGTGATTAAGTTGTTGGAGGAAAACTTTCTAAATTTTATGAAAGATAGATATGATATTGCTCTGTAGTTGTTAATAATAGAGTCATCTAGGCTCCGCTTTTTTAAAAGGGGTTTATTAACTGCTGTTTTCAAGGCTTTTAGGAACTCCCTGATGGAGAGTTGTTAACTATTTGCAATATGTCCATTGCTAGGCAGTCAAAAACATTCTTAAAGAGATTGGTAGGTAAATGATCAAAGCAACAGATAAAGATATGTAATGTCTCTGAAAAAATTAAATCCACACATTTTATATTAAGGAGAAGCATCAACATGTGTGTGGACTGTGACTCAAGTTCCTTGGCGCAATGTTTGACTTGAGCGGGACCAACTTTGGAACTGTTGAATGTTCTAACTGCTCAAGTAAGAGGAAGTCAATAGACGAAACAACATGGCTGCCAGAGTCCCAAAATGGTCCAAACACATTTGAAGGGGCAAAAAGGTGGGATTAACTTCTGCCAATCATCAAACTTGGTGCAGTTAAAGGCACATGGGGGCAAGATCAATTGCTCCCAATTGTATCCAGATCTTGCAACAGGAGGCCCTAAAACATGAAGAGAAAATACTAACTTTGGACAGTGATATTTTCTGAACCATGATAGCTAATTCAGCAATAAAACCATGCTATTCTGTAAAGTAAAATCATATCATCTTCAGTCTAGGCCAATGAAAGGGGGAACAGAGGTCAGACATTTTCCGATCTCAATCCAACCATTGAACGTTCTGTTCTATCTGTCTGAACATCAAACAATGCATAACTCTTATTTGTGTTTCTTTCGTGTTTATTTGAGTCCTGTGTTTAAACAGTTTAAAGAAACATAGAGGCCAGTGCAAATGTTATGGTAGTTGCAATGCTAAAATTTGAAAAAAATCAGCATTGCAATGTTGTTCCTGTCCGTTTATTCGTCGACTTGAACTTCATAGCATCGCTCCGGAAAAGGGGCGAATATTTGCACCCTGGTGTCCCATTCCCACCACGGCTGATCGGAGCCAGACCCCCCTAATCCCAGTGACGGCTAAAGACTAATTTGTCCCGGGAATGATGGCCCATTGAAACCGTAAAAGGAAAAAAAGCCCGATTTCAGTGGGTGTTCTTGACAGAGGGAAAGAGGCTAAACATACTGCAGCACCCAGCTCTGGGGCAGCACAGGGGGGGTTGTTTGCGATAGTGGTTTAGGGAGGGGGGGGTTTGATGGCAGTGATCTCGAAAAGCAGACGTTGAAATACAGGCGGCTGGGAAGCACTGCTGATCTTCAGGGGCTAGAGGGACTGCTGGTTTAGGAGATGAACAGGAGGCCAACTTCTACATGCAGGAAGATGAAGTCGAGGAACCTTCGGCGACAGATTCATGCGCGAAGGACTAAGCTGTTTCAAAATAAACTGAGTCAATCTCTTGCGATCAAATCTGGGAAATGCTTTACTGTCGTGTGCTGGACAAACATGACCCAAGCATGTTATCAAGGTTTTTCCGTGAACTCGCTGTTGTTTATATATAACCCCGCATTAACACATTTCAGAGTTGTAACTATGCAGGCTCTGGCAATACCGGGCCGGGGATTGATAGAGCCAGGCATTTTTTCTTCCCTTTTTTCAGAGTGTCACAGAATGCTGGTGATGTCAGCTCCAATGACACATCTGAAATTGGCTTTTGCTCTGTACCTGTGCACAGACCCGGATCCAGGTCAGCCACTTGCCTCTTGCCGCAGCTATCAGCTTAGAAAAATTGAAAGAAGTGAAAGTAGAGAGGAATCAGAAAAGAAAAAAATAGGGCGAGATGAGTTATGAAATGCGTGGATGGAACAGGGCGAAGATTTGCGTTGCGTTTGTAAGCAGATGTTTCGTTTAATGCTCTTTGGTATTCCTCATTGGGAGTATTTTTTTTACTTTTATCTTCTTTGATTCAGACATGCAGCTGGCAGGATAATGATCTCTCCAATGGTTCTGGGTTCGATGCCCTTCCTCCCTAAGCAACATGCCTGCTACACACACCCACCCAGCCAGGCTCAGACTGATTGGACTTCGGGGCTGGAGGAGGCTTCACACCTGGGGGGAATTGAGAAACCAATGCACAGGTTAACCCCGCCATCACCACACATACTCAGGAGAACTCGGACATGGCCTCAAGGAACACCTGACCGGTGTGTAAGATAGCTTCAGTCTGTACAATAAACTGGATTTGAATAACATCCACCTGGGCTGAAGGAGCCTGGACGAGGCCCCTAGGTGGGGTGGGGCGGGGGTAACTGCTACATTAAGCTGCCTTTGGGGCAATTCTGCTATGGTTAAATGTAGCTCGGTCGTCTACACAGAAGCTGACCTGTCCACGGTTCATCAGTGTAAAAATCGAAGCACTGCAAATAGTGCGGCGTGATCTGAGTTTGTGGACAAACTACAACCTTATTGTGTTGTTAATGGCACATGTTTTAATTAAGTGACTAATTGGACACATTGGAAAACTTTGTGAAGTAATTAAAAGCGATTTCCCTTCACATGAACAGGAGCTAGGCAACTGTAACTCAGCAAGTCAATGGAAGCGGCTGGTGGAAAGCAGATGCTAACCCAGATAACTCCCGTTCTTGATTCACAACGAGGAATTTAATTTACAAATATCAGCGTATCCCTTCTAATAAATTGCAAATGTTCAAATGAGGTTTATACACTATTATCACAACATAGTCAGTCCTCATAATTAATTCGATTTTCCAGATTCCTTAGCTCAAATAAAACTAGTCAATTAAATGTAGCTCTGCGCTACTTCAGGCGTCCTTCGTTTATCACAGGGCCAAACACTTTCCCATATCGCTCTTTTGTCCGAAAAACACTTTATCCAAGATTTACACATACACAGTGTCAAGGTTACAGCACGCTACCGTCCACCAGTAAATTCTAAACCATAAATCACACTGGAAGATTTCATTTTCTTGCAACCGAGCATCCTGATAAAGAGAGGGTCTGGAGGCCCCGACTCGGATGTGCTCCTTAAATCAAGGGGCTAATACCTCTCTCTGTACTCTGTGGGACGCAGGTGTGTGGGTGTGTGTGTGTGTGTGTGTGTGTGTGTGTGTGACTGTGTGTGTTTGTGTGACTGTGTGTGTGTTTGTGTGACTGTGTGTGTGTGTGTGTCTGTGTGTGTGTTACTGTGTGTGTGTGTTTTACAGCTTGTGTGTGTGTGTGTGTGTGTGTGTTTCGCAGGTGTTTGTGTGTGTGTATTTCGCAGGTTTGTTTGTGTGTGTGTTTCGCAGGTGCATGCGTGTGCGTCTATATGACGCAGGTGTGTAACTGTTTATGTATGTGTTAGATGTGTGTGTGTGTGTGTGTGTGTGTGTTAGATGTGTGTGTGTGTGTGTTAGATGTGTGTGTGTGTGTGTGTGTGTGTGTGTGTGTGTGTGTGTGTGTGTGTGTGTGTGTGTGTCTGTGTGTGTGTGTGTCTGTGTGTGTGTGTATGTGTGCGTGTGTGCGTGCGTGCGTGCGACCACCTGAGATCCACGTACCGGCCTGCGTGCTCCGGGGTGTTTTAAGACGGCCGTGATTTATAGCGGCCATAAATAACGAAGAGACCCACAGCTGTGTTTACTGTGTGAACGCCGGACCCCCTTCCCTCCCCCCACCCGCTCCCCCGCGACGATAGAGTCACTGATGCAGTGTTTGAAAAATTAAGAGGAACTCGTCTTTTTTCTTCTTCCGTTCCTTGCGTTTCCTAGTTGTGTATCGGTGTGGGTGTGTTATTCCCGCTGATATTCATTATTCAAATTGGGTGTTGCCCGCTTTACAAGAGCGTGTTAAATAAGCGATGAACTAATTTAACAACCGCTTCATGAATCATTGAGAACAAATGCGTTTAGGCGTTTTAACAAATCATGAAAGAACCAAACGACCGGGTGTGTGTGCGCGCTGCGCGTGTGCCTGTGTGCGTGTGCGTCTGTGTGCGTGTGCGTGTGTGTGTGTGATACTGGAGCAGTGCAGGCGTTGTGACAACTTGCAACTTGCTGACTTCAGCCTTCAGGCCATGCGTTTTTTCCAATAAGTGAATGTCAAATGTAACACACAGCTACGTCCAAACGCTGCCATGGATCGTATTGGGCCTATGTGTCTATGTTGCAGAAGATTCCTTCACCTACACCGAAGGACGGAGAACCTTGAACATGATACTGGAAAGTTTGTGTGTGTGTGTGTGTGTATGTGTATGTGTGCATGTGTGCGTGTGTGTGTGTGTGTGTTGCTCACCCAGCAGTAGGAAAGCTGAAATGGACATGAGGCACCCAGAGAAGGAAACGCACTGCTGGCAAAACGCAGCACGACTTTGATGAATGCAGACCTCGTGGGGGAAGGTTACATTCTCTGATGGGATGCAGTGTGTGTGTGTGTGTGTGTGTGTGTGTGTGAGTGTGTGTGTGAGTGTGAGTGTGAGTGTGAGTGCTAGTGTGTGTGTGTGTGTGTGTGTGTGTTTGCAATTATAACCGCGAGGTTGTAACCGAGTACAGCAAAAGTGATGGCCAGAGTCCAACATGAGTCCTCCTTTTCAAACGTCTGTTTCATGTTTGTGTTTGTCTGTGTTTGTGTGGTCTAAGCTCGTGTAGGGGGTACAGCTCACACCGAACATGCACGTCCATAGCGTGTACATTGCCATGCACATATAGACATTCACGGTGTATAATACACAATCACACTGTGTATCTAAACATACAATCCATACCGACTGTTTGCCACCATTGTTCTCAGCCTCTACATTACTTAATCTAAATGCCAACGCATGAAATATTACACACAATAAAGGCCTGCGAAACTCCTTGCTTTGGTAAATAATGCTGACGTGAATTGTCTTCTCCTCATAGGTTGTTATAGCGTTTAATTGAAACTCTCCAAGCTACAGGCAGCCAAGAGGAATGCACAGTCCTGCAAGATAAGCAGTCTACTCAATCTCCCCTGTGTTGACACAGAACCAGTACGTTCATAATTACTTTCTGGTGATGCTCCTTAAAATCTGAGTCACCACAAATGCTGACATATCCATTATTTGCAGTTTTGTGATATGATTTAATTTGATTTTAATTATAATTGACTTAAACGCCATCCCCCTGCAACAAACCAGTACTCTTTTCAGATCAAAGACTGCACTGTAGATGTATTTAAAATAATATAAAATATACAGATTATAGATTTTTTAAATATATATATTACAGGTCATATACAATACATGTACGTGTGTAGATCCCTTTTTCATACGGACTGGACAATAAGCAAATGCAGCTCTCAAACTGCGACATGTACAATGGGATGTAACCGCAAATATTACGCCCTATGCGTAATTGGTTCAGAAACACAGAAAAACCTGACTGACACTCAAGCACATAAGAGAAAGGATCATTTGTATTCATTCATTGCAACAAAGTTCACTGCAAGAATATGCTTTATTCTTGCCACTCACCATTTCATTTGAAACAGTGTTCTTGTGCTAATTGGCCTGCATTTTGGCCAATTAGATCAACGATACCTTCAAAGGGTTCATTGCCAGCAACAGTATCTGTCTGATCACTTGGTTATATTCCTTATTGAAACACCAAACAAAGGAAGCAAAGGGAAATACAAAGAATAAGTCATTATTATTCATGGCTCCTAAAACCAAATATAACCATCTCTTCTTCACTACATACTTTCACTTTGTACAGCGCATACAAGTGACAATCAGCCAAAGGTGCAATTTAGCAGCAAAAATCCCATTTGTTAACAAGGCACAGCCCCAACGCTATCCGTCATCATTTGCCATGAAAGAAGCGCAAGTGTTGTACCTGCCTCAACACGGCTGTCATCTTCAATATTTCTCAACAGCCCACCCTCAGAGCCAAACGCCACAGAGACTTGATTAAAGTCCTTTGTTTTGACCTTCCTCTATTGGCTGTGGATGTGCATGTCGGTTGAGGTCTCCGTCAATTGCACCTTTTGTAAATAAAACCCCCAAAAAAGAATTATTCCCACAAATGGTCTCACGTGACATACTGGAGAATAGTAAGCGTCTCTAAACGAAACAAGAGTGTCGTCATTGGCTGGCTGCTCAGAATCCACCCCCAGCTATGCAGGATAATATGGAAAGTTAAGTCTGTGAGTAATATTCTGTTAAAAGCCCTCCCAGTGTCAACAGTGCACAAACAACTCCCATCGACAAACACACACAACAGTGGTCCTCGACGGATAAAATATGTGGGCTTTCAATAATTCATTATCACCCAGAGAGGGTCTCCGGATAAAGAACGCTGCAGAACTCGGTCGTAATTGACCGAAACTACAGGCGCCTGCCGTGCGATAAAGAGGACCCCAGCAGATACGATTTGACGGAATCGAAACACAGTAGGGTTTTCCAACACTCCCCTCCCCAACACCCGTTGGGAGAGCCTAAGCACGCCGGTAGACACGACGGGAGTGAGTGTATTGTCTGCAGTGTCTCGTCCTCTCTCTCCCGCTATCTCTCTAATTTTGGCTTCGGATCAATGGAGAGAGCCCCCAGGCGCAGGCCTTTGCACCAAAGAAAGCGTTGTTCCAGGAGGCTGCGCGGAAGCCGATGGCTGAGCTGCTGCTGGGGCTCGGTAATTCTCCATCGACATACATGGCGCATTGATCACCTTCTCCTGTTTACTTCTGGGTCGCGAGACGCCCTGCGAGAACTCTGCATTGGGGAACCGCGTCAAAAACAGTGGCGGAACAAGCGGACTGAACAAGCGGAAAGTGCTGCTGACTTTCTGGCAGCACTTACAGAACCAAACTTATTTCAAAAAGGTACTACAGTGAGACCAGCGCAATAGGTTTGACGTTGATGTACGCTCGTATGTAGGCTTACTTAATCTGAAAATTAGTTCAGAAAAGGAACGTGTAATCTCTCCCTCAACCAACCCGTTCTGAATGATATGACATAAATCAACCACAAAATTACAGAAAATAAAAGCCAGACATAAAGCGATGGCGGTTGTCTATCAATGCTTTCCTAAAGACTCAAGGCACATTGGACCAGGATTGCAGAAAAATCTTTTTCCATTATGCACTCCCTCGATGAGTATCAGCCAAATAACAGTTTTGAAATAATCCCATCTCTCCATACCCCTGTACCAGTACTCCTGGGAGAGCTCCCCCCTACATTCCACGACCCCCCTGTCAGCAAGGCTCAAACTGGATTAGGTGAGTCCGGAAGCATGGAGGAAGTGGTGGGTAAGAGATGCATTATCGATTCTGATGTCAGGTTTGGACATTAGCGCATTGCGACACTCATCATCTTTGTATTAAACGTTATACATAGGGTTTGTATTGACAGTTGTGCCTGTTTTACCAAACCTTTGTATTTGTGTATACAGTTCTCTTCGAAAGAGAGCTCGATCTCAATAAGTCTTCCTGTATAATAAATGAAGACTCTTGTCTGGCCAATTACCAACTCAGCACATTCTGCAGATGCATCATTATAATCCTCGTCCCCAACAACCAGCAACAGTGGACACTTTATATTTTCCACCAAACAAAGATATAACAAACAATATTGTTTGTGTGCATGCATGCACCTACATTTCAAATGTGATCTGTCAAGTGCGGTCGAAAGCCTCGACCATCGTCTTATTTCACGGTTCTACTCATCTTGCTGAATCACGTGTTTATTCCTAATGGAAAAATCGTTCACATTAAATCAAGTGATTCTAATAAAGGAGTATCCACATTTGTATAATGTGTAATGATCATGAAGTTGTATGCTAAAACTGACATCTACCATCACCCTAGGCTGTTGAGAGCCTGGCCCGAAGTTGTTTTCATTATCAATAGACAGCTGAAAAGCCTGTAGGCCTATGCAATTATTATTATCCTAATTATTATGAATCTATTATCTGATTTTAATATTATATATACATTTTCTGTACCATCAGTATGGAAAACGCTGACCTGAAATTTCCCGTACAACCATTTTTGAGGTCGGTTATACATGTGTAGGGACCTACAAAAAGAAAGTTAGATGAATACTAATTTATTTATTTCATATGCGGCTAAATACCGTTTAATGAATAAATAGTGTGTTTTATTTAATTTGTGGATAAAGACAAATAAACTGCATGACCGTTACTCCTTTGTTTTGTGGTGGCTTGTTAGGCATTTTCAATGTGGTTAAGCGAAGTAACATAAGCCAATACGATACTGCTGCACTCTTAGCCGATCAGAGACGGGCTGGTTTAAGAAGCAGAAAAACTCTAGAAAGAGTGCGTGGGCTAAACGGAAAAAGGTGCGCGTGGGCTTAACGGAAAAAGGTGCGCGTGGGCTTAACGGAAAAAAGGTGCGCGTGGGCATAACGGAAAAAGGGGTGCGAAGACCTCAACGGTAAAAAGTGTGATAATGGTGGACGGAATACGTGGTGGTGGATACTAGTATGTTATAGTGTTGGCACAGGTATCCTCTGGCAGAGAAACGTTGTGTGCCACTGGAAGTTTGTGACTTTCTACTCCACCGGAGAGGAACCAGGAAGTTTGTGACTTTCTACTCCACCGGAGAGGAAAAGACTTTGGCGGTTGGTTAGCTGCTGCGGCTGACCAAAGAGGGACTCTGCTACCGGACCTGCGTTGCACACTGGATTATAATTTTATTTTTCCATCTCGCCTTGATAGTTTGGTTGTTATTGTTAACCAAACTCGTTGACTCTGCCGTGCTGCTCGTCCATTCCTTCGGATACGTGAGTAACGGAGGACGTCGGAGGGTGTCGTTGCTCCTTAAAGCAACTCAGGATTTAATTTCTCCAATGTGCACCAACTGATGGGCCCCAACGGTTAGAAACCCAAGCGCTTGGTAATAGATAGGCCCTACATTTAAACCGGTGAATAGATAGATTTGAACCGGTTCATCGCAGGCAAATCAGTTCATGTTATTTGTGTTCATATGCTATTGTGGTTTAAAATACAATTATATTTTACGTGCATTTTGTTATTTTGTTCAAGGGTTTTTCGAGTAGGCTACATGAGTACTGACTTTGATATACAAATACATGTATATATGTTCTATCTTTATTTGTTTGTCCTGAACATTTCATTGAATAACATCTATTGGTACACAGGAGATTTAGCTAATTCAACATCAACTGCTAAGCATTCAGGATCCTGTTCGTTAACACATTTATATAGTAACCTTAAATAATAATTAGTCCTACCGTGGTAAAGTTAGTTTTATATTGGACGTTGGATATTCGACACATTCGAAAAATCTATTTAGCACTGGCTTCGATGGACGAATTTGTGTCAAACCAACTTAGATGTGTTAATACAAGGCCTACCTATGTAAAAGAAAGCTTATTTCTTTAAAAAAAACAACATAGCCTTTTTTAATGTTAAAAAAGGCTATAAATCTATTATGCGGCTTGACCTTTTGACCTACCCATATCAAAACACATCTGGTGAACTCAGCTAACTGCCCCACACATAACACCAAGCTTCTTTTTTCCAAAAACCCACCTTTTGATTTTATACAATTTTTTTAATGTTAAAAAAGGCTATAAATCTATTATGCGGCTTGACCTATTGACCTACCCATATCAAAACACATCTGGTGAACTCAGCTAACTGCCCCACACATAACACAAAGCTTATTTTTTTCCAAAAACCCACCTTTTGATTTTATACTATTTTTTTAATGTTAAAAAAGGCTATAAATCTATTATGCGGCTTGACCTTTTGACCTACCCATATCAAAACACATCTGGTGAACTCAGCTAACTGCCCCACACATAACACAAAGCTTATTTTTTCCAAAAACCCACCTTTTGATTTTATACAATTTTTTTAATGTTAAAAAAGGCTATAAATCTATTATGCGGCTTGACCTTTTGACCTACCCATATCAAAACACATCTGCTGTAATCAGCTAACTGCCCCACACATAACACAAAGCTTATTTTTTCCAAAAACCCACCTTTTGATTTTATACTATTTTTTTAATGTTAAAAAAGGCTATAAATCTATTATGCGGATTGACCTTTTGACCTACCCATATCAAAACAAGTATGATGAACCCATCTAACTGCCCCACACATAACACAAAACTTATTTTTTCCAAAAACCCACCTTTTGATTTTATACTATTTTTTTAATGTTAAAAAAGGCTATAAATCTATTATGCGGCTTGACCTTTTGACCTACCCATATCAAAACACATCTGGTGAACCCATCTAACTGCCCCACACATAACACAAAGCTTATTTTCTCAAAAAACCTACCCTTTGATTTTATATATTTTTTTTACTCTCAGAAAAAGCTATAAATCTATTATGCGGCTTGACCTTTTGACCTTAGTATTTTGACAAAAAAGCTTATTTTGTCAAAATACCTACCCTTTGATTTTATATATATTTTTTTAACGTTAAAAAAATTGTATAAAATCAAAAGGTGGGTTTTTGGAAAAAATAAGCTTTGTGTTATGCGTGGGGCAGTTAAATGGGTTCATCACACTTGTTTTGATATGGGTAGGTCAAAAGGTCAAGCCGCATAATAGATTTATAGCCTTTTTTAGCATTAAAAAAATTGTATAAAATCAAAAGGTGGGTTTTTGGAAAAAATAGGCTTTGTGTTATGTCTGGGGCAGTTAGCTGAGTTCACCAGATGTGTTTTGATATGGGTAGGTCAAAAGGTCAAGCCGCATAATAGATTTATAGCCTTTTTTAACATTAAAAAAATAGTATAAAATCAAAAGGTGGGTTTTGATCAAGGTGGGTTTTGATCTGGTCAAGCCGCATAATAGATTTATAGCCTTTTTTAACATTAAAAAAATAGTATAAAATCAAAAGGTGGGTTTTTGGAAAAAATAAGCTTTGTGTTATGTGTGGGGCAGTTAGATGGGTTCATCACACGTGTTTTGATATGGGTAGGTCAAAAGGTCAAGCCGCATAATAGATGTATAGCCTTTTTTAACATTAAAAAAATAGTATAAAATCAAAAGGTGGGTTTTTGGAAAAAATAAGCTTTGTGTTATGCGTGGGGCAGTTAAATGGGTTCATCACACTTGTTTTGATATGGGTAGGTCAAAAGGTCAAGCCGCATAATAGATTTATAGCCTTTTTTAGCATTAAAAAAATTGTATAAAATCAAAAGGTGGGTTTTTGGAAAAAATAGGCTTTGTGTTATGTCCGGGGCAGTTAGCTGAGTTCACCAGATGTGTTTTGATATGGGTAGGTCAAAAGGTCAAGCCGCATAATAGATTTATAGCCTTTTTTAACATTAAAAAAATAGTATAAAATCAAAAGGTGGGTTTTGATCAAGGGTTGGTTTTGATCTGGTCAAGCCGCATAATAGATTTATAGCCTTTTTTAACATTAAAAAAATAGTATAAAATCAAAAGGTGGGTTTTTGGAAAAAATAAGCTTTGTGTTATGTGTGGGGCAGTTAGATGGGTTCATCACACGTGTTTTGATATGGGTAGGTCAAAAGGTCAAGCCGCATAATAGATGTATAGCCTTTTTTAACATTAAAAAAATAGTATAAAATCAAAAGGTGGGTTTTTGGAAAAAAATAAGCTTTGTGTTATGTGTGGGGCAGTTAGATGGGTTCATCACACGTGTTTTGATTTGGGTAGGTCAAAAGGTCAAGCCGCATAATAGATTTATAGCCTTTTTAACATTAAAAAAATATTATAAAATCAAAAGGTGGGTTTTGATCAAGGTGGGTTTTGATCTGGTCAAGCCGCATAATAGATTTATAGCCTTTTTTAACATTAAAAAAATAGTATAAAATCAAAAGGTGGGTTTTTGGAAAAAATAAGCTTTGTGTTATGTGTGGGGCAGTTAGATGGGTTCATCACACGTGTTTTGATATGGGTAGGTCAAAAGGTCAAGCCGCATAATAGATGTATAGCCTTTTTTAACATTAAAAAAATAGTATAAAATCAAAAGGTGGGTTTTTGGAAAAAAATAAGCTTTGTGTTATGTGTGGGGCAGTTAGATGGGTTCATCACACGTGTTTTGATTTGGGTAGGTCAAAAGGTCAAGCCGCATAATAGATTTATAGCCTTTTTTAACATTAAAAAAATTGTATAAAATCAAAAGGTGGGTTTTTGGAAAAAATAAGCTTTGTGTTATGTGTGGGGCAGTTAGCTGAGTTCACCAGATGTGTTTTGATATGTGTAGGTCAAAAGGTCAAGCCGCATAATAGATTTATAGCCTTTTCTAACATTAAAAAAATTGTATAAAATCAAAAGGTGGGTTATTGGAAAAAATAAGCTTTGTGTTATGTGTGGGGCAGTTAGCTGAGTTCACCAGATGTGTTTTGATATGGGTAGGTCAAAAGGTCAAGCCGCATAATAGATTTATAGCATTTAACATTAAAAAATTATATAAGATGAAAGGGTGTTTTTTTTTTAGAGAATAAGCTTTGTGTTATGTGTATGGCAGTTAGCTGAGTTCACCCTCTGTGTTTTGAAAAGGGTAAGTAAATAGTAATAGTACATAATCGTTTTAAAGCATTTATCAACATTAAAAATGATATAAAATCAAAAGATGTTTTTTTTGTAAAACATTTTTTGCTTTACATAGACAGGCCTTGTAATAACACATCTAAGTTGGTTAGACACAAATTTGTATATCAAAGCCAGTGCTAAATAGATTTTTCGAATGTGTCGAATATCCAACTTCCAATATAAAACCAACTTTACCACGGTATTAGTCCTACACTTCCGGCGCCAGGAAGGGGTTACACACGGGAAAACCATTCAGGCCAAACTGAATCCTATACTGGGGCTGTATGTCTGTACAGAGGGCTGATTCCAAATGCATTGTTGTTGTTTTATCAATAAACGTGTCACAGCACCAGTGGAAGCCAGTTTGTCATTAAAAAACTTCAAAAAAAAATCTACCTGGTCACACATCATTAGCTGCAATTAAGGCGCTAAAAATCATCATTTATTATCCCCCTGATTACTAACTCATCGAAATCGGGCACTACAGCTAAGATATATGTGTTTAAATATAAATACAATAAATATACATACAGTAGTTTTTAAGTTTTTAAGTGCTACTACGGTATGGGCCGCCACGGTACAGATGCTGAGCCGACACGCGCACACGCACGGCTCCGCAACCTGAGCTGGAAGACGTATAGTCCATGCGACGACCATGGACATAATAACATTAAAAAAATAGTATAAAATCAAAAGGTGGGTTTTGATCAAGGGTTGGTTTTGATCTGGTCAAGCCGCATAATAGATTTATAGCCTTTTTTAACATTAAAAAAATAGTATAAAATCAAAAGGTGGGTTTTTGGAAAAAATAAGCTTTGTGTTATGTGTGGGGCAGTTAGATGGGTTCATCACACGTGTTTTGATATGGGTAGGTCAAAAGGTCAAGCCGCATAATAGATGTATAGCCTTTTTTAACATTAAAAAAATAGTATAAAATCAAAAGGTGGGTTTTTGGAAAAAAATAAGCTTTGTGTTATGTGTGGGGCAGTTAGATGGGTTCATCACACGTGTTTTGATTTGGGTAGGTCAAAAGGTCAAGCCGCATAATAGATTTATAGCCTTTTTTAACATTAAAAAAATAGTATAAAATCAAAAGGTGGGTTTTGATCAAGGTGGGTTTTGATCTGGTCAAGCCGCATAATAGATTTATAGCCTTTTTTAACATTAAAAAAATAGTATAAAATCAAAAGGTGGGTTTTTGGAAAAAATAAGCTTTGTGTTATGTGTGGGGCAGTTAGATGGGTTCATCACACGTGTTTTGATATGGGTAGGTCAAAAGGTCAAGCCGCATAATAGATGTATAGCCTTTTTTAACATTAAAAAAATAGTATAAAATCAAAAGGTGGGTTTTTGGAAAAAAATAAGCTTTGTGTTATGTGTGGGGCAGTTAGATGGGTTCATCACACGTGTTTTGATTTAGGTAGGTCAAAAGGTCAAGCCGCATAATAGATTTATAGCCTTTTTTAACATTAAAAAAATTGTATAAAATCAAAAGGTGGGTTTTTGGAAAAAATAAGCTTTGTGTTATGTGTGGGGCAGTTAGCTGAGTTCACCAGATGTGTTTTGATATGTGTAGGTCAAAAGGTCAAGCCGCATAATAGATTTATAGCCTTTTCTAACATTAAAAAAATTGTATAAAATCAAAAGGTGGGTTATTGGAAAAAATAAGCTTTGTGTTATGTGTGGGGCAGTTAGCTGAGTTCACCAGATGTGTTTTGATATGGGTAGGTCAAAAGGTCAAGCCGCATAATAGATTTATAGCATTTAACGTTAAAAAATTATATAAGATGAAAGGGTGTTTTTTTTTTAGAGAATAAGCTTTGTGTTATGTGTATGGCAGTTAGCTGAGTTCACCCTCTGTGTTTTGAAAAGGGTAAGTAAATAGTAATAGTACATAATCGTTTTAAAGCATTTATCAACATTAAAAATGATATAAAATCAAAAGATGTTTTTTTTGTAAAACATTTTTTGCTTTACATAGACAGGCCTTGTAATAACACATCTAAGTTGGTTAGACACAAATTTGTATATCAAAGCCAGTGCTAAATAGATTTTTCGAATGTGTCGAATATCCAACTTCCAATATAAAACCAACTTTACCACGGTATTAGTCCTACACTTCCGGCGCCAGGAAGGGGTTACACACGGGAAAACCATTCAGGCCAAACTGAATCCTATACTGGGGCTGTATGTCTGTACAGAGGGCTGATTCCAAATGCATTGTTGTTGTTTTATCAATAAACGTGTCACAGCACCAGTGGAAGCCAGTTTGTCATTAAAAAACTTCAAAAAAAAATCTACCTGGTCACACATCATTAGCTGCAATTAAGGCGCTAAAAATCATCATTTATTATCCCCCTGATTACTAACTCATCGAAATCGGGCACTACAGCTAAGATATATGTGTTTAAATATAAATACAATAAATATACATACAGTAGTTTTTAAGTTTTTAAGTGCTACTACGGTATGGGCCGCCACGGTACAGATGCTGAGCCGACACGCGCACACGCACGGCTCCGCAACCTGAGCTGGAAGACGTATAGTCCATGCGACGACCATGGACATAATAAAGGCGACAAGCCTTCTTTCCCATTAAACGGTAGACATGGCGTCAATCGGTTCAACTGTTGGTTCACGTTGTTCCCATAGAGAAGTCGAGTGTCTGTTAGCCATTTGGGCAGACGATGCTATTCAGGCACAGTTGGAGAAGACCCACAAAAATTCCGATGTATTTGGGAGAATCCACGAATCAATGACTTTATTATGGTCCATGCAGCGGACGCTTGGTGATGACGTGTTACGACGTGATGACATATGTACAAGAGCCTACCGTGGCCAGGCCATAGTTGCGACAGCCAACGGCCACGGCCAGATGGCCTAGTGAATGCAGGCCAGAGAACAATGGGGTCAGTTGAGCACGGTTGGGTGTGAGAAAGGGTGTGGAAGCCCCGGTCGATAAGGTAACAAATTTCTGAGCGCATAATTTAATAACATTTTGCCGATAATGTTACAAAGGTTAACATTTTGGTTCACTTATCAGGTAATGAAGTTATCATTATAATTTTCTCCTTAAGTAATGATTCAAGCAAGCATAATAATTGCAGTTTTCACACATGTCCTCGGCATTTCCGCCGCATTTGTATATCAGGAGATTCGACCCTGAGGGTGATTCACAATTGATGGTGATTAATGCTTTATATGCGGACGTCGATGTTGTTTAGACATCTGTAGAATCAAGGGGGGGTTTAGGGGGGGGTGGGCTTGCAAGGGGCGGGATATGACGTAGGGTCTAATGCTGCGTTTTAATAGGCCTCGACATTAACGGTTGCCCGCTTGCCCGGGGCAACCAAAAGTCATAGTTGGGCAAGTTGAGATTGATTTCTGGTTGCCCGAACGGGCAAGTGGATTTTGGGTGGATGTTAATATAAAGGCTATTTATTCAAATGTTTTTAGAGACTGCAGAACAACCTTGTTTGCCGCAAAATAACACAAAATATAAGTATTTGCAATTGATCAGCGCGCCGTCTTCTCTTCTCTCGGAAAGCGAGTTAACAGACAGACACGCTTCGCTTCAGTGCGAATATAGCCCCGCCTTCTGTCACTCGCAGTGCGTTCTCTGGCCGTGATTAGAAGGTGTTGGCTAAAGGTTAGCCAACAAAGCTAGCATCGCAAGTGCAGCGCCTCCGCGAACGGTTTAGGTAGAAGGAAAATGGAGAAGTGATGGAGGAGTGCAGTTTGGAAGTACTTAGGATTGAGGCAAATTACCAAGGAAAGTCATATGCAAGAACACGGTTTTGGGTTTCATAACTGCACATGCACAGCAATAGCGATCTTTTTCACGAAATTGGACCCTCACAAACTATATATTACATGAAAGCTGAGCCTCCACTTAGGCCAACAGTCCAAACCATATCATTCTGTGACTAAAACTCGCAAATAACAACTTAAGAAGAAACGTCCCCTTTTCTTTTAACAACCAAAAATGTATTACCTTTGTGATTTTTGTCCACAAAGTTGATTCTGGTCGAATAAAACCACCATAAACAGATAACCCAGTGTCTGGGCCAAATTGTGCAACTAAACATGGTATTTTCAATCAATGAATAAGAGAAGGTTTCTTAGGAAATAGGTAAATTGCCTTCAATCAGAAAACATATTCTTCAGCGCAATCTAGTGGCCATATGTTTATTTGCGAGTGTTTGGCTTGGTGCATTCGAATATATTTGCCCTGAAATTTAAATAGAGGTGTCAAGTGTCAAAATTGTAAAATATCTACCTTTATTTGTGTCTCAGAGTAAGACGTCGCTCCCAAATGATAACGACCAACTGATAATTATTTCAGGTGGAAATGTTATCTTCCACTTATGCTGTGTTCCATGGCTTTATTCACTTTAACCAAGTATCATCCCCATTGAATATTTCACTTGCACAACAATCTTTCTTTTGGCACAATGATGACATTATCGCCCTTGCAGTTGTGGAGATATACTCTATTTACTTCGGGTATGTTCTTTCCTGAAAAAAACTTTTCCCCCGATATCGAAAATGGTATAGAATATCGATATTTTTCTAGGTATAGTGTCAAAGTTAGAAAATCCAGTATCGTGACTGACAACACTACTAGAAACGCGATTGTGATCATTCAGTTAGAGCTAAAAGAAACGTGAAAGTTAAAAAATACATATCTTTGCTACTACCTCTGACATTTAGTTAAGTACATTTGCATGAAATCATGCAGGTCTACATATAACTTGGCGATAGCTTTAATAGGTTGCAACGGTGGACTGAAATCACTTCATGGCACGATGTGACCGCTCGATAAATAAGTAAACAAAGGGAAGTTTGTAATTTTTTAAACACAACATGTGTGGAAACTAACATTCAGCTTCAGTCTGAGCTAGGATGATTTTTCTGAGCCCCCCCAAAACCAGGCCGCGTGCCTGGCAAAAAGAGGCCTGTTCAAGATTCTGATTATAATTTGGGCAAGTGAACATCACATTCGGGCAAGTTGAACCTGACCTGTACTTGCCCGATGGGCAAGTGCTTTTGAAACCTTAATGTCAACCCCTGATCCATCCGTCTCGGAGGTTCCTCGGACGGCGAACTCGCCATCTCAGTTGAACTCAGTGGTGACCGAGCAAAATTCCGAGACAGAATTCAAGATGGCTGCGCCCATTGTGACTTGACTTATGAACTGTTTTCATTGTGCTTGGATCACTTTGGTGGTTTAAATGGCAATTTCAATCACTCGTATTACTGCAATACCTTACTGCGTCCGTATCTCTGCCTATGCCTATTGAGGTGAATTAAAGATATCTTGAACTGGAATTATGACTAGTCAGAATCAAATTGTAGATATCTCAAACTGGAATTACAGATATCTACAATTCAGTTGCAGATATCCGTAATTCAATGCTACTTATTTTGGAGCGCCTGGTCCTCTGCCAATGCTACCGCGACAACAGCTTTCCGGGAGGCGTCCATGTTTTCCTCCAGCGAAATAATAAAACACTTGTAGTGTGTGCGTGGTGTCAGATCAAAGATCTGAGTCGGTTCGCAGAGAATACTCGAACGCAGCATAAGATCGCAAGAGGCGGGATAAATGTGGCCGCTGTGTCACTAGTTTGCTTTGGTTTGACCACAAACAAATGGAGGCAGAACGGTCAGAACTCATCGCGATCATCTTAAATGTTGCTGCAACGATGTATCATATATTCCGTTGCATCCACAACATCCGAGGCATCGATCGATGAAAGATTGGAGCATGATTTAGTGACAAATAGAAGAAACGACGAAGAAGAAAGGCGTTGCGAACGACTGCGTTACCAGGGAAAGAGTGTAATTTTTTGCTTCATTTCACAAATAACAAACACTGGGACAAATGTAGTTGATTTCTGTATTTAGCTGGGAAGACAGGGAGTGGAAGGAGGAAGGACCCTTTAATGTTCAGCTAATTGTTGTCAATAATACAAATATTATTCTATGTACGCGTGCAGTTGTGAACTCATGCATTGTTATAGAATATTGCCCCATCTAATTTGCAACGCGCTGAGTTGCGTGTACATATTTAATTATTTTGAATAACCAACCCTTCCAACACCAAAAGATGCATTTGCTGCCCGAACGCGTTATACTGTAAAGGCACTTCTATCCTGGGTGGGGGGGATCAGAGGAGCTCCCCCCAGGGATGCCCTCAGCCACAGGACGCATACTCTGTTGGCTGAGGGCCATCTCCTCAGCCTCTGTGAGGGCTGCAGGTGGTGGACCCCCTCCAGTCTGCCGGGCCTCTGCATTTTTTCGATTTGCTAACATGGAGGAAAATGTTACCCTAATATTCAGTAAGCGCTATTTTGAAGACATATATATATATATATAATGCATTTTGCCTAGGTGTAGCCTTCTAATATATCTAAATCCTATTAAATATTGGCAGTGTTGGGGTGGCTGGGAAATGTACTACTTACATTTACTGCTTAAATATAGTATACAAATATATAATACATGTTGAACATAGCTGTTAAATTAGGTAGAGCAGGCAAAACAGCACAATTGATTTGATTTCAATTAAACATTGGTTTACCTGTTTAAACTATATTTTTGTACTTCATTTGCTGCCAAGTCCTCGTGGGGCAACTCGGGGTTGCGTAAATTGACACACACACACACACACACACACACACACACACACACACACACACACACACACACACACACACACACACACACACACTTTACATATTGAATAAGTGGAAGATATTAAACTTTCCTCTTATTTTATTTTATTTTACTATTTTATTTGACTCACGCATTGACTTGTTCAGCTATTTCCTGCCAAGCTCTCTCTCGCGCTCTCGCTGCCGCGGCGGTATTGCTTTTTTTTTATTAAAATGGGTAACTGCTCAGCATACACGTTCATTAGAATTTCCAATTCCGTGGGGGAAAAGTAAGTGGATCTACGCTTTTGGTCCATGTTTGATCATGTTATCAGAGATCCATTGATGATGGCTCTTCATAGTCAACAGGCACGCCCTCAACCCAGAGTGAACATACTCAGAGTTGATTAACCCAACGCTGATCACCTGTTCTGAAACCGAAAACCCAGAGTTGCTTTTCAACCCTGAACTCTGAGTCAACCAACTCAGAGCGCAGGATTAAACTCAGAGTATGTTAAACCAGCTACCTGAAACAGGCCTCAGGGCCCTAACTGGGGCCCTAACACCCAAGTGACCAAGCTCCGGTCATTCAGTAACTACTCAGGAGTTACTGGTAAACAGACTAGGGGATACTGTATTATGATTCAAAGAGCTTAACTACTGGTTAACGAATGGTTCAAAAATATTAACTAATGGTGAACGAATGATTCAAAAAGCTTAACTACTGGTGAACGAATGATTCGAAAAGCTTTACTACTGGTTAACGAATGGTTCAAAAAGCTTAACTGCTGGTGAACGAATGATTCAAAAAGCTTAACTACTAATGAACAAATTGTTACTGTTGGGACAGTAACAACTCAGTATGATGCATGACTTTACATAAAGAAACACAAAAAGCTTCACTACTGGTAAACGAATGGTGAACGAATGATTAGAAAAGCTTCACTACTGGTGAACGAATGGTTCGTGAATGAGTAACAACTCACCATCGGTCCAATTGAGCTCTACCAGTCGATCCAGAGTGGGACCCAAGCCAGCCCTCCACAGCGCTCGAAACCAAGCGCGGCAGGTTTAAGGCGTGCCCTGCAGCGGTGGACAATAGCTTTTAAGATTTCAACATTAGTAATGCAAAAACTTTTAACATTACTACCGCCACATAATAAACGTTAAATGTGAATATCAATGCATGGATTGTGAATATCTTTATTAAAATATGACAATCAACCTGTCTGTGCCCTGTTCATTTAATAACTTATTAATAATTAGATAATTGTGAAATCCCAGGACAATACAGTTGCTTTCATAATAAATTGGTCAGTTTGCTAATTCACAGAATGATTAATTAATACAGTATCCCCTAGTCTGTTTACCAGTAATTCCTCAGTAGTTACTGAGTAACTGTCACTTAGGGCCCCAGTTAGGGCCCCGGTCGTTCATCATTCGTTACTCATTCTTTCCACAGTAGCTACCCACGTTTTTTGCGTACCTTATTGTAAAGTGTCACCGATATATAAATATGACATATAGCTATGAAGGAAAGTTATTCCTGTTAATGCCATACTGAGCCTAATCTTTCAGGTGAGAGAACTGCAGAGCAATGGCCGAATGTCATGTTCAGCTTGTTCATAATGCTCTAAACGGGATTCACACACTCAACCTAAGGTTCACCAGTACAAGGAATTATCCCATTTAGCCATTGATAAAACCTGAAATGTAGCCTCATTCACATGGTGAAAATGTATATTGATAAGCACACAGCATCCACAAAACTCCAAGCACACATTTAACAAGTGAATTAAGGGCTTTCTTAAAAGCAAATACCTGCAAAATCTTTGAAATTCTGGGGAAATTAAACATTTGTAGCCAAGAACACTGACGGAAGAAGAGTTAATTATGAAGGAAAAATGGTTAACGAAGAAGTTCCCCTTAATGCCATACTGTGTCTTGGTCAGATTCTTGGAAACTAATGAGCCGGAATGTTGATTGCCTGATGAATTTCAGGTGCTGTTCAATGTTTCTTAAATGAGTGCTAATGGCAGAATGCCATGTTCAGCATACTCTATTAGAGATTCGAACTCTCAACCTAAGGATCGCCAGTACAAGGTATTGTCCCGTTGAGCCACTGACATTTTCACGATAAGAATGAAGCCTCATTCATATCGTGAAAATGTCTATTGATAAGCATACAACATCAAGAAAACTCCAAGCAAACATTGCACAAGAGAATTAAGGGCTTTCTTAAAATTTGCACTGTTAACGGTATCCAGCCAATAGCTGTAATTAGTTACACAATAACAAAATGGTCATATAGGACAAATGGGTTGAGTGGGTTGAGTGTGTGTGTGCGTGCGTGTGCGTGTGTGTGTGTGTGTAATTAGCCCCAGGTAACACATACATTTAATTTCCTCTTAAGTTACACAGCTACCTGACCAATGAGGCGATCACATTAATGAGCCGTCACCCGGGTTTGTCTGTCGCCGAGCGGGAAATCAGGAAACAAAACACCAACACCCCAAACCGCAGTCCACGATGAACATTTATTAAGGAAAAATAGAACAATATCATAATACAGAAACACGTCAGAGGTCACAGTAGTCGGCTCCATGCCCGATGGCGTTCAACATAACTCCCCTGTCCACCCCAAACAGAATAAACCCAAACCCTTATAGACAACTCCCCCGTGGTGCCCCACACCTGAGACAAGGGACAGAGAAAACCATCAACTAGAATATAAAATACATATAAAGAATGCACCTATGGGACATCACCTCACAAATAAATGGACCATTTAAATTTATATATAAATATATATAATTACACACAATAGCATATATAAAAAAAATACCAAACTACAGATTATACTTGGCTACAGACTGGTCTAGATATGATAATCGAATAATTTGAGGTTTGTGAAGTACCCTGCAGCATTTATGTTTGTGATTGTGAAAGGGGTGGAGCTAAATATTACACCATAGATCTAATCATTGGTTGGATTTATTGTCCGATCGATTGTCTCCCTGGGGACTTTTTAAATAGTTTAACTCATTGCCTATTTCAATGTTTCCCCTCTCAGCGTATATTGGCCGAGGGTGGGAGGTGAAACGACTACTGGCCATTCAGGTTCTTTGCCCAGCATATCCCCACCCTGCACAAGAACACTTTGCACATCCCATCCCTGAGATATGGGACACTTTAGGAGAAGAAATATCACACATTCACAGCAAAACCTGATAGTCTCGATCAGACGCACTGCCACCAAAAGCCATGGCAGCTGTCTGTACATTCACAGCGCTGCATCGGGGACACTTTGAGGATCAGGGTACAGATGTTGCTTGAGGAAGGCCAAGATCTTGTCCCAACTGTCTTCCGCAGCAAATGCATGAGGTTTTGGGTGTCCTCCCCACAGTATCATTTCTGCAACACACACACACACACACACACACACACACACACACACACACACACACGCACACACACACACACACACACACACACACACACACACACACACACACTACAAATAATCCCTAATTAAGAACTACATTTTTAACCATTCTTAATGAACTTTAAACAATTTTTCACCGTGCTGGTCGAAGAATGAAAAGCGCCAATGGGAGATCCGGATAAGGTTGCTATTGGGCAAATGGATGATGTGTCCGGCACCTGGATAACTCAGTATGGTCAACAGGTGCTCTTTGCCTGCCGTGTGCATCCTCTTTGCCATCTATGAGGAAAATGTGAGGTTCTGTTCAGTCCTGTGTTCCAATCCGCATCTTTTACAAACATGTCTGTTTTGTTCCAGCCCAAAAAACAAAACAGTTTAAAACCATTTATATCGCAGTGTGTGGTCTGTCAGCAAGCTTCCCTTACCAGCTACAATGTAAGTACAATACACAGAGTCAGATGGTTAGATTTTAATCAATTATCAATAAATTATGTGTAGGTAGAAGGATTTTATAGGTTTAAAATCTCGATGGACCACTTATAAAAACGGAGCTGGGCAAATCAGGTTTTAAGTAGTATGCAGCATACGAGAACCATTAGAAACCCTGAGTTTGAGTTTTTGAAACGATGTAATAAATGGTTAACATATATGGATTATAATTAAACTATTATTATTAATATTCTGAAGATAGTCGTGAAGAGCTGGAAGAGATAACTTGTGTATATATATATACTGTATGTGTTTTTATTTTATTATTATTATTATCTCATTATTATTATTATTATTATCTTTTTTTATATGTAGTATTGATTTGTTTTGTTTATTTATTTATTTTTTCTATTTATTTACCTATTTTTTATTTTTATTTTGTCACTTATCCATTTATTTATATTGTTTACATTTAAATAAATATATATATTAAAAAAAAAAATAAAAAAAAAAAATGTTTGTAGGAAGATGTCAATGTAAAAATAACTCATGATCCTACAATAACGTATAAAAAAAAAGAAAAAAAAAAAAAGAAACCCTGACTTAGTCCCTCTCACCAAATCATTTACTTAGGGTCAGCTACTCTGTACGATGTTTGTAACTTTCTGCTCATCCATTTCTAATTAACTTTGGATACACGGTTTGTATATACAGTTGTGCTCGTCTTGTCAAACTTGTGTATATGTGTTTATTTGTATACAGGTCTCTCTTGAACCAGATCTTGATCTCGATTAGACTTCCTGTTTAATAAATTAAGACTCTAGTTTGTCCACTTACCAACTCAGCACATTCTGTAGATGGGAAATTAAGATCGTCTTCCCCAACAACCAGCAACAATGGACAATTTATATTTTCCATCTAGCAAAGATATGACAAACAATATTATTGAATGCATTTTGTGTGCGTGCGTGCATGTGCATGTTATGCATGTACCTACATTTATAGTTGGTTCATTTGGGATAGGTAGTGGCAAACCGCGCATTATTACATGATTTTGCTCATTTCGCCGAATGGTGTGTTCCTTCCTGATGGAAAAAGTTATTTAATCATGTGATTCCAATGAAGCATTATCCATATTTGTATCAGGGATGTAGTCGACTATTGAAGCAATCCAGAAAAGCATAATTTTATCCTGTTTTGCCGTTGGAATTTCTATGGCATTTGATAGCAATCAATTTCGATCAATCAACAATCAACATTTAAATCGAGACTTACAGTTTAAAGAAATTATTCAACATTTTATCGACCGACTCTTCCATCAATAAGTGGCTGCCATTGACAGAGACACAGCAGCGAGGCTGGAACACAAAATGGTTAATACACATCGTACAGTTGAAAGAAGACACTGCATATCCGCCTTGTTCGTGGAAATACTTACACTGATAGCTTCGGTACGGCATGCCATATTGAGAACCACGATTGCACCCAGAGACATGCCAATGAGTCCAACTCTGTTGCTGATCACCAGCGGATGCTCCTGGAGGAACTCAAACGCCCTCTGTACGGACAAAGATGACCCAGAACACTCCCATTAGATCACCTAACAAATCCACTGATCAACAGCTGCACAAGACCGAGAAAAAGTACAGCCATCGACAGAAACAAGTTGGGGACGGACGAAAACATCACAGACCAGAAAATAGTCCACCGTGAATTGTCTTCCAGGAATGCTGTAGTTGACCCCAAAGGCTACAAAACCTTGAGCCGCGAACATTGCGGGACGGTAAGCCGTCACATCACCTCCAAAGCCCGATACATCAAGCACTCCCGGAAAGGGTCCAGGACCTGAGGAGTACAGCATTTTAGATCCAGAGAACGTTTGGCTAAAAAAATCACCTCAGGATTGCACAGAACCAGGGGGGGGAGAGGCTATTGAAACATACCCGGAGGGATGTAGAGGATGCCCTCAATCTCCTTCTCTCGCACTCTGATAGTCTTCAGCCCCGGTGCCATGAACCACCTCTCGGCCACCACTGAGGCCAGGGGAGGCTTCTGCCTGAAGCCTTCAGAGAGGTGGCCCTGAAACACAGAGATGAGCACCTCCTGTGGTGTCTCCACGTAAACCTTGAACAAACTGAGGAACAGAAGGACAATCGTGTGTTCAAACGAATCCTGCCTTGCTCGCAATGTATTTCAACATGTTTTAAATGTATGAAGAAAAACCACCCTGTCCCCATTATCACGAGAGAAGGTCAAAGAACGTAAGTGTCAAGGGGTACCATCACAGAGTTACGCTTTGACCCTCATCAGGCCTGAGGAAGTAGAACCTTACATTGCATGCTCTTTAGATCCTGGCACAGGGATCATACTCCACAGTAAACCCATCGGCTCCTTTCCTGTGTAGGTTCCCCCCAGACTAGCCTCTTGTGAAACTGTGGAGTCAATCCAGATACCAGTTGGAATGGCAAACATGTCATCAATCGTTGTGCATTAGTTGAGGGAACATGAATGAACCGTCATTGATTATTTTAACATCAGGCAGTAAGCCCTGCATTTGAATTGAAGTAATGCTTGAGGTCAAATAGCCATCAGAACAATATCTACCATCGACAGTCCCATTATTATCAGCGACATAGTGTCCGAACGCCTCCCAATAATCCTTCATCTCAGAGCAGTGAAGAGAGTGCAAAGTGACTGAGAGACCAGGAGGCAGATTCTCCACCAGCACCCGGAACTTCTCGGTAGAGAGTGCTCGTGAGGGACAAACGGAGAGAATTGGGTGGACAGCCTCAGCCATCATTCATAATCTGTGAAGTAGAAAAGAAAAGTCAAAATTATCAGTCCAAATAAATTATTGTATAAACATTTGGAATACAAATGGAACACTAATTTGTTGTTTTTAGGTTCTACAATAACACAAGCCGTTTCATAGATGATGTTCTTCATTTGCATTTAGCAGATGCTTTTATCCAAAGTGACTTACGATGAGTACATTTGTCAAGAGAAAGATAAACAATATATCTCCGTCTGTACAGTAAAGATGTTCATAGAACCAAGTGCCAAGCACTAACAATTGTTCCCCGTATTCAACAAAGCTATCTGGGATAAGATGCTGCACAATGCTAAGTACTATTGTTAAACGCATGTACTATACCTGGTATGCACGAATCCTTGAATGTATCTATTCCACAAAGATGAAATCCACTATGTGCGAAGAGTCTAAACTGTGACTGGTCAGTGATCATCTGAGGACACATTTATAGCCTACGCCTTCATGAGCCCACTTAACAGTTCCTGGACAGGCCGCCATGTCCTGAGGGTGAGCTTAGGGACGGTTACTAGTGTGCACACAGTATTTGTCTTCAATGATGTTTCAATCTTTTGTGTGTTTAATTCTTTGTTTGTATTGATCCAATACCTCAAGGTGTGTAAACACAGGACTCAAATAAACACGAAAGAAACACAAATAAGAGTTATGCATTGTTTGATGTTCAGACAGATAGAACAGAACATTCAATGGTTGGATTGAGATCGGAAAATGTCTGACCTCTGTTCCCCCTTTCATTGGCCTAGACCAGGGGTCTGCAACCTTTTGTATCAAAAGAGCCATTTTGGCCCATCTTCCGCAAAAAATTTTTTTTTGGAGCCGCAAACTTTTTAATTCACCCCCTCCCCCCTCCGGAGACGCTAACGCTGCGCACCGCACAGACATTTTTTGTGACACTCTGTAAAAAAATAACATAAATCTTTAGCTGTCATGTGGCATCAGGGAGTAGCCTACAGTACAGTAGACTACAGTAGCCAGTCAGCAGCGTCAACCGTTGACGTTCTACGTGATCGGTCATGGCCAGCAATGTAAACAAGGAATAGATAGCATAGCATAGCGATACAATAGTCAAGTAATGAAAAAACTGTAAGGACCTTTATTATCAAAATATAACGTACTGAAACTTTAATATTCAACACAAGAACTTTAATGCTGTAAACCCTTCTCGCTCAGTATTCGTTCGTGCAATTGGCTGTCAACGGTGGATGCTGCTGATTGGCGGCTCACTGGCATGTCCCGCCTCCTGCCAATGGCAGCATCTAGGCTACTTCCTGATGCCAGATGCCAGTTAAAGATTTAACTCCTACTGGGATTAGCCAACTGCAAATCAACGAAGCTTTGTCATTCACTCCCCCCCTCACGGTAGCGCAATTGCGCATCCATTGCGACCTCTCGTTTAGTTGACGATATATATCAAAATATATATATAATTATTATTATTATTATTTTTTTTTTTTAAGAAAACTGCAGGGAGCCACGGCTGAGGGGCTAAAGAGCCGCATGCGGCTCCGGAGCCGCAGGTTGCCGACCCCTGGCCTAGACTGAAGATGATATGATTTTACTTTACAGAATAGCATGGTTTTATTGCTGAATTAGCTATCATGGTTCAGAAAATATCACTGTCCAAAGTTAGCATTTTCTCTTCATGTTTTAGGGCCTCCTGTTGCAAGATCTGGATACAATTGGGAGCAATCTTGCCCCCATGTGCCTTTAACTACACCAAGTTTGATGATTGGCATAAGTTAATCCCACCCTTTTGCCCCCTCAAATTTGTTTGGACCATTTTGGGACTCTGGCAGCCATGTTGTTTGGTCTATTGACTTCCTCTTACTTGAGCAGTTACAACATTCAACAGTTCCAAAGTTGGTCCCGCTCAAGTCAAACATTGCGCCAAGGAACTTGAGTCACAGTCCACACACATGTTGATGCCTCGCCTTAATATAAAATGTGTGGATTTCATTTTTTCAGAGACATTACATATCTTTATCTGTTGCTTTGATAATTTACCTACCAATCTCTTTAAGAATGTTTTTGACTGCCTAGCAATAGACAGATTGCAAATAGTTAACAACTCTCCAATCAGGGAATATCCTAAAAGCCTTGAAAACAGCAGTTAATAAACCCCTTTTAAAAAAGCGGAGCCTAGATGACTCTATTATTAACAACTACAGAGCAATATCAAATCTATCTTTCATAAAATTGAGTAAAATTTAGAAAGTTTTCCTCCAACAACTTAATCACTTCCTGGCATCAACTGGTTGCTATGACACCTTCCAATCAGGATTCCGACCTTTTCACAGCACCAAGACCGCCCTTATTAAAGTTATAAACTATTTATTAACATAGAATCAATACTCATGCTGCTAGAAATCAGTGCTCCATTCAACAGTGTACAACATAAAATACTTATGATCAGAAAACTGGGTTGGGCTTTCAGGCACAGTCTTAGATTGGTCTAGGTCCTACCTAAAAGATAGGAACTGCTTTGTTTCCATTGGGGACTTTGTATCAAAACCAACCACCGTGACATGTGGAGTCCCACAAGGTTCGATCTCAGGACCCTCTTTATTCAAAATCGACATGCTCCCACTAGGGAAAATCATGCAAAATAACAATATTGACCATCATTGCTATGCTAATGACACTCAAATCTATGTAGCGCTGCCACCAAATTACTATCCGCCCATGGATCTGCTGTGCCAGTGCATCGAGCAAATCAAAAACTGGATGTATCAACATTTCCTTCAACTAAATTAGGACAAACTCGGTTCCTGAAAACCTCAAAGCCAGAAATCTAGGGGTAACCATGGATTCAGATCTACATTTCAACAGTCACATCGATTCAGTTACAAAATTTGTTACAAAACAAGCTATTTGTTGCTGTGCAATAAATAGCTGGGATAAACTCCCTGAGGATTTAAGACTTGCCCCAACTCGGACCGCTTTTAAAACAAGACTGAAGACTTTTGTTTGCTTTAGCTTTCTGCTAAATCCTAACACTTTCTACAATGCATTTTTTTACTTTCCCTTTGTTTGTATTGACTTATCCATTTTATTATTACAGTTTATTAACTTTGTTCGGAGCGATGTACCGGATTGATTTCCTGTTTACGTCTGACGACACGACACGTTCTGCCCTCAGTTGATCGGGTGGTTGGGAAACCACGGAACGGATTCCTGGAGGACTCTCCCTGCACTAATGTGTGGCGTCGTTTATTGAAGTGAAATAGTCTGGCTGCTTTTCTCCTCGTGTTTTTAGGACCTCAACATACAATGTCGCTGCTCGTGGCTGCCTTTTTCCTATTAATTTGGAGCGGCACCGGGGAAATCCCCCACGGGACCAAAAACTCCCTTCCAGTGAATATTACTCCGGTTTTACCATGCCAGGGGACATGCGCTTCTTGCAGTCCACTGGGCATTAGTTTGTCAGCTATGACTCTTCTGCCCCCTGCATCTATGGACCTGGCCCGTCTGGTCAGCCTGATGGCTTTACAAGACAACTTTACTATTCCCTCAGTTGCCTTCGTGACTTTTTTTATTTTTAAAAATTAAAAAGGATCCTTCAAACAAATCTATAAGGTCTGATTATAGGTGTGTAATTGTTCTGTTGCTGCTGATTTCTGGGAATGTTCAACCTAACCCAGGCCCAGGCTCTGCTGAGTCTGCTGTTATTTTTAACACCCCTACTGAATTCAAAACAAGGTCTGGACCTGGTTTCATCCATTTAAATGTGCGCAGTATGATTGCAAAGATGGATATGATTCGTATCTGGGCACATACAACTGATGCTGATGTTATTGTCATATCTGAAACTTGGCTAAACAAAGCAGTTTTAAACAAGGATATCAACATTGACGGCTATAATGTGTATAGGACTGACAGACCCAAAAAGGGAGGAGGGGTTGCAGTCTATGTCAAATCTAAGTTTCATGTAAACATCCGTCTCTCTACATCAGTAAGTAAGCAATTTGAACTTCTGGCTCTTGACATGGAAATCTCAAAAACTCTCCACATCACTGTCGTCGGCTGCTATAGGCACCTTCAGCTATCAGCTGCACCTTACCATCGTTAATGGAACTTTTATCTGGGTTGAAGTTCAATGAAATTGTCCTTATTGGTGACCTTAACTGGAACTGGCTGCTTCCAGCATCAGACGATTTTAAAGCTTTTTGTGATTTGTTTAATTTATTTCAGATTGTTGACAGCCCTGCTAGACCTAATATGAAATGTCCGGAAAAATCCTCTTTAATTGATCTTATTTTAACCAATGTTCCTCATAAATATTCTGCTGCTTCTGTTTTTGCCAATGACATCAGTGATCACTGTGTCATTGCAACTGTAAGAAATACAAAAGTTCCTAAAACTAAACCGTGTGTCATCATAAAGCGGGACACGAAGCATTTTGTGGAGCAAGCATTTTTTCATGACCTGTTTCTATTTGACTGGGAGAAAATTAATGTCATTTCTGATGTTGAAAATGCCTGGAAATTCTTTTATGATGGTTTTATTGAAATTGTTAACAAGCACGCTCCTTTTAGGAAGTATAGAATAAAGGGCAGGGATAATGCATGGTTCACGCCAGAGTTATCCAATTTACTCCATGAGCGCAATGTGGCATGGTCTAAGGCCAGGGGTACTGGTCTTGGATCAGACTGGTTGCTCTTTAGGCAGCTGCGAAATGCAAGCACAGTGGCAATTAGAAAAGCCAAAGCTGATCATTTCCTTACTGAAACGTCAAATAACCTAAACAATCCGTTGAAATTCTGGAAAACCATTAAATCAATAACTGGAAATAAAAATGGTATTGAGCTACCTCCATGCATTGTCAAAGACTCTACCCAAATTTATGAAAAGGCTGACATGCTTGGCTGTTTTAGTGAGCATTTTATTGCCGCTGGTTCACTTTTTAACTCTGAAAACACAGCTCAAGGCTCCTCTGCTTGCTCTGTTTGTAGTTGTTGTTTTGAGGGACAAGCTTTTACTTTTGGCGCTGTTACACATTCAGAGGTCCATAAGGCCCTGAAATGATTAGACACAAAAAAATCAGCAGGTCCAGAGCATTTTTAAACCTACTTTCTAAAGTTAGCTGCTGATTTTATTGCATCACCTTTGACTTATCTTTTTAATTTATCCCTGGAGACAAACGAAATTCCCCTTATTTGGAAATCTGCCTTTGTTCTCCCACTGTTAAAAGGGGGGGACCCCAATGTGCTAAACAACTATAGGCCCATTTCCAAACTGTGTTTTGAATAAGGTATTGGAGTCCATTGAAAGCCAACAACTGAAGGACTTTTTTTATCAACAAACAGTATTTTATCTGAATTTCAATCTGGTTTTAGGAAACAACATAGTACGTCAGCAGCTGCTTTAAAAGTGGTAAATGATTTTATAGAATTTTTAGATAACAAGCAACATTGTGCAGCCCTTTTTGTTGGTCTATCAAAGGCTTTCGATACGGTGGATCATGCCTTATTATTAGAAAGACTCTGCAGCATCGGTTTGTCTGATCAAGTTGTCGGTTGGTTTAAAAACTATCTATCAGACAGATCTCAGTGTGTGCGAGCAGAAGGTATTACTTCTAGCTCTCTGAATGTATCCAAGGGTGTGCCACAGGGATCGGTTCTAGGACCTTTATTATTTATTATTTACATCAATTGTCTCGATTGTAAAGACCAAACACAAATTTTCACTTTTATGCAGATTACACTGTGATATATTGCTCTGCGTCTACCCCAAATCAGGCTCTCTGTAAGCTCCAAATTGCTTTCAGCACTGTGCAACGTAACCTGTATGATTTAAAACTTGTTTTAAATGCTGAAAAGACAAAGCTCATGCTGTTCACAAAAGCTAAATCAAAGCCCTCTGACCTTCCTCCTATCACCACTTTGCAGGGCTCTGTCATTGAATCTGTGTCTCAATATAAATATCTGGGAATTATAATTGATGATGCTCTCTCTTTTAAACCTCATATCCAGCAGCTTTTGAAAAAACAAATCTTGTTTTTCTTTTGAAGCCAAAAAAAGACTTGTTGCTGCAACCTTTTTGTCTGTGTTGGATTATGGTGATGTTTTATATATGAATGCATCTTCAAAATGCCTACAGTCTTTGAACACGGTCTATCACGGAGCACTGAGATTTGTTACTAATTTTAAAACCCTCACGCACCACTGCTCTTTGTATGCTCGAGTTGGATGGTTTGCCCTGTCCACCCTCAGACTCCATCATTGGCATATCTTAATTTATAAAAACTATCCTCAGTGTTCTTCCACCATACCTGCAGAAGTATGTCATTCAGAAAAGCACAGGAAAGCACCAGCTCCGCTCTGAGGGGAAAAAGGGCATTTAGTTATGCTGCTCCTTTTTCATGGAACCAGCTGCAAAATGCGCTGGAACTTAAGGAGCTGGTTTCTATAAACATGTTTATGGCATTACTTAATGATGTTGAAGCTGGCTCTTCTGTCTGTACATGCTTTGTTTGATGATGTTTTAACTGTGGCTCTATTTGTATGTTCTCTGTTGTTTTTAAATGATTGTCTGTTACTAAATCTGTGCTGCTGCCTGTCTTGGCCAGGACTCTTTTGAAGAAGAGATTTTTAATCTAAATAAGATGTTTTCCTGGTTAAATAAAGGTTAAAAAAAAACAAAATAAAAAAACATTTTTTTTATGACGATGTTTCTATGTGAAACACTTGGAGTCTGCCTTGTGCATGTAAAGTGTTATGAATAAAGTTCCCTTGCCTATTAACCATTATTATTGCCATTTTCAGAGGATGTGAACTGTTGTTTTCCTTACATTTGTTTAAATATTATATATATCGTTAAATAGCAAATAATAGCAAAAAAAAGAAAGGCTTTTAAATATGAGCAAAAGCAAAATTATTCAAGGTGTAGTGTGTACAAGTAAGTGGCATCGTGCGGAAGGGTCTTGGCAGAATTGGAGTAAGATACTCCTAAGTATCCATAGTAGTGTGTGGAAATGAAAATAACAATTGTTTTTTCGTTACCTTGGAATGAGCCCTCTATTTGTACAACGGGGGAGGGCCATGTTTCTACAGTAGCCCAGTGGAGAGAACCAGTTTTTAGTCATTCAACACCCAATTTAAGTGTAGCAGAACCATCCGTTTAAGCTCGGATATGAACACTGAAAAATGTAAATGAACAGTTTCGGACTAAACGTTAGGAGGGAGGCCGTTTCATCTCCATGGCTGCGACCCATTCGTGATCTTCCTTTTACAGTCGTTGAGTATGAACGTTACAATCATTGACGTTTTACGTGAAATGCACCTCACTCTGCATTATACTGCAAGGGTCCGAGATGCTTAAACCTGACTCTAGGCCTTTTACGCGGCCAATTTCACAATCTTGCCCGTGTAAAATCCGAGGGGGTAAGATCCCCCTTCGTCAAAGGAGCATGCCTTCTTGGTTCACTGGAGAAGGCTGGGCTACGCACGGAGTGTAGACCTCTTTAGAATAATTTGCATAATGTTTTATTTTCTTCATGTTTCAAGACACTTTCATGCAAGAATGAGTATACATCTAAGTGTGTAGGCCACAAACGTGATTTACTATTTACTAGTGCAAAAAAAACGCCAACATATTCAGGTTTTTTTCCCGACAAAATCCTCCTAAGGGAAGTTCCTCTGGTACTTTCTTGTAGATCGCACCATCTTTCCACTTCTGCATTAAATGCGATGGCTTCACCTTCTCTCCCATGATGGTCAGCATCTCTCTCTTTCACCGTCTCTCCAGTTACAACTACTCATATTGATATCCCTGCATTTTCTCTGTTGTAGAGAAAACGCAGCGTTACCTGGCGGGAACACCAGTCCCACCCTTGGAACTAGTGGCGATCCAAGCCCTTTGGGGGCTCCAGGCGAACAGTAATTTGGGGGCCCCTGCATCTACCGGGCTAATGTACCTTATTTCGCATTTCATGCAAATATTGATGACTTATACATTTGTAATCAAAGTGAGAATAGCATACAAAACAATAAGATTAGTAATGGTGACACATATTGAAAATGAAATCCTGGAGGGTCTGTTTATCGCGTAATTTTACTCACCTTAACAGACTGGATGGATCAAAAGCAGTCTATTTTACTCAAAAGGAACAGATAGTCATAATGAACTCCTATGAGGAGTTCAGGACGGGAACCTTTAATGTTCAGCTAATTGTTTTCAATGATACAAATATTATTCTATATTCAAACTTTTTGCGGAGCTTGGCGTTCACGCTGTCTCTCACTCCTCGCGCATGCGCATGACGCTGTGAGAGCGTCATGCGCTCTCACAGCGTCAAGACACCTGCTCTACCTCCTGAGCTAAGCTGACCCCTTTTCGCGATCTTTCGCAGTTATTTTCGTTGGCAAGTGTGAAACGTTGGACGCGCACATGCTGCATGAATGCTTGAATCGCTTAAAGTAGTAAACAAGGAAGAAAGGCGGAAGGTAGTTTGTCGACGTCAGTTCAAGACGACGCCACTGATTGGTCAAATTTGCGGGAAAGTTGCGGTGGTTGGTTAAAATTGCGACACCGCCCTCAATTCACGGTGATTGGTTGATGTTGCGTTTAAGTTGCAAATCGCAACATCGCGAAATCCTGGAGGGTCTGTTTATCGCGTCATTTTACTCACCTTTACAAACTGGATGGGATCAAAAGCAGTCTATTTTACTCAGGAACCGATAGTCATAATGAACTCCTATGAGGAGTTCAGGACGGGACCCTTTAATGTTCAGCTAATTGTTTTCAATAATACAAATATTATTCTATATACGCTTGCAGTTGTGAACTCATGTATTGTAATTTATTGTATGATGTGTACTTTTAGGGGTTATGATAAGACCACAAATGACTGAAAAGCTGTGCCAACATTTAATTTTTTTTTCACCATTCAGCGAACAAAAGCAAATGCAAACTGGTTAACGACTGGTTAACGAATGGTTCAAAAAGCTTAACTACTGGTGAACGAGTGGTTCAAAAAGCTTCACTACTGGTGAACAAATGATTCAAAAAGCATAACTACTGGTGAACGAATGATTCAAAAAGCAAAACTACTAGTGAACAAATGGTTTGCGACAGTAACAACTCAGTATGATGCATGACTTTACATAAAGGAACACAAAAAGCTTCACTACTGGTAAACGAATGGTGAACGAATGATTAGAAAAGCTTCACTACTGGTGAACGAATGGTTCGTGAATGAGTAACAACTCACCATCGGTCCGATCGAGCTCTACCAGTCGATCCAGTTTGGGACCCAAGCCAGCCCTCCAAAGCGCTTGAAACCAAGGGCGGCAGGTTTAAAGCGTGCCCTGCAGCGGTGGACAATTGCTTTTAAGATTTTAACATTAGTAATGCAAAAACTTTTAAAATTACTACCGCCACATAACAAACCTTAAATGTGAATATCAATGCATGGATTGTGAATATCTTTATAAAAATATGACAATCAACCCGTCGGTGCCCTGTTCATTAATAACTTATTAATAATTAAATAATTGTGAAATCCCAGGAAAATACAGTTGCTTTCATAATAAATTGGTCAGTTTGCTAATTCACAGAATGATTAATTAATACAGTATCCCCTAGTCTGTTCACCAGTAATTCCTCAGTAGTATCTGAGTAACTGTCACTTATTATGCCGCGTTTCCATCCGTTCCACTGGTGCGGAACGGATCGGATCGCAAAGGTGCGGTAGGGAGGGGGCGGTATAGCCCAGCTCCGTTCTGAGGTCGCGTTTCCACTGCCGACAGTACCCTTTGTGGTAGGCCGGATGTCGATCGCCGCGGCAGCTACGTAAACATCGTAAACAACGTCTTCCTCCCCAAGAATGCAGACGAACGTCTCCACCTCCTTGTTCGCCCAAGCAAGCGTTTTACGCGACATGTTAATTGTAAAGAATAATACCTCGAGGCTACTGTTTGTTTGTTTTTATCCCCGCGTCACCCGGATTTGATGATTCTGTCGACCAATCAACGGAGGGGGTGTGTAGCTAGAATTTCCCGGGACCCTATCAGGCGTCTCGTCTCGTTTTCAGTACCCCAACGGAGGAGTCCTGAAAACGAGGCCAAAACGGGTACGGCTAAGTCCGGGTCACGCCCACTTTTTTGAACATGAACAGCACCTGAATTTCAGGTGCTGTTCATGTTCAATGTTTCCTAAATGAGTGGCAATGGCAGAATGCCATGTTCAGCATACTCTATTAGAGAACTCTCATCCTAAGGATCGCCAGTATAAGGTATTGTCCCGTTGAGCCACTGACATTTTCACGATAAGAATGAAGCCTCATTCATATCGTGAAAATGTCTATTGATAAGCACACAACATCAAGAAAACTCCAAGCACACATTTCACGAGAGAATTAAGGGCTTTCTTAAAATTTGCACTGTTAACGGTATCCAGCCAACAGCTGTAATTAGTTACACAATAACAAAATGGTCATATAGGACAAATGGGTTGAGTGGGTTGAGTGTGTGTGTGCGTGCGTGTGAGTGTGCGTGTGTGTGTGTAATTAGCCCCAGGTAACACATACCAGGGCTCCAGAGTGCGCCTAATTTGGGCGCACATGCACCTAGAATTCAGGGTAGTGCGACCAAATATTTTGTTTGGGCGCACCGGTGCGACTGAAAATGTATCTGGTATAATTATTATTATTTATTTTTATTACAGAGCAGTCTATTCATAATATTGTAATGACCACGGAAGAGGTAGTGAATGAAGTATTGATTAGACAGCGATTTATTAGATACCTAATAAACCGTTGGAACACGCAAGACCGGTAACAATAGCAACGCCGGTAAACAAACCCGCGAAGCCCAATCCAGGGGCCTGTACTACGAAGCTCGATTAGAGGGTTAGCGAGGTATGTTGAGCTGAAAGCCTGGGTTAGCTGTAGAATGAAAGTCGATCTCTTTAAGCGTCGCTGTATCACCATGGTGACTTACGCTCGCAACCAAACCTGGTCGGGAGCAGCTTTTCAGCGAGTCTACCCGGAGATCGGCTACTTATATCGGCGTGCGCAGCTTCCTAGCCCCTCCTCCGATAATGGCGTCACCATTTGTGGATGTTCCCATGGACCTCGGCGCACTTATCGTACAGGCGCCTCTCCGGAGACGGAGGGTTTTTCGGGACAGAACCGATCCCTTGGCATCGTCTGACGATATTCTTTATGAGAGATACAGATTCTGCATTTATTTAAGGCATTTATTTAATGGTCAAAATATTATTAATCAATGGCGTAAATATCGACGGTGCAACCGGTGCAGCTGCCCGGTTGCCCCCCACCCCCCCCCCCCCCCCCTCAACAACTCACAACTTGGGTGCACCATAAATACGTGCTGGTGCACCCAAATTAAAAATTTAGGAGCACCAGTGCACCCAAGGAAAAAGTTAGTCCGGAGCCCTGCATACATTTAATTTTTCATTCATTCCTCCTCTTAAGTTACACAGCTACCTGACCAATGAGGCGATCACATTAATGAGCCGTCACCCGGGTTTCTCTGTTGCCGAGCGGGAAATCAGGACACAAAACACCAACACCCCAAACCGCAGTCCACGATGAACATTTATTAAGGAAAAAGAGAACAATATCATAATACAGAAACACGTCAGAGGTCACAGTAGTCGGCTCCATGCCCGATGGCGTTCAACATAACTCCCCTGTCCACCCCAGACAGAATAAACCCCAACCCTTATCGACAACTCCCCCGTGGTGCCCCACACCTGAGACAGGGGACAGAGAAATCCATTAACTAGAATATAAAATACATATAAAGGATGCACCTATGGGACATCACCTCACCAATAAGATGACCATTTAAATCCCACACATAATATAATATATATAATTACCCAGACATAACAGAATAAATATATATAACAACACACAATAGCATACATAAAAAAAAAACCAAACTACAGATTATACTTGGCTACAGACTGGTCTAGATATGATTATCGAATAATTTGAAGTTTGTGAAGTACCCTGCAGCATTTGTGTTTGTGATTGTGAAAGGGGTGGAGCTAAAAATTACACCATAGATCTAATCATTGGTTGGATTTATTGTCCGATCGATTGTCTCCCTGGGGACTTTTTAAATAGTTTAACTCATTGCCTATTTCAATGTTTCCCCTCTCAGCGTATATTGGCCGAGGGTGGGAGGTGGAACGACTACTTGCCATTCAGGTTCTTTGCCCAGCAAGTCCCCACCCTGCACAAGAACACTTTGCACATCCCATCCCTGAGATGTATGGGACACCTTTGGAGAAGAAATATCACACATTCACAGCAAAACCTGATAGTCTCGATCAGACGCACTGCCACCAAACGCACTGCCATGGCGGCTGTCCGTACATTCACAGCGCTGCATCGGGGACACTTAGAGGATCAGGGTACAGATGTTGCTTGAGGAAGGCCAAGATCTTGTCCCAACTGTCTTCCTCAGCAAATGCATGAGGTTTTGGGTGTCCTCCCCACAGTATCGTTTCTGCAACACACACACACACACACACACACACACACACACACACACACACACACACACACACACACACACACACACACACACACACACACACACACACACACACACACACACACAACAAATAATCCCTAATTAAGAACTACATTTTTAACCATTCTTAATGAACTTTAAACAATTTTTCACCGTTCTGGTCGAAGAATGAAAAGCGCCAACGGGAGATCCGGATAAGGTTGCTATTGGGCAAATGGAGGACGTGTCCGGCACCTGGATAACTCAGTATGGTCAACAGGTGCTCTTTGCCTGCCGTGTGCATCCTCTTTGCCATCTATGAGGAAAATGTGAGGTTCTGTTCAGTCCTGTGTTCCAATCCGCATCTTTTACAAACATGTCTGTTTTGTTCCAGCCCAAAAAACTGAACAGTTTAAGACCATTTATGTCACAGTGTGTGGTCTGTCAGCAAGCTTCCCTTACCAGCTACAATGTAAGTACAATACACAGAGTCAGATATGATGGTTCGATTTGAATCAATTATCAATAAATGATGTGTAGGTAGAAGGATTTTATAGGTTTAAAATCTCGATGGACCACTTATAAAAACGGAGCTGGGCAAATCAGGTTTTAAGTAGTATGCAGCATACGAGAACCATTAGAAACCCTGACTTAGTTCCTCTCACCAAATCATTTACTTAAAGTCAGCTACTCTGTACGATGTTTGTAACTTTCTGCTCATCCGTTTCTAATTAACTTTGGATACACGGTTTGTATATACAGTTGTGCTCGTCTTGTCAAACTTGTGTATATGTGTTTATTTGTATACAGGTCTCTCTTGAACCAGATCTTGATCTCGATTAGACTTCCTGTTTAATAAATGAAGACTCTAGTTTGTCCACTTACCAACTCAGCACATTCTGTAGATGGGAAATTAAGATCGTCTTCCCCAACAACCAGCAACAATGGACAATTTATATTTTCCATCTAGCAAAGACATGACAAACAATATTATTGAATGCATTTTGTGTGCATGCGTGCATGTGCATGTGCTTGCATGTACTTACATTTATAGTTGGTTCATTTGGGATAGGTAGTGGCAAACCGCGCATTATTACATGATTTTGCTCATTTCGCCGAATGGTGTGTTCCTTCCTGATGGAAAAAGTTATTTAATCATGTGATTCCAATGAAGCATTATTCATATTTGTATCAGGGATGTAAATGGGTATTAGTCGACTATTGAAGCAATACAGAAAAGCATACTTTTATCCTGTTTTGCCGTTGGAATTTCTATGGCATTTGATAGCAATCAATTTCGACAACAATCAACATCTAAATCGAGACTTACATTTTAAAGAAATTATTCAACATTTTATCGACCGACTCTTCCATCAATAAGTGGCTGCCATTGATAGAGACACAGCAGCGAGGCTGGAACACAAAATGGTTAAGACACATCGTACAGTTGAAAGAAGACACCGTATATCCGCCTTGTTCGTGGAAATACTTACACTGATAGCTTCGGTACGGCATGCCATATTGAGAACCACGATTGCACCCAGAGACATGCTAATGAGTCCAACTCTGTTGCTGATCACCAGCGGATGCTCCTGGAGGAACTCAAATGCCCTCTGTACGGACAAAGATGACCCAGAACACTCCCATTAGATCACCTAACAAATCCACTGATCAACAGCTGCACAAGACCGAGAAAAAGAACAGCCATCAACAGAAACAAGTTGGGGACGGACGAAAACATCACAGACCAGAAAATAGTCCGTCGTGAATTCACTTCCAGGAAGGCTGTAGTTGACCCCAAAGGCTACAAAACCTTGAGCCGCGAGCATTGCGGGACGGCAAGCCGTCACATCACCTCTAAAGCCCGATACATCAAGCACTCCCGGAAAGGGTCCAGGACCTGAGGAGTACAGCATTTTAGATCCAGAGAACGTTTGGCTTAAAAAATCACCTCAGGATTGCACAGAACCAGGGGGGGGAGAGGCTATTGAAACATACCCGGAGGGATGTAGAGGATGCCCTCAATCTCCTTCTCTCGCACTCTGACAATCTTCAGCCCCGGTGCCATGGACCACCTCTCGGCCACCACTGAGGCCAGGGGAGGCTTCTGCCTGAAGCCTTCAGAGAGGTGGCCCTGAAACACCGAGATGAGCACCTCCTGTGGTGTCTCCACGTCAACCTTGAACAAACTGAGGAACAGAAGGACAATCGTGTGTTCAAACGAATCCTGCCTTACTCGCAATGTATTTCAACATATTTTAAATGTATGAAGAAAAACCACCCTGTCCCCATTATCACGAGAGAAGGTCAAAGAACGTAAGTGTCAAGGAGTACAATCGCAGAGTTAAGCTTTGACCCTCATCAGGCCTGAGGAGGTAGAACCTTACACTGCATGGTCTTTAGATCCTGGCACAGGGATCATACTCCACAGTAAACCCATCGGCTCCTTTCCTGTGTAGGTTCCCCCCAGACTAGCCTCTTGTGAAACTGTGGAGTCAATCCAGATACCAGTTGGAATGGCAAACATGTCATCAATCGTTGTGCATTAGTTGAGGGAACATGAATGAACCGTCATTGATTATTTTAACATCAGGCAGTAAGCCCTGCATTTGAATTGAAGTAATGCTTGAGATCAAATAGCCATCAGAACAATATCTACCATCGACAGTCCCTTTATTGTCAGCGACATAGTGTCCGTATGCCTCCCAATAATCCTTCACCTCAGAGCAGTGAAGAGAGTGCAAAGTGACTGAGAGACCAGGAGGCAGATTCTCCACCAGCACCCGGAACTTCTCGGTAAAGAGTGCCCGTGAGGGACAAACTGAGAGAATTGGGTGGACAGCCCCAGCCATCATTCATAATCTGTGAAGCTGAAAAGAAAAGTCAAAATTATCAGTCCAAATACATTATTGTATCAACATTTAGAATACAAATGGAACACTAATTAGTTGTTTTTAGGTTCTACAATAACACAAGCCGTTTCATAGATGATGTTCTTCATTTGCATTTAGCAGATGCTTTTATCCAAAGCGACTTAAATGAGTACATTTGTCAAGAGAAAGATAAACAATATATCTCCGTCTGTACAGTAAAGATGTTCATAGAACCAAGTGCCAAGCACTAACAATTGTTCCCCGTATTCAACAAAGCTATCTGGGATAAGATGCTGCACAATGCTAAGTACTATTGTTAAACGCATGTACTATACCTGGTATGCACGAATCCTTCAATGTATCTATTCCACAAAGATGAAATCCACTATGTGTGAAGAGTCTAAACTGTGACTGGTCAGTGATCATCTGAGGACACATTTATAGCCTACGCCTTCATGAGCCCACTTAACAGTTCCTAGACAGGCCTCCATGTCTTGAGCGTGAGCTTAGGGACGGTTACCAGTGTGCACACAAGACCTATTGCAGTGTTTGTCTTTAATGATGTTTCAATATCTTTTGTGTGTTTAATTCTTTGTTTGTATTGATCCAATACCTCAAGGTGTGTAAACACAGGACTCAAATAAACACGAAAGAAACACAAATAAGAGTTATGCATTGTTTGATGTTCAGACAGATAGAACAGAACGTTCAATGGTTGGATTGAGATCGGAAAATGTCTGACCTCTGTTCCCCCTTTCATTGGCTTAGACTGAAGATGATATGATTTTACTTTACAGAATAGCATGGTTTTATTGCTGAATTAGCTATCATGGTTCAGAAAATATCACTGTCCAAAGTTAGTATTTTCTCTTCATGTTTTAGGGCCTCCTGTTGCAAGATCTGGATACAATTGGGAGCAATTGATCTTGCCCCCATGTGCCTTTAACTACACCAAGTTTGATGATTGGCAGAAGTTAATCCCACCTTTTTGCCCCTTCAAATTTGTTTGGACCATTTTGGGACTCTGGCAGCCATGTTGTTTCGTCTATTGACTTCCTCTTACTTGAGCAGTTAGAACAGTTCCAAAGTTGGTCCCGCTCAAGTCAAACATTGCGCCAAGGAACTTGAGTCACAGTCCACACACATGTTGATGCCTCTCCTTAATATAAAATGTGTGGATTTAATTTTTTCAGAGACATTACATATCTTTATCTGTTGCTTTGATAATTTACCTACCAATCTCTTTAAGAATGTTTTTGACTGTCTAGCAATAGACATATTGCAAATAGTTAACAACTCTCCAATCAGGGAATATCCTAAAAGCCTTGAAAACAGCAGTTAATAAACCCCTTTTAAAAAAGCGGAGCCTAGATGACTCTATTATTAACAACCACAGAGCAATATCAAATCTATCTTTCATAAAATTGAGTAAAATTGAGAAAGTTTTCCTCCAACAACTTAATCACTTCCCGGCATCAACTGATTGCTATGACACCTTCCAATCAGGATTGCGACCTTTTCACAGCACCCTTATTAAAGTTATAAACTATTTAATAAGATAGACTCAATACTCATGCTACTAGAAATCAGTGCTCCATTCAACAGTGTACAACATAAAATACTTATGATTAGAAAACTGGGTTGGGCTTTCAGTCACAGTCTTAGATTGGTCTAGGTCCTACCTAAAAGATAGGAACTGCTTTGTTTCCATTGGGGACTTTTTATCAAAACCAACCACCATGAAATGTGGTGTCCCACAAGGTTCGATCTCAGGACCCTCTTTATTCAAAATCGACATGCTCCCACTAGGGAAAATCATGCAAAATAACAATATTGACCATCATTGCTATGCTAATGACACTCAAATCTATGTAGCGCTGTCACCAAATTACTATCCGCCCATGGATCTGCTGTGCCAGTGCATCGAGCAAATCAAAAACTGGATGTATCAACATTTCCTTCAACTAAATTAGGACAAACTCTGTCCCTGAAAACCTCAAAGCCAGAAATCTAGGGGTAACCATGGATTCAGATCTACATTTCAACAGTCACATCGATTCAGTTACAAATTTTGTTACAAAACAAGCTATTTGTTGCTGTGCAATAAATAGCTGGGATAAACTCCCTGAGGATTTAAGACTTTCCCCAACTCGGACCACAACAAGACTGAAGACTTTTGTTTGCTTTAGCTTTCTGCTAAATCTTAAATACATTGCACTTTCTACAATGCATTTTTTTACTTTCCCTTTGTTTGTATTGACTTATCCATTTTATTATTACAGTTTATAAACTTTGTTCGGAGCGATGTACCGGATTGATTTCCTGTTTACGTCTGACTCAGTTGATCGGGTGGTCGGGAAACCACGGAACGGATTCCTGGAGGACTCTCCCTGCACTAATGTGTGGCGTCGTTTATTTGAGGTGAAATAGTCTGGCTGCTTTTCTCCTCGTGTTTTTGGGATCTCAACATACAATGTCGCTGCTCGTGGCTGCCTTTTTCCTATTAATTTGGAGCGGCACCGGGGAAATCCCCCACGGGACCAAAAACTCCCTTCCAGTGAATATTACTCCGGTTTTACCATGCCAGGGGACATGCGCTTCCAATGGGCATTAGTTTGTCAGCTATGACTCTTCTGCCCCCTGCATCTATGGACCTGGCCCGTCTGGTCAGCCGGATGGCTTTACAAGACAACTTTACTATTCCCTCAGGTTGCCTTCGTGACTTTTTTATATTTTTAAAAATTAAAAAGGATCCTTCAAACAAATCTATAAGGTCTGATTATAGGTGTGTAATTGTTCTGTTGCTGCTGATTTCTGGGAATGTTCATCATAACCCAGGCCCAGGCTTTGCTGAGTCTGCTGTTATTTTTAACACCCCTACTGAATTCAAAACAAGGTCTGGACTTGGTTTCATGCATTTAAATGTGCGCAGTATGATTGCAAAGATGGATATGATTCGTATCTGGGCACATACAACTGATGCTGATGTTAATGTCATATCTGAAACTTGGCTAAACAAAGCAGTTTTAAACAAGGATATCAACATCGACGGCTATAATGTGTATAGGACTGACAGACCCAAAAAGGGAGGAGGGGTTGCAGTCTATGTCAAATCTACGTTTCATGTAAACATCCGTCCCTCTACATCAGTAAGTAAGCAATTTCAACTTCTGGCTCTTGACATGGAAATCTCAAAAACTCTCCACATCACTGTCGTCGGCTGCTACAGGCCACCTTCAGCTATCAGCTGCACCTTACCATCGTTAATGGAACTTTTATCTGGGTTGAAGTTCAATGAAATTGTCCTTATTGGTGACCTTAACTGGAACTGGCTGCTTCCAGCATCAGACGATTTTAATGCTTTTTGTGATTCGTTTAATTTATTCAGATTGTTGACAGCCCTACTAGACCTAATATGAAATGTCCGGAAAAATCCTCTTTAATTGATCTTATTTTAACCAATGTTGCTCATAAATATTCTGCTGCTTCTGTTTTTGCCAATGACATCAGTGATCACTGTGTCATTGCAACTGTAAGAAATACAAACGACTGTAAGAAATACAAAACTGAACCGCGATACGAAGCATTTTGTGTAGCAAGCATTTTTTCATGGCCTGTTTCTATTTGACTGGGAGAAAATTAATGTCATTTCTGATGTTGAAAATGCCTGGAAATTCTTTTATGATGGTTTTATTGAAATTGTTAACAAGCACGCTCCTTTTAGGAAGTATAGAATAAAGGGCAGGGATAATGCATGGTTCACGCCAGAGTTATCCAATTTACTCCATGAGCGCAATGTGGCATGGTCTAAGGCCAGGGGTACTGGTATTGGATCAGACTGGATGCTCTTTAGGCAGCTGCGAAATGCAAGCACAGTGGCAATTAGAAAAGCCAAAGCTGATCATTTCCTTACTGAAACGTCAAATAACCTAAACAATCCGTTGAAATTCTGGAAAACTATTAAATCAATAACCGGAAATAAAAATGGTATTGAGCTACCTCCATGCATTGTCAAAGACCCTACCCAAATTTATGAAAAGGCTGACATGCTTGGCTGTTTTAATGAGCATTCACTAAACCAGCTCAACGTTCTCAGCTCAACGTTCTCTTGAGCTGGTTCACTTTTTAACTCTGAAAACACAGCTCAAGGCTCCTCTGCTTTGTAGTTGTTGTTTTGAGGGACAAGCTTTTACTTTTGGCGCTGTTACACATTCAGAGGTCCATAAGGCCCTGAAATGTTTAGACACAAAAAAATCAGCAGGTCCAGACCATCTTGAACCCTACTTTCTAAAGTTAGCTGCTGATTTTATTGCAGCACCTTTGACTTATCTTTTTAATTTATCCCTGGAGACAAACGAAATTCCCCTTATTTGGAAATCTGCCTTTGTTCTCCCACTGTTAAAAGGGGGGGACCCCACTGTGCTTAACAACAATAGGCCCATTTCCAAACTGTCTGTTTTGAATAAGGTATTGGAGTCCATTGAAAGCCAACAACTGAAGGAATTTTTATCAACAAACAGTATTTTATCTGAATTTCAATCTGCTTTTAGGAAACAACATAATACGTCAACAGCTGCTTTAAAAGTGTTAAATGATTTTATTGCATTTTTAGATAACAAGCAACATTGTGCAGCCCTTTTTGTTGACCTATCAAAGGCTTTCGATGCTTTCGGTGTCAAAGGCTTTCGACACAGCAGAACCATCCGTTTAAGCTCGAATATGAACACTGAAAAATGTAAATTAACAGTTTCGGACTAAACGTTAGGAGGGAGGCCGTTTCATCTCCATGGCTGCGACCCATTCGTGATCTTCCTTTTACAGTCGTTGAGTATGAACGTTATAATCATTGACGTTTTACGTGAAATGCACCTCACTCTGCATTATACTGCAAGGGTACGAGATGCTTAAACCTGACCCTAGGCCTTTTTACACGGCCAATTTCACAATCTGGCCCGTGTAAAATCCGAGGGGGTAAGATCCCCCTTCGTCAAAGGAGCATGCCTTCTTGGTTCACTGGAGAAGGCTGGGCCACGCACGGAGAGTAGACCTCTTTAGAATAATTTGCATAATGTTTTATTTTCTTCATGATTCAAGACACTCTCATGCAAGAATGAGTATACATCTAAGTGTGTAGGCCACAAACGTGATTTACTATTTACTAGTGCAAAAAAAACGCCAACATATTCAGGTTTTTTTCCCGACAAAATCCTCCTAAGGGAAGTTCCTCTGGTACTTTCTCGTAGATCGCACCATCTTTCCACTTCTGCATTAAATGCGATGGCTTCACCTTCTCTCCCATGATGGTCAGCATCTCTCTCTTTCACCGTCTCTCCAGTTACAACTACTCATATTGATATCGCTGCATTGCCTCTGTTGTAGAGAAAACGCAGCGTTACCTGGCGGGAACACCAGTCCCACCCTTGGAACTAGTGGCGATCCAAGCCCTTTGGGGGCTCCAGGCGAACAGTAATTTGGGGGCCCCTGCATCTACCGGGCTAATGTACCTTATATCACATTTCATGCAAATATTGATGACTTATAAATTTGTAATCATAGTGAGAATAGCATACAAAACAAAAAGATTAGTAATGGTGACACATATTGAAAATGAAATCCTGGAGGGTCTGTTTATCGCGTCATTTTACTCACCTTTACAGACTGGATGGATCAAAAGCAGTCTATTTTACTCAAAAGGAACAGATAGTCATAATGAACTCCTATGAGGAGTTCAGGACGGGACCCTTTAATGTTCAGCTAATTGTTTTCAATAATACAAATATTATTCTATATTCAAACTTTTTGCGGAGCTTGGCGTTCACGCTGTCTCTCACTCCTCGCGCATGCGCTCTCACAGCGTCAAGACACCTGCTCTACCTCCTGAGCTAAGCCGACCCCTTTTCGCGATCTTTCGCAGTTATTTTCGTTGGCAAGTGTGAAACGTTGGACGCGCACATGCTGCATGAATGCTTGAATCGCTTGAAGTAGTAAACAAGGAAGAAAGGCGGAAGGTTGTTTGTCGACGTCAGTTCAAGACGACGCCACTGATTGGTCAAATTTGCGGGAAAGTTGCGGTGGTTGGTTAAAATTGCGACACCGCCCTCAATTCAAGGTGATTGGTTGATGTTGCGTTGAAGTTGCAAATCGCAACATCGCGAAATCCTGGAGGGTCTGTTTATCGCGTCATTTTACTCACCTTTACAAACTGGATGGATCAAAAGCAGTCTATTTTACTCAAAAGGAACAGATAGTCATAATGAACTCCTATGAGGAGTTCAGGACGGGACCCTTTAATGTTCAGCTAATTGTTTTCAATAATACAAATATTATTCTATATACGCTTGCAGTTGTGAAATCATGTGTTGTAATTTATTGTATGATGTGTACTTTTAGGGGTTATGATAAGACCACAAATGACTGAAAAGCTGTGCCAACATTTACATTTTTTTTAACCATTCAGCGAACAAAAGCAAATGCAGACTGGTTAACGACTGGTTAACGAATGGTTCAAAAAGCTTAACTACTGGTGAACGAGTTGTTCAAAAAGCTTCACTACTGGTGAACGAATGATTCAAAAAGCATAACTACTGGTGAACGAATTATTCAAAAAGCAAAACTACTAGTGAACAAATGGTTCGCGAGACAGTAACAACTCAGTATGATGCATGACTTTACATAAAGGAACACAAAAAGCTTCACTGCTGGTAAACAAATGGTGAACGAATGATTAGAAAAGCTTCACTACTGGTGAACGAATGGTTTGTGAATGAGTAACAACTCACCATCGGTCCGATCGAGCTCTACCAGTCGATCCAGTGTGGGACCCAAGCCAGCCCTCCACAGCGCTTGAAACCAAGGGCGGCAGGTTTAAAGCGTGCCCTGCAGCGGTGGACAATTGCTTTTAAGATTTTAACATTAGTAATGCAAAAACTTTTAACATTACTACCGCCACATAATAAACCTTAAATGTTAATATCAATGCAAGGATTGTGAATATCTTTATAAAAATATGACAATCAACCCGTCTGTGCCCTGTTCATTTAATAACTTATTAATAATTAAATAATTGTGAAATCCCAGGAAAATACAGTTGCTTTCATAATAAATTGGTCAGTTTGCTAATTCACAGAATGATTAATTAATACAGTATCCACCAGGCTGTTTACCAGTAATTCCTCAGAAGTTACTGAGTAACTGTCACTTATTATGCCGCGTTTCCACTGCAGGGTGCGGAACGGATCGGATCGCAAGGGTGCGGTAGGGAGGGGGCGGTATAGCCCAGCTCCGTTCCGAGGTCGCGTTTCCACTGCCGACAGTACCCTTCGTGGTAGGCCGGATGTCGATCGCCGCGGCAGCTACGTAAACATCGTAAACAACGTCCTCCTCCCCAAGAATGCAGACGAACGTCTCCACCTCCTTGTTCGCCCAAGCAAGCGTTTTACGCGACATGTTAATTGTAAAGAATAATACCTCGAGGCTACTGTGTTTGTTTTTATCCCCGCGTCACCCGGAAGTGATGATTCTGTCGACCAATCAACGGAGGGGGTGTGTAGCTAGAATTTCCCGGGACTCTATCAGGCGTCTCGTCTCGTTTTCAGTACCCCAACGGAGGAGTCCTGAAAACGAGGCCAAAACGGGTACGGCTAAGTCCGGGTCACGCCCACTTTTGGCGGCGGAAACGCGACCCGATCCGCACCTTTGCGATCCGATCCATTCCGCACCCTGCAGTGGAAACGCGCCATTAGGGCCCCAGCTAGGGCCCCGGTCGTTCATCATTCGTTACTCATTCTTTCCACAGTAGCTACCCACGTTTTTTGCGTACCTTATTGTAAAGTGTCACCGATATATAAATATGACATAACTATGAAGGAAAGTTATTCCTGTTAATGCCATACTGAGCCTAATCTTTCAGGTGAGATAGCTGCAGAGCAATGGCCGAAAATTAAACATTTGGGGAAACACTGGGGAAATTAAACATTTGTAGCCAAGAACACTGACGGAAGAAGAGTTAATTATGAAGGAAAAATGGTTAACGAAGAAGTTCCCCTTAAAGCCATACTGAGCCTAATCTTTCAGGTGAGAGAGCTGCAGAGCAATGGCCGAAAATTAAACATTTGGGGAAACACTGGGGAAATTAAACATTTGTAGCCAAGAACACTGACGGAAGAAGAGTTAATTATGAAGGAAAAATGGTTGACGAAGAAGTTCCCCTTAATGCCACACTGTGTCTTGGTCAGATTCTTGGAAACTAATGAGCCGGAATGTTGATTGCCTGATGAATTTCAGGTGCTGTTCATGTTCAATGTTTCCTAAATGAGTGGCAATGGCAGAATGCCATGTTCAGCATACTCTATTAGAGAACTCTCATCCTAAGGATCGCCAGTACAAGGTATTGTCCCGTTGAGCCACTGACATTTTCAAGATAAGAATGAAGCCTCATTCATATCGTGAAAATGTCTATTGATAAGCACACAACATCAAGAAAACTCCAAGCACACATTTCACAAGAGAATTAAGGGCTTTCTTAAAATTTGCACTGTTAACGGTATCCAGCCAATAGCTGTAATTAGTTACACAATAACAAAATGGTCATATAGGACAAATGGGTTGAGTGTGTGTGTGCGTGCGTGTGTGTGTGTAAATAGCCCCAGGTAACGCATACATTTAATTTTTCATTCATTCCTCCTCTTAAGTTACACAGCTACCTGACCAATGAGGCGATCACATTAATGAGCCGTCACCCGGGTTTCTCTGTCGCCGAGCGGGAAATCAGGACACAAAACACCAACACCCCAAACCGCTGTCAAAGATTAACATTTATTAAGGAAAAAAGAGAACAATATCATAATACAGAAACACGTCAGAGGTCACAGTAGTCGGCTCCGCGCCCGATCGCGTTCAACATAACTCCTCTGTCCACCCCAAACACAATAAACCCCAACCCTTATAGACAACTCCCCTGTGGTGCCCCACACCTGAGACAGGGGACAGAAAAAAACATAAACTAGAATATAAAATACGTGTAAAGAATGCACCTATGGGACATTACCTCACAAATAAATTGACCATTTAAATTCCCACACATAATATAAGCCATATAATTACCCAGACATAACAGAATAAATATATATAATAACACACAATAGCATATATAAAAAAAATACCAAACTACAGATTATACTTGGCTACAGACTGGTCTAGATATGATAATCGGATAATTTGAAGTTTGTGAAATACCCTGCAGCATCTGTGTTTGTGATTGTGAAAGGTTTGGAGCTAAACATTACACCATAGATCTAATCATTGGTTGGATTTATTGTCCGATCGATTGACGCCCTGGGGACTTTTAAAATAGTTTAACTCATTGCCTATTTCAATGTTTCCCCTCTCAGCGTATATTGGCCGAGGGTGGGAGGTGGAACGACTACTGGCCATTCAGGTTCTTTGCCCAGCATGTCCCCACCCTGCACAAGAACACTTTGCACATCCCATCCCTGAGATCTGGGACACTTTAGGAGAAGAAATATCACACATTCACAGCAAAACCTGATAGTCTCGGTCAGACGCACTGTCACCAAAAGCCATGGCGGCTGTCTGTACTTTCACAGCGCTGCATCGGGGTCACTTTGAGGATCAGGGTACAGATGTTGCTTGAGGAAGGCCAAGATCTTGTCCCAACTGTCTTCCTCAGCAAATGCATGAGGTTCTGGGTGTCCTCCCCACAGTATAATTTCTGCAACACACACACACACACACACACACACACACACACACACACACACACACACACACACACACACACACACACACACACACACACATTATCAATAATCCCTAATTAAGAACTACATTTTTTTACCATTCTAAATTAACTATAAACTATTTCTCACCGCGCTGGTCGAAGCATGGAAAGCGGTAACGGGAGATCCGGACAAGGTTGCTATTGGGCAAATGGAGGATGTGTCCGGCACCTGGATAACTCAGTATGGTCAACAGGTGCTCTTTGCCCGCTGTGTGCATCCTCTTTGCCATCTATGAGGAAAATGTGAGGTTCTGTTCAGTCCTGTGTTCCAATCCGCATCTTTTACAAACATGTCTGTTTTGTTCCAGCCCGAAAAACCAAACAGTTTAAGACTATTTATATCACAGTGTGTGGTCTGTCAGCAAGCCTCCCTGACCTAGCTACAATGTATGTACAATACACAGAGTTGGATGTGAATCAATTATCAATAAATGATCTGTAGTTAGAAGGATTTTATAGGTTTAAAATCTCGATGGACCACTTGTAAAAACGGAACTGGGCAAATCAGGTTTTAAGTAGTATGCAGCATACAAGAACCATTAGAAACCCTGATTTAGTCCCTCTCATCAAATCATTTACTTATAGTCAGCTACTCTGTACGATGTTTGTAACTTTCTGCTCATCCGTTTCTGCTTAACTTTGGATACACGGTTTGTATATACAGTTGTGCTCGTCTTGTCAAACTTGTGTGTATGTGTTTATTTGTATACAGGTCTCTCTTGAACCAGATCTTGATCTCGATTAGACTTCCTGTTTAATAAATGAAGACTCTAGTTTGTCCACTTACCAACTCAGCACATTCTGCAGATGGGAAATTAAGATCGCCTTCCCCAACAACCAGCAACAATGGACAATTTATATTTTCCATCTAGCAAAGATATGACAAACAATATTATTGAATGCATTTTGTGTGCGTACGTGCATGTGCATGCATGTACCTACATTTATAGTTGCTTCATTTGGGAGAGGTAGTGTCAAACCGCGCATTGTTACATGGTTCTGCTCATTTCGCAGAATGGTGTGTTCCTTCCTGATGGAAAAGTTATTTAATCATGGGATTCCAATAAAGCAATATCCATATATCTATTAGGGATGTAAATGGGCATTAGTCTACTATTATAGCAATCCAGAAAAGCATACTTTTATCCTTTTTTGCCGTTGGAATTTCTAGGCATTTGATAGCAATCAATTTCGACCACAATCAACATCTAAAACGAGACTTACATTTTAAAGTGTTTCTTCCAAAATGTAACAGACGACTCTTCCATCAATAAGTGGCTGCCATTGATAGAGACACAGCAGCGAGGCTGGAACACAAAATGGTTAGGACACATTGTACAGTTGAAAGAAGACACCGTATATCCGCCTTGTTCGTGGAAATACTTACACTGATAGCTTCGGTGCGGCATGCCATATTGAGAACCACGATTGCACCCTGAGACAGGCCAATGAGTCCAACTCTGTTGCTGATCACCAGCGGATGCTCCTGAAGAAACTCAAACGCCCTCTGTACGGACAAAGATGACCAACAACACTTCCATTAGATCACCTAACAAATCCACTGATCAACAGCTGCACAAGACCGAGAAAAAGTACGGCCATCGACAGAAACAAGTTGGGGACGGATGAAAACATCACAGACCAGAAAATAGTCCATCTTCAATTCTCTTCCAGGAATGACGTATTTGGCCACAAAGGCTACAAAACCTTGAGACGCAAGCATTGCGGGACGGCACTCCGTCAGCTCCACTTCATAGCCCCATAAATCAAGCACTCCCGGAAAGGGTCCAGGACCTGAGGAGTACAGCAGTTTGGATCCAGAGAACGCTTGGCTAACGAATCACCTCAGGACTGCACAGAACCAGGGGGGGGAGAGGCTATTGGAACATACCAGGAGGGATGAAGAGGATGCCCTCAATCTCCTTCTCTTGCACTCTGATCCTCTTCAGCCCCGGTGCCATGGACCACCTCTCGGCCACCACTGAGGCCAGGGGAGGCTTCTGCCTGAAGCCTTCAGAGAGGTGGCCCTGAAACACCGAGATGAGCACCTCCTGTGGTGTCTCCACGTCAACCTTGAACAAACTGAGGAACAGAAGGACAATCGTGTGTTCAAACGAATCCTGCCTTACTCGCAATGTATTTCAACATGTTTTAAATGTATGAAGAAAAACCACCCTGTCCCCATTATCACGAGAGAAGGTCAAAGAACGTAAGTGTCAAGGAGTACCATCACAGAGTTAAGCTTTGACCCTCATCAGGCCTGAGGAGGTAGAACCTTACACTGCATGCTCTTTAGATCCTGGCACAGGGATCATACTCCACAGCAAACCCATCGGCTCCTTTCCTGTGTAGGTTCCCCCCAGACTAGCCTCTTGTGAAACTGTGGAGTCAATCCAGATACCAGTTGGAATGGTAAACATGTCATCAATCGTTGTGCATTAGTTGAGGGAACATGAATGAACCGTCATTGATTATTTTAACATCAGGCAGTAAGCCCTGCATTTGAATTGAAGTAATGCTTGAGGTCAACTAGCCATCAGAACAATATCTACCATCGACAGTCCCTTTATTGTCAGCGACATAGTGTCCGAACGCCTCCCAATAATCGTTAATCTCAGAGCAGTGAAGAGAGTGCAAAGTGACTGAGAAACCAGGAGGCAGATTCTCCACCAGCACCCGGAACTTCTCGGTAAAGAGTGCCCGTGAGGGACAAACTGAGAGAATTGGGTGGACAGCCCCAGCCATCATTCATAATCTGTGAAGCAGAAAAGAAAAGTCAAAATTATTAGTCAAAATAAATTATTGTATAAACATTTGGAATACAAATGGAACACTAATTAGTTGTTTTTAGGTTCTACAATAACACAAGCCGTTTCATAGATGATGTTCTTCATTTGCATTTAGCAGATGCTTTTATCCAAAGCGAATTACGATGAGTACATTTGTCAAGAGAAAGATAAACAATATATCTCCGTCTGTACAGTAAAGATGTTCATAGAACCAAGTGCCAAGCACTAACAATTGTTCCCCGTATTCAACATGCTATCTGGGATAAGATGCTGCACAATGCTAAGTACTATTGTTAAACGCATGTACTATACCTGGTATGCACGAATCCTTCAATGTATCTATTCCACAAAGATGAAATCCACTCTGTGAAGAGTCTAAAATGTGACTGGTCAGTGATCATCTGAGGACACATTTATAGCCTACGCCTTCATGAGCCCACTTAACAGTTCCTGGACAGGCTTCCATGTCCTGAGGGTGAGTTTAGGGACGGTTACCAGTGTGCACACAGTATTTGTCTTTAATGATGTTTCAATATCTTTTGTGTGTTTAATTCTTTGTTTGTATTGATCTAATACCTCAAGGTGTGTAAACACAGGACTCAAATAAACATGAAAGAAACACAAATAAGAGTTATGCATTGTTTGATGTTCAGACAGATAGAAACGAACATTCAATGGTTGGATTGAGATCGGAAAATGTCTGACCTCTGTTCCCCCTTTCATTGGCCTAGACTGAAGATGATATGATTTTACTTTACAGAATAGCATGGTTTTATTGCTGAATTAGCTATCATGGTTCAGAAAATATCACTGCCCAAAGTTAGCATTTTCTCTTCATGTTTTAGGGCCTCCTGTTGCAAGATCTGGATACAATTGGGAGCAATTGATCTTGCCCCCATGTGCCTTTAACTACACCCAGTTTGATGATTGGCAGAAGTTAATCCCACCTTTTTGCCCCTTCAAATTTGTTTGGACCATTTTGGGACTCTGGCAGCCATGTTGTTTGGTCTATTGACTTCCTCTTACTTGAGCAGTTAGAACATTCAACAGTTCCAAAGTTGGTCCTGCTCAAGTCAAACATTGCGCCAAGGAACTTGAGTCACAGTCCACACACATGTTGATGCCTCGCCTTAATATAAAATGGGTGGATGTCATTTTTTCAGAGACATTACATATCTTTATCTGTTGCTTTGATAATTTACCTACCAATCTCTTGGTAGGTAAATGTTTTTGTCTATTGCTAGGCAGTCAATGTTTTTGACTGCCTAGCAATAGACATATTGCAAATAGTTAACAACTCTCCAATCAGGGAATTTCCTAAAAGCCTTGAAAACAGCAGTTAATAAACCCCTTTTAAAAAAGCGGAGCCTAGATGACTCTATTATTAACATTTACAGAGCAATATCAAATCTATCTTTCATAAAATTGAGTAAAATTGAGAAAGTTTTCCTCCAACAACTTAATCACTTCCTGGCATCAACTGGTTGCTATGACACCTTCCAATCAGGATTCCGACGTTTTCACAGACCACCCTTATTAAAGTTATAAAAAAATTATTAACATAGACTCAATATTCATGATACTAGAAATCAGTGCTCCATTCAACAGTGTACAACATAAAATACTTATGATTAGAAAACTGGGTTGGGCTTTCAGTCACAGTCTTAGATTGGTCTAGGTCCTACCTAAAAGATAGACCTGCTTTGTTTCCATTGGGGAGTTCTTATCAAAACCAACCACCGTGACATGTGGAGGCCCACAAGGTTCGATCTCAGGACCCTCTTTATTCAAAATCGACATGCTCCCACTAGGGAAAATCATGCAAAATAACAATATTGACCATCATTGCTATGCTAATGACACGCAAATCTATGTAGCGCTGTCACCAAATTACTATCCGCCCATGGATCTGCTGTGCCAGTGCATTCAGCAAATGAAAAACTGGATGTATCAACATTTCCTTCAACTAAATTAGGACAAACTCTGTCCCTGAAAACCTCAAAGCCAGAAATCTAGGGGTAACCATGGATTCAGATCTACATTTCAACAGTCAGATCGAGTCAGTTACAAAATTTGTTACAAAACAAGCTATTTGTTGCTGTGCAACAAATAGCTCGGATAAACTCCCTGAGGATTTAAGACTTGCCCCAACTCGGACCACTTTTAAAACAAGACTGAAGACTTTTGTTTGCTTTTGCTTTCTGCTAAATCTTAAATACATTGCACTTTCTACAATGCATTTTTTTTACTTTCCCTTTGTTTGTATTGACTTATTATTTCATTTTTTTTTATGACGATGTTTCTATGTGAAACACTTGGAGTCTGCCTTGTGCATGTAAAGTGCTATAAATAAAGTTCCCTTGCCTATTAACCCAAACAAAACCGAGGCGATAAGCGTTATTGCCATTTTCAGAGGATGTGATCTGTTGTTGTCCTTACATTTGTTTAAATATTATATATATCGTTAAATAGTAAATAATAGCAAAAAAAAGAAAGCCTTTTAAATATGAGCAAAAGCCAAATTATTCAAGGTGTAGTGTGTACAAGTAAGTGGCATCGTGCGGAAGGGTCTTGGCAGAATGGGAGTAAGATACTCCTAAGTATCCATAGTAGTGTGTGGAAATGAAAATAACAATCGTTTTTTCGTTACCTTGGAATGAGCCCTCTATTTGTACAACGGGGGAGGGCCATGTTTCTACAGTAGCCCAGTGGAGAGAACCAGTTTTAAGTCATTCAACACCCAATTTAAGTGTAGCAGAACCATCCGTTTAAGCTTGGATATGAACACTGAAAAATGCAAATGAACAGTTTCGGACTAAACGTTAGGAAGGAGGCCGTTTCATCTCCATGGCTGCGACCCATTCGTGATCTTGAGTATGAACGTTATAATCATTGACGTTGTGCGTGAAATTCACCTCACTCTGCATTACACTGCAAGGGTCCGAGATGCTTAAACCTGACTCTAGGCCTTTTTACGCGGCCAATTTCACCATCTTGCTTCGTCAAAGGAGCATGCCTTCGTGGTTCACTGGAGAAGTTCTTGAGCGCAACATACCTCTCTAACCCACTGATCGAGGCTCGTAGTACAGGCCACAGCTCCATGGCAACGCGGCCCTCCAGGCGGAGGCACCGCAACGCAAAGTGCTCTCCGTTGTAGTCGTACGCCGTGGGCTTCTTGGCGGGCGCCATGGAAACGGCCTTGGGAGCTGAGGCACCAGAAGGGGGCCTCGTCCAGCAGGGTGGAGCTCATCAGGCAGCAGTTCTACCGGCGGGGAGCACGGCGGGTCACCTTTAGAGAACAGCACGCCCTTCACCGGATCACCTTTAGGGAACAGCACACCCTTCACCGGATCACCTTTAGAGAACAGCACGCCCTTCACCGGATCACCTTTAGGGAACAGCACACCCTTCACCGGATCACCTTTAGAGAACAACATGGCCTTCACCGGATCACCTTTAGAGAACAACATGGCCTTCACCGGATCACCTTTAGAGAACAACATGGCCTTCACCGGATCACCTTTAGAGAACAACATGGCCTTCACCGGATCACCTTTAGAGAACAACATGGCCTTCACCGGATCACCTTTAGAGAACAACATGGCCTTCACCGGATCACCTTTAGAGAACAACATGGCCTTCACCAGATCACCTTTAGAGAACAACATGGCCTTCACCAGATAACCTTTAGAGAACAACATGGCCTTCACCAGATCACCTTTAGCGCACAACACGGTAGGGCTGCTCGATTATTGAAAGAAATGATAATAATCACGATTGTTTTGGTCAATATTAAAATCACAATTATTCAAACAATTATTTTTCAGTTTGAAAACATGGAGTATTTATCAGCATGTCTCCCAAAAAAAACACTTTGTCATTGAGAACTTTCGCCTTAAAAAATACACAAAATGGTCAAAAAGTAAATGTTCAAATCTAAAATAATGTCCATCTATCAAAATTCGATTAATCGCCCTGCCTTACAACACGGCCTTCATCGGATCATGCGTAGAAAGTAGGGATCGTTGAACAGTATTTACGGCTTTAATAAAACCCGAATGGGGGCCAACATTACGGACCACATGACCATGGGCTATGCGGTGGAAGGTGGAACACGCAGAAGGCCAGCTGCTGTAGTCTACACCAGCCTTGACCTCAATGGCATCATTGCACACGTCCATCACAATCAGCGCACAGGCCAAAAATATAGATATTTTACAGCTGAAAGGGGAATGATCTTGGCTCAGAAGGCAGCTGAACAGAAAGCAGATCACTCACATGGTCTGCGCCCGGCACACTGCCTAGAGTGGACCATCCTCTCCTTCAGAGACGTGCCAGTGTCAGGGCGCAAGAAGTATAGGGAACACAACTATTGACTAAATAGTAGTGCTCACTGTGTCTGTGGTAAATGCACCACAAATACAATGAGAATCAATTACTGTCATCACGGTTGCCAGGAGTACTAACGCCTCGTTTCCACATACGTATGTTTTTCGTATCCGTGCTTCCGTAAATTTACGGAAGGGGGCGCTAGTGTTTTACGTACGGACATGAATTTATTTACGGTCAGCCAAAATGATGGGGTAACGTATGATAATGGCCGTTTTTAGGAGACCGGTACTTTGGAACATGAGGATTGACATACACAGAGATAAAAACAAAACCAACCAGGCTTGGAAAGAGATCGGCGAGGAGTTTGGCCTGCCAGGTACTTACATGTTTTGTGAAAAACATAAAAACTTTCATACGGTATCTCCGTAAAACGACGGCGAAAGTAAAATTTTTTGAACGTATATTACGGACATACCGGACAGAAATATTACGGAGGGGAGGAGTCTCGGAGGAAAAACTGACATTACGGAGAATCACGTAGGAATGAATGGACTTTCGGTCGGAGACGGTTGGATCGCATACGAGAATGTACGTATGTGGAAACGAGGCGTAACGCCTCGTTTCCACATACGCACATTATCCAAGCCTGGTTGGTTTTGTTTTTATCTCTGTATATGTCGATCCTCATGTTCCAAAGTACCGGTCTCCTAAAAACGTCCATTATCATACGCTCCCCCATCTTTTGTCCGTAAATAAATTAATGTCCGTACGTAAAACACTAGCGACTCCTTCCGTAAATTTACGGAAGCACGGATACGAAAAACATACGTACGTGGAAACGAGGCGTTACGCCTCGTTTCCGCATAGGCCTACGTACATTCTCGTATGCGATCCAACCGTCTCCGACCGAAAGTCCATTCAATCCTATGTGATTCTCCGAAATGTCCGATTTTCCTCCGAGACTCCTCCTCTCCGTAAAATTTCTGTCCGGTATGTCCGTAATATACGTTAAAAAAATTTAACTTTCGCCGTTGTTTTACGGAGATACCGTATGATCGACATATACAGAGATAAAAACAAAACCAACCAGGCTTGGAAAGAGATCGGCGAGGAGTTTGGCCTGCCAGGTACTTACATGTTTTGTGAAAAACATAAAACTTTCATACGGTATCTCCGTAAAACGACAGCGAAAGTTACATTTTTTGAACGTATATTACGGACATACCGGACAGAAAATTTACGGAGGGGAGGAGCCTCGGAGGAAAATCGGACATTACGAAGAATCACATAGGAATGAATGGACTTTCGGTCGGAGACGGTTGGATCGCATACGAGAATGTACGTATGTGGAAACGAGGCGTAACGCCTTGCAAGTTCTGTCAATCAAGTGCGTCCTCATTGGGCAGCGTAGAAAGATTAATTCCCCACTTTATTTCTTTACTTTTTTTTAATAATAACGTGTTATTTGGGCCCAAGTGCAATTGCTTCAAATTGGTAATAATGTAGTCTGCCATTTCATTACTTATCGTATAGTAAACTGGCACCATGGTGACGCCTGCTGGAGAAAAGGTACATTGCGAATTTGCAGTTAGAGCTGGGATCCTGTTTACAGCGTATAAAGTCGATAATTACCTCTAACCTTGTAATATATAATTTCCTATTTTTTTAAGGACACTGGTTAGTGAACAAGACACATTTTGGAAAAGTCATGAAAGGGCGATGTTGAAACTTGGTTGACACTATCAGGGATCTATTCAAAATACATTTTAAGGAAGATCAGTTAATAGGTTAGTAGGCTATATTGGAAGTATCCTGAAAGCATACTTCAAGTATTACAGCAGTAGCATAGGCTACTTATCATCAGAGATGCGCTTGATGACATATCCCGGAATACACTTTCATCGGAAATACAATCAAAATAAACTTTAAGGAAGATCAGTAAAGTATACTTGTAAGAAGTATTCTGAAAGCCTACCTCAAGTGTTACGGCAGAAGCATACTTAAATAGCCTATGTTCTAAATAAAGTTTTGAAAAAGATCAGTTAAGTGTACTTTTAAGATACTGAAAGCATAGGTTCAGTAGCACAGCGGTAGTATACTTATTTTCAGTATAATGACATCCTGGCAGAAATGCACCTTATCTGAACTATATTGTAAATTAACTTTGAAAAATATCAGTGAAGTACATTTTCAGGATGTATACTGAAACAACACTTTAACTACATCAGCGTTGGTATATTTCTTGCTACACCTACATTGAACTTCAATAGATCTCAGAAGAAGTACATTTGACCTAAAGCCTACCTAAAATATATCACATATGTACTTATTTATTATGTACATAATTATGAATTACGTACTTCGGAAATGTAATATTAATACACTTCAGTGCACTTAATTTTCACCAGAGGTCCACTTGGTCTCGTTAATGATCCAGCCTGCGCCTTAACTTTGAAGTAGGCAGGGACTTTTAACACAAGGTGATGTCATGTGGAGACTATAAACAACAATGAGAGAGGAATGAAAGTGACGCAATTCTCTATGACTCCTGTTTCTGCATAGTACTATATTTTCAAACTCAGAGCAGCATTGAGAAAATAGATCTATGTTTCTCTGAAGACATTGCAAGAATACATTTATGGTTTTCAAAGATATTGCTTCTTTTTTTAAGATAATTGATATCAGAATTGATAACGGTTCATTTAGATAAGAGTGAGATGGGAATTCTGAGAATCAGGAGAGGCGCTGTCCCCTAGTGGCGGAAGAGGGGAGGACGCTCTTAATCCTAAAGTAAGAGCATTTTTTGTTACAGTTTAAATAAAGACAATGACGTGATATTATAGATGACTTCAAGTCCAAATCCAAAAATGTATCAACTAGCATACAGTGTAGTTTTTGTGTACTTGTATCAAGTATGACGATAAATCATATGCGGTTCATTTCATGTGCAATCCGTTTTCTCTTTATCTAGATTACCTTTTCGGTTACTCTTAATGAACGGATCGAATAAAAGTGGTGGAAAGGCTATTATTGCTATTAGCCAATTAGCAATTTGCTAAAGTTGCTTATAATATTAACTTATCGTTCTATCAAATAAATGTAAAAAATGCAATACTTTACATAGTATTGCATTGTTTACATAAACAATCTTTCTCTTATATGTCATATGACTTATACATGACCGTGACAGCGGAGGGCAAAGCGGTTTGCATCTGAACTACAATTCAATCAGACACAAAACGACTATATTTCCCATCGGCAACCGCTTTACGCAACACCAAACGTGACCTCACATCCGGGCATCGCTTCGGCGGATCACATTTCAAAATAAAACGCATTCCCCGCATACCACCTGTCAAGAGTTATCGACTTTAACAAGCGGAGTTCACGAACACCATCTTATCGACTTTTACTTTGAAATCGGCGAAGCTCGTTTGGGTTTCGGGGCTGGCTGTAGTGGCAACACTACCGAGTAGTACTGGTGCGTCTCCGGCTCCGTCCAACCCGCAGACATGAAGCTCCGGTGGATCGGCTCCGTGCTGCTCTCGGCGGTCGCCTACTACGTCTACCTCCCGCTGCCCAGCGGCGTGAGTGAGCCGTGGAAGCTGATGCTGCTGGATGCCTTGTTCCGGAGCTGCATGCATGTGGTGAGAAACGAACAGCAGAATTAAAGAAGTGACATAACGTTTCTGTAGGGGTTCAGGGATGGCAGGTTCAGCATCTTATGTGTTTAACCCGTGTAGAATAGCGCAGATGCATGCATCGAGATGACTGGGTCTTTGCGTTTAAACAAATGAATCATTGAATAGAAAAGTTATTTGTGCAGGAGATTATTACATTTTCGCGACATATATATATCATGCTGCAGCATAGTGTGACTGAATTGAAATGCATGGGGAACTACCCTATCAGCATACTAGTCCGAATAAAAAGCTGTTGACTGTTATTCACTGTTAAACCAACAGTGAATAACACTGTAGTTCACTGTCAAACTAACAGCGAATAAACATAGGCTGGTGTGACGTCAGGTTGGTTTCAGAGTGTACTCATCCAAACTTTGCCCTGGGAGTGTTTCATCGTGGCCTAGTCCACACTTCTGTGTAATAGAGCTACATGCATGGTTGTAACATGGTTGTAATCACTAATGGAGATACTGGTTCAACTGATCCTCCCCCCCCCTGTCTGTGTGTGTGTGTGTGTGTGTGTGTGTGTGTGTGTGTGTGTGTGTGTGTGTGTGTGTGTGTGTGTGTGTGTGTGTGTGTGTGTGTGTGTGTGTTTCCAGGGTGACGTGGCTCACGCGCTGGGCGTGTGTCATCGCGTCAGCCTCATCAACCAGGTGGTGTCGTGGGTGGAGGTGATCGGGCCGCGCTCCTGCCCCGCGGTGGACGTCAGCGACATTCTCCTCGGGGGCGTGCCAACCCGTGTCTTCCGGCCAATCGGCGGACAGAAGCTGAAGAGGGGCGTGGTCTACTTCCACGGCGGGGGCTGGGCCCTGGCCAGCGGGCGTGAGTACATTTAGGGCGCACTCACACTAGGCAAGTTTGCCTGTTCCGTGCTGCAGGAAGATTCAGCACGATTCCCCCCCCCCTCCCCACTCCCCCCGCTGGCCCGTGGTCACACTGCTCCCAAAGGCCGTGGCCTGGGCACGATTGCTCCTTCATACATACGTCATCACGTCGTAATACGATAAATACGTCATCACCAAGCGTGGTGTCCAGCTGCGACTGAATGCTGTTGCTGGCCCAAATTTCAGGTAAACACTCGACTTCACTGTCGCACCAACGTAAACCCACTCGTGAACCGCCTGCCGCCATTGTTTAAAATGATTGTTGTGGGGAAGAAGGGCATGGACCTATAAAGAAAGAAGGCTCGCGCCAGGAATACAAATGAGCTCGGGCACGGGGCCGCGGCCCTAGTGTGAGTGGCCCCTTATATTTACACCTAGAGCATTTAGCCGACAATTTCATCCAAAGCGACGTACCATAAGTACGTTTGGCAGAAGTAAGAGAAACAACAACGCACCGCTGTCGGTACAGTAAGGATGTTCATAGAACCAAGTGCCCAGCACTAGCAATCACTAGGTTAACCCATTCCCCGTGTAAAACGAAGATAGCTAGGATAAGACGCTACACAAATCAGGGCGTTGAGCCGACGCTTTTATCCAAAGCCTACTTACAATAAGTACATTTCTCAGAAAAAAGAAACAATATATCGCTGTCGGCACAGTAAGGATTTCATAGAACCAAGTGCCAAGCTAACAATCACTAGGTTAACCCAAATGACCACATTAACCGTATGGACGACAGGGGCCCCAGATCGCTGAAGGGGCCAAGGCCATGGCAGCATTAGTTGTTACGGTGCGTTCCAGAGCCCTTACAAACCAGTGGGACGTTGGACTTATCCTACCTCCAACTAAGAAAAGTGCACTGGAATGCCTGTCGAAGTGGAACATCCCACCGCCGAAGTGGAACTTCCTACTAGCGAACTGGGGGTTGATCGGCCTACCCCCACTTCACCAAGTAGGAGCTAGTACAGTTCAGGTAGGATAGGTCCCACATCCCATTGCTTTGGATGGGCTCTGGAACGCACCATTAGACCTTGTTTAACGTTAGCTTGTGGTCCGCGGCGGCGCCTGCCTACAATGCAACAGCCTGAAAGCCGACGGACACATAAATGGCGTCTGATCAGTGTGAAGTTGGTGTTGATCGGGCGACTTCGTCGGAGCGCTAAACGAACACTGGTACTGTTAGGGATTTGTGCGTCTGTGATATATAAGTTGTCTTTATTTAAAAGCACTCGATTTTAATAAGTTGAACGCAGAATTCAGTTTGAAGCATTTAAAAACAGATTGCCTCTGTTTTGAGTTCTATAACAAAGGCTCAGTTGTTGAACATTTCGTCATAGTTTATTCATGCACTTGTTAATGATGACCACAATATGATTATTGTTTTGTAAGTTTCACTTACAAAATTGTAAGTGAATTGTATTCACTTACAATTTTGGTAAGTGAATACACAAGAACAGATTTCTGGGTGTGGATTGTACTATTCATTATCTGCCTTACTGCACAAGATGGTTACTCTGTGTCTTGACTAGACAAGGGTACGAAAAGATACCAGGGAAAAGCTTTAAACACTAAACTCCGAGTTTCAAAACCATAACTTCGTGACTCACGTTGCACTGAGGACAGCTGGCTAACCTCTTCTCTCTGTATATATAAAGGACAGAAAGAGTTCCTTTCCAGAGAGAGAGAGAGAGAGAGAGAGAGAGAGAGAGAGAGAGAGAGAGAGAGAGAGAGAGAGAGAGAGGGAGAGAGGGAGAGAGGGAGAGAGAGAGAGAGAGAGAGAGAGAGAGAGAGAGAGAGAGAGGGAGAGAGGGAGAGAGGGAGAGAGAGGGAGAGAGTAAGATACAGGGACAGAGAGAGAGAGTGTAAGATAGAGAACTTTTAGACTCTGGCATTACTCTCCATAGGCTTGTTCTACTTAATAAGCAGCTCGTTGTGCTCGGTGAACGTGCATCTTTGTTGCTCTGTTGATCCTCAATATATTTTTTTGTTATTGTTTCTTTCCAAAGCCCCTAAATAAAGAAGGCACATAAGGTTTGAACCAAAAGGGAGTAGCACAATTAATCATTTATGCACACATGTATGTAACTGAAGCAGCAAAAAACCTTAGTGTGACTTTTTGCTCGGTGTTTTCTTGCTCGGCCATGCTCGCCGACAGGACACTGATCTAGATTTGATCTGCTTTGTTAACAAATCCCTCCCCTTTATCTGTGTGATTCCCAGGGATGCGATCCTACGACCTTCTGTCTAGGAAGATGGCCGAGGATCTCGACGCGGTCATCATGTCAGTGGAGTAGGTTTGCTTCCTTCTCCTGCCTCGAACCCTGAAGCATTTTATACACACTGAAACAGTCCAGTAAACTGAAAGCTGCGTATAATCTCTTGATCAGGGAGATTATACACGCAATGAAACAGTCCTGCAAATTGAAAGTTGTGTATAATCTCTCGATCAGGGTGTGCATCACCCCAGGCTCCGTGAATAGTTCACTTCGCCTTCGGCGAATAATTGTTTTAGTATTTACTACACGTGAACACTCCAAAACTAAACAAGATAACACTTTTTGTTAGGATTTATTTGTGACGAGACGACCGTCGCGCAATATACCGAGTTTGAGATCTCAATCATGGGATATTGCCCAATATCCCGAGATAATGAACCAATCAAATTGCGCCATTTTAGGACGTTCACATGTAGCATATAGTAAGTATGTATATCCTGTAATATTCATTCAAAATAACTCTTTGGTAAACATATCTCAATACCCCTTAACACTTTCATCGTATCATAAAAATTATCAATGCTTCATCAATACATACAAATGTTATCCAACCAATGCTCTCACCAACCATACCTTCCTTTAAATAAAAGCATATCACATCACACTATGATATCATCTAAACCACATATAGAGTATAATAAAAAATAGAGCTGTCAGTTAAACGCGTTATTAACGGTGTTAACGCAAACCAATTTTAACGGCGTTAATTTTATTATAGCGATCAACGCAAAAAAAAAAAAATCTTTTTTTTTGGGCTCAAAACAAAGAAGCAGTAGCCTGACTGCTATGTTCAAGGCATATCTTTGTATGTGCATCGTTAAATTGCATTATAGGCTTTTTTTTTGTACCGTCCTGTTTTGATCAGTATATGCCAATGTTGTTATCAATAAAAAAACATTTGCACAAGGCAAGCCGATGCACTTCTCCATGTTGATAAAAGCTTTAAAATGAGAAAAATTAATGGGACAAAGAATTCAAGGGATATTTAGCATAGAAAAAAAATATGATTAATCGTGAGTTAACTATGACATTAATGCGATTAATCGTGATTAAATATTTTAATCGCTTGACAGCCCTAAAAAAAAAACACATTCTATGTGCGTGTAAGAACACTACAAAGCGGTGAAGCTCGACACCACAGTATCAGTTATCCGACGTTAGCCTTGTGTCACTCACACACTAAAGTCCTAACATCCTTCAAAATAAAAGTACTTCCCCTCGAATCACCCTCACTACCCTTCATCCACGTCGTCCTCACCCTGTGTGTGCGTGTGTGTGTGGGTTGCGCGTGTGTGTGCGTGTGTGTGTGTGTTCCGGTTGCCATAGTTACCGCCTGGCCCCGGAGGTGGTGTTCCCGGGGCAGTACGAGGACGCCATGGCGGCGTCCAGGGCCTTCCTGTCGGCGGGGGTCCGGGAGCGCTACGGACTGGACCCCCAGAGGCTCTGCGTGTCGGGGGACAGCGCGGGGGGGAACCTAGCCGCCGCCGTGGCCCAAGAGGTGAGCCCCCCCACAGTGACACTCGGTCTGAGAGGTCTGGTTAGGCGTCATGGGGGGGGGGGTTCTGGGTTTGCAGCTCACTCACTCCCTCATCCCTAACTCTCGTTCACTCACTCACTCCCTCATCCCTAACTCTCTAGTCCCTCACTCACTCCCTCATCCCTAACTCTCTAGTCCCTCACTCACTCCCTCATCCCTAACTCTCGTTCACTCACTCACTCCCTCATCCCTAACTCTCTAGTCCCTCACTCACTCCCTCATCCCTAACTCTCGTTCACTCACTCAACCCTAACTCTCTAGTCCCTCACTCACTCACTCATCCCTATCTCTTCAGTCTCTCACTCACTCACTCCACCCTATCTCTCTAGTCTCTCACTCACTCACTCATCCCTAACTCTCTAGTCTCTCACTCCCTAATCCCTAACTCTCTAGTCTCTCACTCCCTCATCCCTAACTCTCTAGTCTCTCACTCAGTCACTCGTTCACTCACTCACTCTCGGTCACTCGTTCACTCACTCACTCTCGGTCACTCACTCACTCACTCACTCTCGGTCACTCACTCTCTGTCACTCTATCTTAAAGCACCTGATGTGAACGGATTTACATCCAAAGGTATGTGAACGTATAACTTCTTAAAGGGCTGATATTAAGCATCAGTGTCACTCCTTTTAAAGTCCCACATTGTAGATTTCGCATTTAAGCCCAGACTTCATACTCAGGCTCAGATAAGGGGGGGCCAGGGTCCTCCCTCAGAGTCTCACTAACCCCCCCCCTCTGTCCCCCCCCCCCCCAGCTGGCTCTGGACTCCAGCCTGGAGGTCCGCTTCAAGGCCCAGGCGCTGGTCTACCCGGTCCTCCAGGCCCTCGACTTCCACACGGCGTCCTACCAGCAGAACCACGACGTGCCCATCCTGTACCGGCCCGTCATGGCCCGCTTCTGGCTGCAGTACCTGGGTGCCGACCCCGCCTTGGAGCCCCTACTGCTGGCCAACAACCACAGCTCCCTGGACCAGGCCGGCCTCCCTGCCGCGCACCGGTCCAAACTGGACTGGACCGCCCTGCTCCCCGCCGGCCGCAGGAAGCACTACCGGCCGGTCGTCAGGGCGACGGGCTCGCCGGGCGTGGTCGACGCGGTGCCCGCGCTGACGGACGTGCGGGCCGCGCCGCTGCTGGCGGAGCGCGGGGTCCTGGCCAGGACGCCGCGGCGGGCGTACGTGATGACGTGCGAGTTCGACGTGCTGCGGGACGACGGGCTGATGTACGCGCGGCGGCTGCGGGACGCCGGCGTGGAGGTGACCGGCGACCACTACGAGGACGGCTTCCACGGCTGCATGGTGTTCGCCTACCCCCCCGTGAGCTCCTCCGTGGGCCGCCGCAGCATGGACAACTACATCCGCTGGCTGGACCAGAACCTCTAGGGGGGGGCCGGGGGGCCGGGGGGCCGGGGGGGGGCGGGCGCACGGTGGCACCAGGGGTCCGGAACCGATTCTATCCAGTGTGTTCCGGATGCAGGAGGGAGCTCGAGTGGAACGCTTGACGACGAAGAATGTTCTAGGCAATGTGTTCTAGAGGCGAGCCGACGGACAGAACCACTCGATAGAAGCACAGAGTGTTCTAGAAAGAGTTATTCTAGACGCGACCAAAACCCCTCAACGACCAATAGAACCACTCGATGGAACCACATACTGTTCTAGAAATATATATTTGAGAGGCCACAAGAACCCCTCAACGACCAATAGAACCAGCCAATTCCCGAACCGGAACGACAATTAATGTTCTAGAAAACGTGTTCTAGAGTCGAGCAGAACCGCTAGCTAACCAATAGAACCACTCGATAGAACCACAAAATGATCTAGAAAACTTATTCTAGACGCGACCAAAACCCCTGGACGACCAATAGAAGAACTTGTGCAACCACATACTGTTCTAGAAAATATATTTTAGATGAGAGACGACCAATGGAACCACTCGACAGAGCCACAGAATGTTCTACAAAATATATTCTTGATACGACCCGGACCCCGAGCGGACCAATCAGAAACACACGATGGAACCGTGCGTGTCGATGCAGAACTTTCTAGAATCCCGGTAGGTCCGGAAGCTACAAGAGCGTCGTCTCCCGTCGCCTCCCCCAGCAGGAGAGACCGGGGAAGGGACTGGAAGCGTACGAGGAGCGAAGTGAGGCCATGAGGAGCAGGAGGAGGTGATCCGTGGGCCGGAGGGGTCGGGCTTCACCCTATGGGGTCTCGTCCGGACCCCCACCCTGCCCCAGACACCTCCAGGGACTGTTATTGGAAGCACTTGGCCGGGGGGTGATGAGGCTCTCAGCAGGGACACGACTGACTGCACACGGGGGTCTGGACTGAACGGGAACACGTTTGATTCTCTCGTGTTGATTTCAGATTCATGCTGACAATCGCTGTTGTTGTTTTTCTGGGAATTCTCGAAAAAGATTCAGAGTCGCGCTATGCAAATACAAAAATGACCACTTATACAACCAAAACAATGCTGCCAAAATATATCATATCAAGGAAATGCTGTATATATCGATCTATAAAACCACTAAATGAGTCGCTGAGTCCGGTTTAAACCAGCTTTGTGCTTTTGGATTGAACCCCTAGCACTGAAACGTCCCAAAGTACCAAGAGTTAAACTAAAATACATCATATACTACCTATAAACGTACTACCTATACTGTCCGAGCAGACCTAGCCTGCTAACACGCTAACACAGACCATACCACGACCCGTCGTGGCGTATGCGGGGAATGCGTGTGTGGGGGTTGAGTTAAAGAGCAAGTGAGTAAATGAGATAGTGGGTGAGTGAGTAAGTGTGCACGAGAGAGCGAGCGAGAGAAAAAAGTGTGTGTATGTCTGTGTGTGTGTTTTTGATACAAAGAAAGCAAGGCCGAGTCTGCGGCTGTGAGGTTGGGGAGAACACATTAGAGCTTATATTACACACACACACACACACACACACACACCACCCCCCCCCCCCCCCCTTGGAGACCACTGTTTTGTTTTTGCACAGCAGACCCGCTGGCCGGGGGGTCGATGACCTCACATCGCCGCGGCAACCATGAGCCAGATCCGCCCCCTCACTCTTCCTCTTCGTCCTCATTACCAATAATTAGAACGATAGGATCTATTATACGTAGAAGATTAGTTGGACATCGAGCTTGAATGAAAACAACAAGCCGCATTCCTCAACCCCCCCTCCCGAAAGGAAATAATCTTTTTTCAGCCTTTAAAATTGAGCTTTTTCTGGGGGGGTGGGGGGAGAGTTTCCTCTTGAGTGAAAAGCAGGAATTCAGACTACATCTCCCAGAGGTCATTGGGTGTTTGGCTGCAGAAGCAGAGTTCAAGGGGAGACCCAGATACAAGGCTAGGGGCAGCGGTTCAGAGCCAGGGGCTGTTGGGTTTGTGTACCGCGTTGTGTAGCAGAGCTAAGAGTGAACCATCAACCTCTCGCACAAACAGAACAACTCTGCACCGGGTGAAGAGATTATCTTACTTTAATCTGTATTACAGTATTAGCTGTATTTTGTATGATTTCAGAGGGTCTCACATTGGTGGAGGGGGAGCACATTGATTCAAAGAACCAACAGCGTTGAAAGATGTTTGTTGATACTATATTTGCGGATATTAATAATCATAAATCATAACTGACTGTGATTTGGGATTCTAGGTTCAGTCAGGATGACTGACGGTGATGATCATAAGCTTTTATTTATAAACATACATGCTGTAAGCAAACGGAAATTGATGTAAAACATGGCAATAAATCTATGTTTTTTTGCGGTTAGTATGTTTGATTTGTCACAACTGCTATTAATGGAAATAATCTGTGGTATTCAGGATGCTTGAATGTATTTGAGTGATCTGTTTAAATAATGTATTTCTGTAATTAAGAGTAGAGATTTGTCAAGATGAAATTGTATTTTGTGAATAATTTATGACAATATTTTTAATGGATATATTATAGAACAGTTTTTATTGCAATGTTCTTTATTACCCTGATATAGAGGGCTTATTACTTTCCACATTATATAAAATAAGAAACTGTATTTTTTCCCTGGGGATTATTATTTTTCTGGGTATAATAAAAATTATTCTCTTTTATCAAACCAAACAAATAAATAGTAGTTTGGTTGCATTTATTGTCCTTTCTTCATTTTTACGAGCAGCATGAAGACCTTTCTTAACCTACTCCCTGTAAATATAAAATATTTCGTGTGTAACTCTCACTGTTGACAGCAGGTGGCGTCAAATGGTCCTCAAGAGGCAACGGTGAAAAGCTTCCAAACATTTGACGACATATTTACATTTCCGTGAATACAATCGGACGCGTATATTAATGAACCGTGACACGCCATTAATCAACCAACCGCACTGCTTTCCTCAAGTTAAATTCTTCTCGTTTTCTCCAGTAACCAGAAGCAGGTCTACTTTGAATAATTATATGTGCTCAGGACCAGTCTGTCCTCCCAGAACAGCACGCCAATGCCAACTCTTTGTCCCCCATCCTATCTCTGAACAAACTCTCCTGACTTGTTTTTGGTGGTTTCTCTGCTCCCTTGTTCTTTACCATATCGTCTCTTTTCAAAGGGCGCTCTTATGAACGAGATCATCTCCACTGAACATAAAACTCAACAAGTTGACCATAAGAAACTAAAAAGATGGTGGTCTCAATGAATCTCGAGGAATGGGTATCCATCCAAAGCAAATAACAATAAGTACATTTCTCAGAAGAAAGAAACAATATATATCGCTGTCGGTACACTAAGGATTTCACAGAACCAAGTGCCAAGCTCACAATCACTAGGTTAACCCATTCCCCGTTTACAACACAGATAGCTAGGATAAGATGCTACATAATGCTTAGTACTATTATTAAGTGCCAGCCCAGGACGTGCAACATACAATAAGTGCATACATTAAGTGCCCGAACGTACAACATACATCAAGCGTTGTAGATACAATATCTCAGCGCGTAGTAGATCCCCAAGGCTGGAACCTCCCTCCATGTTCTCACTGGGCTGCCCTGCATACCAGGGTTGGTAAGAGTTAAAAAGCACAAGGTCCTATAGGAACCAGAGCCTCCACATCATGTTCAACAATAACCCTAATCAAGAACAGCCAGATAGTGTGTAGCTTTACACGCACACATATACGCGCGCACACACACACACACACGCACAAACATCTTTACCCGTCTCACTGAACCACCTTGACTTTAATTTCTCCCCCTTCGTACCTGTCTCACTGCCACTGATCCAAAAGCGTGAACGTTAAATAGCTTGTTGAGCTTAAACTAAATGAGCCATACCGTTCTCACTACCTCATCCTTACCTGTCTCACTCCCTCACCCTATACAGTCTCACTCCCTGTTCATTACCTGTTACATTCCCCCTTCCTTACCTGTCTCATCCCCCTTCCTTACCCGTCTCACTTCCCCTCCTTACCCGTCTCACTCCCCGTCCTTACCCGTCTCACCCTCCCTCCTTAACCGTCTCACTCCCCGTCCTTACCCGTCTCACTCCCCCCTCCTTACCCGTCTCACTCCCCGTCCTAACCCGTCTCACCTCCCCTCCTTACAGCTCTCACTCCCCCTCCGTACCTGTCTCATTCCCCCTCCGTACCCGTCTCACCCCCCCTCCTGTGTGAGCCGTCTCACCTGCCCCGGTCTGGTTTCAGCGTCAGGTCTCAGCGTGCAGCAGACAGACGGCTGTCGTCCTCCTGGGACAGCAGGATGACACACAGACAGCCGGGTTTGTCGGGACATGTGTGTGTATCTGGGTCAGAGTGCACGCCTGCACCAACGTGCACATGCATGCAGATAGGTGTGAGTATGCAGTGTGGCTGCACGTGTGTACAGTTACTGAGAATAAATACCTGTGTGTGTGTGTGCGTCTGTGTGTGTGTATCATATGTATATGTGTGTGTGTGTGAGAGAAGGGGCCCGAGTGTGTGACTAAGTGATGTGGTATATATGTATGCGTGTGTGCACACGTGAGTGCTAATGTTTGCTTGTGTATATTTAATGCGAACGTGTCTGCGTATGTGTGTGCATGCGTGTACCTGATGCATCTGTGAGTGTATGTGAGTGTGTAGCAACGTGTATGAATGTGTGTGTGTGTGTGTGTGTGTTTAATAGTGGGTGGGTATGTGTGTGTGCCTAAAGCTTCTGTGAGTGGATGTTCGAGGTGTGTATGTACGTGGGTCTGCATATGTTTGAGTGTTAGTGTCCAGTATGTGCTTAAGAATGTGTGTGCTTGTGTGTGTGTCTAATGTATCTGTGTGGGTGTGTGGCTCCTAATGTATCTGTATGGGTTTGGTTGTCAGCCTCATACATCTGTGTGGGTGTGTCTAATTTATCTCTGTGGGGGGCGTGTGTCTGTGTGCCTAATCTATCTGTGTGTGTGCCAAATGTATCTGTCTGTCAGTGTGTGTGTGTGTGCCTAATGTATCTGTCTGTGTGTGTGTGTGTGTGTGTGCGTGTGTCTCTAATGAATGTCTGTGGGTGTATGTGTGCACCTAACATATCTGTGTGTGTGTGTGTGTGTGTGTGTGTGTGTGTGTGTGTGTGTGTGTGTGTGTGTGTGGGTGTATGTGTGCACCTCATACGTGTGTGTGTGTGTGTGTGTGTGTGTGTGTGTGTGTGTGTGTGTGTGTGTGTGTGTGTGTGTGTGTGTGTCCCTATAGAGTTTGTTTCCCTGACCTGGTGTAAAACACACTTGAAGGCTGTGTGGACCCCGCCCCCCCCCCCCCCCTATGGGGAGCAGATTAGGTGATGAAGGACAAGTGGGAGGGAAGGAGGGAAGGAGGGAGGGAGGGAATCATTTCCCAGTAACAGCAAAACAAAAGCGCACATCGCCATAACACAACGCAGACCGTGGCCTCTCAGACGTGTGCAGCATGTGAGTGAGCTGGAGAACACATCTTGTGAAACGATAACCACCTCCGTGGGTACTGGGGGCTCTCTTAATAACACGCGGAGGTACTCTCACTCTTAGTGGTGTTCTCACTCTTTGTGGCGTTCTCACTCTTAGTGGCGTTCTCACTCTTTGTGGCGTTCTCACTCTTTGTGGCGTTCTCACTCTTTGTGGCGTTCTCACTCTTAGTGGTGTTCTCACTCTTTGTGGCGTTCTCACTCTTTGTGGCGTTCTCACTCTTTGTGGCGTTCTCACTCTTTGTGGCGTTCTCACTCTTTGTGGCGTTCTCACTCTTTGTGAGAACACTCACTCTTAGTGGTGTTCTCACTCTTTGTGGCGTTCTCACTCTTTGTGGCGTTCTCACTCTTTGTGGCGTTCTCACTCTTGGTGGTGTTCTCACTCTTGGTGGTGTTCTCACTCTTGGTGGCGTCCTCACTCTTGGTGGCGTTCTCACTCTTAGCGGTGTTCTCACTCTTAGCGGCGTTCTCACTCTTAGTGGTGTTCTCACTCTTTGTGGTGTTCTCACTCTTAGCGGCGTTCTCACTATTAGTGGTATTTTCACTCTTAGTGGCGTTCTCACTCTTAAGAAAAAAGAGTGACATGTGTTCTGCAGTCCTATTGTCCAGCAACTGGTAATCAAAATGCTGTGGCAAAAGGCTTAAAAAACCGTCCTCTATTTGATTTGATCCCTTCTACCTCCTCTTTCTGATTCTTTCCATGCTCCTCTGTGTGACCTTGGCTGAGAATACAGAATGTGTCTCCTGTCTTTTAGCGGTCGGGTAACCATCAGATTTCTATCATCTTTGATCAGAGATCCGATCGCTGATAAAAGCCTTGTGGGGTTTTACGGACACTTGAGAATAACTTGGTGTAGGACATTGTGTGTTGTGTGTTGGCAGGCGCTGGTGTGTCGTGGGGAAAACGCACACAGGAGGGAGTCTCTCGTTCACTACACTCACATGCGTGGAGCGGGGAGAATAGCGCAGAGCATACGACTTCACAGCGACACCCGATGACGGGTATGCAGTTTAAAATCCGAATGCATGTTTTCCATCTGACTTTGTTCGATTGTGATATTTTTGTGTTAATTACTTCAGGTCATATTAAATCAAGTGGGAGGAAGTCCTGGCAAGGCCGCAGCCCAGATACTAACAATGATATGAAAGAACGCCCATGAAAAAGTGGAGAATATCAACATGAGTCATTGTGTTTGTTTCAGCTGAAATCCAGCAAAGCTCAGACATGTAAGAATGGTGTACGTGAGTGTGGGCTTGCGTGTGTGTTTCTGGAAGCACGCGCGCGCGCGCGTGTGTGTGTGTGTGTCTGTTTATATGCGAATGAGTCGGTGTGTGTTTATACGCGTGTGTGTGTGTGTACGCGCATCTGTGTGTGCCTGTGTGTCTTAGCGTGTGTGTATGAGGACGCGTGTGTGTGTGTCAGCATTTGTGTGTGTGTATAAGCATGCATGTGTGTCTATGAGCGCGTGTGTGTGTGTGTGTGTGTGTGTGTGTGTGTGTGTGCGCAAGTGTGTCTGAGTGTGAGTGTGTGTGTGTCTATGAGTGTGTGTGTGTGTGAGTGTGTGTGTCTATGAGCGTGCGAGTGTGTGTGTGTATGAGCATGCGTGTGTGTCTGTGCCACCCAGTGGAAGCAGGAGTCTCTCCCTGGGCAGTGGCGGGGCGGCGACGGCGTCTAAAGAAAACAGAGCTCAGAGAATCAGACCTAAGGAGGGCAGAGGCGGAGACAGGGAGAGAGAGAGAGAGAGTGTGAGAGGAAGGCTCGCACGCCCCGGGCCTGGGAACCAGAGGGGGAATGTTATCGCTGCAGTAAGTTAGTCTAAAGGTCATATTGTTCACTTCTTCCTGACAGCCCGGGAGAGGGCGAGGGGAGAGAGACATAGAGACAAAGAAGCAGAGAGAGGGAGTGGAGAGAGAGGGTTAGAGTGTGAGAGAGAGAGGGTTAGAGTGTGTGTGTGTGTGTGAGAGAAGGTTAGAGTGTGTGTGTGAGAGAGAGAGAGAGAGAGAGAGAGAGAGAGAGAGAGAGAGAGAGAGAGAGAGAGAGAGAGAGAGAGAGAGAGAGAGAGAGAGAGAGAGAGAGAGAGAGAGAGAGAGAGAGAGAGAGAGAGAGAGAGAGAGAGAGGGCTGGAAAATGAGCAAGAGATAAGAAAAACAAATAGAGAGAGACACAGAAGGAGTGAAGGAGGATAGGATAGGATTAGAGAGAGAGAAATACAGCAGGAGATAAAACAAAGAACGAGAGAGTAAGAGACAGAGACAAAGAAGGAGAGAGGATAGAGATAGTTAGAGTGAGACATAGAGAGAGGGAGAGAGAGACAAAGATGGGGAGAAGAAATGAGAGAATTAGAGTCAGACATAAAGGAAGAAACACAGAGAGAAATTGGGAGAGCTTTTGAGGAGAGGGAAGGAAGACAGAGGGAGAACGCAAGACTATAAAGGGGAGACACACACAGACAGAGACAGAGAGAAATGGACGAGAGCTATGGAGGGAGAGAGAGGGAGAAGGGAGGACAAGGAAAGATTGGTAGCTGGAGGAGAGTTGTTTTTGACTGTGTGGGAGTGAATGGCACCATGGGCCTTATACAGGCAGACACACACTCCCTACAACAGACACACACAGACACACACACACTGATACAAACACACACACACACAGGCGGACACACAGTCCTAAAACACACAAACACACACTGATACAAACATACACACACACAAACATACATGCTGACACAAACACACAACCACACACACTGAACCAGACACACACATTTATATAACATAAACTGACAGTGACACACTAACTCACACACATTATTATACCCACACATAATTGACTTATAAGCAGACACACACATAGAGACCACAGCGCGCGCGCACACACACACACACACACACACACACACACACACACACACACACACACACACACACACACACACACACACACACACACACACACACACACACACACACACACACACACACACACCAGCGTGAGCAGCCCTGGCGCCCCTACGTGCGGCCTGGTAACCGTACGCCCAGGGGGTCCCCAGGGGCCTCCCGGGGCTGTGCGTTCCGTCTCCGCTGATTCCTGCTGTGAAACGATGCATTCACACCGAGAACCACCTCCCAGACGCATGCTCTCACTACCCCCCCCGCACGCAGACACACACTGGACGCACAAACACACACACTGCATGCACAGACACACGCATACACACACACTGCAGGACATGCAGACACACTACGCGCACATGCATACACTCTGCACACACACAGACTGCGAGCACAGACACATGCACACACACACTGCACGCGCAGACATACACATGCACACACACAAACACACTGCACGTGCACAAACACACTGCACGCACATACACACACTGCATGAAGACATACACACGTAGACCTGGTTTCTTCAGCTCTCTCTCAATTTTCTCCATCACTCTTCTCTCGCTAGCAAACACACACACACACAGACACACACACTGTACACAAACACACACAGACACACACACTGTACACAAACACACACAGACCATAGCTGCAATCCAATCCCTTTTATATACAGAGGCCAGCCTGCCATATTCTAATTGTGAGATAAGTAGCAGCAGATCAGAAGGAAACACACAGTGTGTATATCTACTGCAACTTCACGCGGTTCACCAAATAACGCCACAACCACAGCCCTGGAAAATCCCCCGAAAGTTTCCTGTCGGCCCATTGGTGGCTTCCTCCGTTTCCGGATTGGACATTGGCTCAATCCATTTTCCCGCCCCTCACTTCCCTGATGTGTGTATGAACAAGATATTGGTTGTGTAGTCTTTGTGTGCGTAGGGAGGGGCGGGGGCGTGGGTGGTGTGGGTCTGAGCAGGCAGACGTGCGTTGCTGACCGGCTCTTATTGTGTCTCCTGAGCGTGGGTTCGAGACAGAATGTGAGACTGGGGGCCTGAGAAATGACACTCGTGGGTGCGTGTGTGTGTGTGTGTACACTTCCATGAGCGATGTGTGTGTGTGTGTGTCTGTGTGTGTGTACACTTCCATGAGCGATGTCTGCCTGTCTGTCTGTCTGTCTGTCTGTCTGTGTGGGTGTGTTTGTGTGTGTGTGTGTATGCGTGTGTGTGTGTGTTTGTGCGCATGTGGTTCTGATAAGGACGGCGATGACTACTATGATGATGATGCGCGTGCACGGAATAGCCTTGGCCTCCACATGCGGTTTTCTTCCTTCTCTGCTTTTGCTCGCGAGCCCCCCCGACACTTATACCTAACCTGCGCTCGCACCCTCCCTCGAATCGATGGGCCAAGCCAATCATTTATCAAATCAATTAAATCCCCCCCCCCCCCCCCCCCCCCCCCTTCAAATAATCTCGCCGTCGCCCAAACCCACGCAGGAACACACACTCGCGAAGGAGATATATATATATATATATATATATATATATATATATATATATATATATATATATAAAAGTGAGTGAAACCTAATAAGCGCAGCTCCCCAGGGGGACACGCGCACAGAGCCAGATTGAGGCCAGATGTTTCAGATACCGAGAGCCAACAAGGGCCCGCCTGAGCCGGGGTCCATTTATAGGCTTTCACTTACCTCCCCCCCCCCGAAGAAAATGTAACAATGGCGCGGTGGTAAAACGCAAGCCTTTAAAACTCATAGGCTACTTAAGTCTTTGCGGTAGTTTATCCCGCGCGGGACTTTCAGATCAACAACAACGATACGGGCACGAGCCTGCTGCCACATCGCCCTGCCCGACTTTATCATTGTTGTTTCAACTCTGCGGAAACGACACACACACACACACACACACACACACACACACACACACACACGCACAGCTCATGGAAGTACACACACACACACACACACACACACACACACACACACACACACACACACACACACACACACACACACACACACACACACACACACACACACACACACACACACACACACACACACACCTTTAACAAAGGATAACGTTAAAAAGAAATATCGTTCTGCTTTGGTGACCCCGCCCCTCCCACCCCCCCCCCCCCCCCCCCCTCTCGAGGAATTGGCCACATCTCAGGGAGGGAGGGAGGGAGGGAGGGAGGGAAGGGTGCGTGTGGGGAGGGGTGATGGGGTGGGGGGGGGGGGGAAGGGGGAGTGGAGCTAGGCGGACTCGGTTCTGCTCTCGTGTTCTTGTTCGAGGAGATCTTGGCACCGGAGCAGCGCGCGACGGAACTGGACGCTAAGGTGGTGCTGGGCGGCGCGCGCGGTGGTGGTCTGTCCGTCTGTGGTCCGTGATGACGGGCTCGGGCTCGGGCTCGGGTTCGGGCAGACTCCCGCACCTCGGGGTGCTGCTGCTCGCGGCGGTTCTGCTGCAGACGGTGTCCGTGACGGTCACCGTGTTGTACTTCTCCAGTGCGCTCAGCTCGGTAAGGAAAAGACACTGGAAGTTTTTAACTTATTTAAAAAAAAGGTTCCGAGAGGAACGCGGTTACCCTGCTCCGCGGACCGTTCCCGTTCCCAGTTACCCTCCGCGTTCCCGGTTACCGTTCGTGGTTGGAACGGGTAAACGTGGACCCAACGCACGAGCGATGCGCGTCCTTCTGTACACTTTACAGATTTACGCCTTTAATAATTAATAAACGACTTGTTGTTTTCAGTCCAGTCTGCGGTGATCATGAAGTAGAGAGAATAGAGCGGTTGTTTTCTTGAGAAATGGGGAAGAGCCATAAAGCGACTGAGGACGAGGAAGTATTCAGCCCTGCCAGTAAACAGGCCTGCTGGGTCACACATCATATCAGGGTAGGGATGGATGACAGTCTGGGTTATTAATGTTATTATTGTGATCGGAAACAGATTTCCTCGCTTTGCTTTGTCAAGGTGCAGTCCAGACAATCTAGACCCATCATTCTGTCAACTGGAGGAACTTAATTACGCGTGTTATCTAACAACCTAACAATAGCCGATCGGAAAATAGAGCCACGTTGTTAATATTTCCTAGGCTGTTTTAAAATAGGATGATGGATTCATTCTTCATCTGCAGACGTGCAGGTAAACAAACCAACAGGCATTGTCGTTATCTTGTCTCGGCCTTTGTTAATGTTTTACTTGGCTCTAGAGTTCGTTTTTTTTTTTAAGAGCCTCGACATGTAAGCCCCTGTTTGAAACTGTGTGTGTGTGTGTGTGTGTGTGTGTGTGTGTGTGTGTGTGTGTGTGTGTGTGTGTGTGTTTCTTTAGATGAGGGAGACGTTCGCGCGGAGCAGCGTGTCTTGCTTTACGCGCGGCGACCCGTCGGCGAGCGAGACGCGGGGCGATCCGTGCTGGCAGGTCACTCAACAACTGCACGCGCTCATTGAAAAGGTATGGCGGGCATCTGGTGTCCTGTGTGCATGCATATAATTGCGCGCAAACACACACTGGTGCGTAAACGCACAAACACACACACACACGACATAATGCCACACACGGAGAGACGCACATATTGACAGATACAAAGACACATACAGACAGACACACGCCACAGACACACAAACATACATACATACATACATACATACATACATACATACATACATACATACATACATACATACATACATACATACATACATACATACATACATAAAGCTACACAAAGATGTACAGCCACACAAATACCTAACTGTATAGCACACACGTTACCAACTGGGTTTTTTAATTAGTCATTCTTAGTTGTTTTATATGATACGTCGGCCTGTTTCCCGTGAGTTGTTTCCCTGGGAGAGGTAAACAGGAAGCAAGGGTGAACTGATATCTCACCACTGTCTTGTTGAGGGGGGGGGGGGGGGGGGGGGGGGGGCAACAAACAATGGGCCCCTTCATGGCTGGAAACGTGATGTGGTCCAATCAGCACTGGAATGCACTCACCTGGCCCTGTTACACACGCGCGCACACACACACATACGTACGCATATACGCACATACATACGTACATACACGCACATACACATGCACACAGGTACACACAAGCACGCACATACATACAAACACACACACACACAAACACGCACGAGCGAACTTACGGACATACATACATGCACACACACACTCAGGCATGCACGCACGCAAGCGCATACAAACATACCCACATGCACATAGCACGTTTGCAATGCGTCCTATATACATTGTCCAGAATGTTATACATCATGTGTGTCCGTAGGCATTTCAACATTAGGGATTTCTGCACTTAGTCATGTTCAATGAAAACTAACAGAAACCTTTGTTTTAAATTTATATCACATCTATAAATGATTAAAAAAAAAAAGATATCACAAGCATGGCCACAACATCTGTCTATTGATTATTGTTAATCGTTTACTAGAAGCTAAAACGTACTTAAGAAATAATGACAGGTGTTTGTCTCCGGGTTGACCACAGGGCACTGGGGACCGGTTACCCAGCATTAATCACACACTGGTCCCAGTATGCTAACCACCGTCTGTCCTCCACAGTCCATGTCTCAGCGCTACCAGGGCCAGATCTCGTCCGCCGTGAGAGGTGAGCACCCAACCGACCGCACCAGTTAGACCTGCCAGTTAACGCTCACGGGACAATAACAAGCAATCGCTCAGTCACAGCCAAGGTCACAGCTTGGCTTCCGGTATGTCATTGTGTTGAATCTGAGAGGCCTGGGTTTGAGTGAGTCTCTAGGTAGTTGTCGTAGAGTTAAGACTTAAAAAATAAATAAAAATTGAAAGAAAGTAAAACGGGGTATTGTGTTAGCTCGAGGATGTAAAAACAGCTTTCATCGAATTTAATATATTCACACACATGTTGAAATATATCTTTTTATATACACACACACACACACACACACACACACACACACACACACACACACACACACGCACTTGGTACAACAAATCTGCGGAAAAACATCACTTTTCAGCAGGAAGAATGCGGAGGTTTAATAGGCTTATTGTAAACTGCTATTCTGTGGCTCAGAGGGATGTCAGGGCAGGATGGCTTGTGTTCGAATACCTTTGTGATTATTATTGTAGGAGATAACTTCAGAGTCAGACTAGACACCTTTACTTCAAAAGGATTTGATTCTCAACCCCAACTGGATTCAACCTTTCTATTTTGTTTACAAACTTGTTGTGGTTATTTTTCAATCACAAAACATTAGCCTATCGTACTTTAAAGTTTTTTAAAATCCACGGGCAGTATGCTCCTCATAAAAAAGAAATGTTTCTTCTTTCAAAGATTTACCCCCAAAACTCTGATCTCTCTTTCTTTTGATAACCCTTATTAGCTATAGAATGAATTATAGATTCACAACTTCCAACTTAAAAGGTATGGTAGGCAATTTGGTGAAACCAGCCAGGGTTAGCCACAACTTAGAAAATTTCCAACTAAAACCTCCAAAGCCAGTTCCCCAAAACAAGTGACATGCTCGCTAACTTTAGCAATAGGTCTGCCTGGCTTGTCGACCGCGGTCTTGTGCAATCCGTGCACAGGTAGGTAGGTAGGTAGGGAGGGAGACGGACAGGTAAACCAGCCAATCATTTTATTCAGTCCGAATGAAATGATTGGAAAGGCGTATGACAGGCCTGCGACAGCAAGAAGAAGCATATCATTTTTGTCACAGCAGATAATATATAGATTGCTGTCGCGATATAAAGCAATTTCATAAATATGCGAACATACAAATAATTATTAAAAAATAAATAACCTACTCTACCTTCAATCTCAAACACCTTATAACTGAACTCTCCTTTAGCTAACATGTTGTACCTTCTGCTTCCCACCGACCAGATGAGGTTTCCCGCGTGCTTCCCTCGCTAGTGGCGGATGAACCGCCCCCCCACCGTCCCAAAGTGGCCGCCCACGTCACCGGCAGCTTCGTACCCCCGATGGGCGGCGGCAGAGGTTAGCATGCTAGCATATACATATAGTTTTAATGTTTTTACAATACAAGTTTGTTACAATAGGTTAGCATGTCAACCTGTTCAGAGTTCCCCTAAAGTTTCTTACGCACTTATTGTATGTTGTACGTCCTGGAAATTAATGTACGCACTTATTGTATGTTGTACGTCCTGGAACTTAATGTACGCACTTATTGAAGGTTGTTCGTCCTGGAACTTAATGTACGCACTTATTGCATGTTGTTCGTCCTGGAACTTAATGTACGCACTTATTGTATGTTGTACGTCCTTGCACTTAAGAATACCACTTAGCATTGTGTAGCATCTGATCCTAGCTAGCTTTGTTGTGTACGGGGAATGGGTTAAAGTTCCCATAACGTGCCACCAGGTGTGAGTGTGATTAGCCGTTACAAGCCACTTTGAAAATCTGTCTCTTATGACATCAAGAGTGGGCGTATCCACCTAGACATGTGACGGAGAGATGAGCAACGTTTACTACAGTCCACTGGTTAGGCTGGTAGTCTGATCTATCCAGTACACATTTAGTTGGACATGCCCACTTGTGATGTCATAAGAGCCAGATTTTCGAAACGGCTAATCACACTCACACCCGGTGGCATGTCATGGGACATTTAACCTGCTTTGCACTTGGTTCTATGAAGATCCTTACTGTACCGACAGCAATATATTATTGTTTCTCTTTCTTCTGACAAATGTACTTATTGTAAGTCGCTTTGGATAAAAGCGTCTGCTCAATGCCCTGAATGTCAATGGAACATGGTTTGCAAATATTTACATTTGTATAATATGAGAGCTTCTAAGGCATGTATCACAGTGTGGTATCACGTTAGATTAGTTTCACCATAGGCTAGGTGTGTTTTCAATTATCAGAACCAGAAGGAAGGCGGATGGTTTTGAACTCAACACACACAAGGGATGTTCTCCTGGCCCTGAAGTGTCTGCTGAACACCTGTACTCCTTCTTTAGCTAACGGCATTCCTTCCCTCCTGGTTTCCACATAAATGGGTTGGCGGGATATGTCGTTTTTATTGTTGTTTCCTTTCCTGTGTTTTGGACGCTTTCGCCGCTCCAGCTGTCCGTGTCTATTTCCAGTGCGCTTTGGAAATCGTTTATCTAATGATACTATTATCAGATCATTAGCATCAACAACACATGATTCCGTTTATCGGAAATATGAACATAAAAAAATAAAAGAAAACGGTTGATTTTTAAACCATCAAAGATAAACAATAATAGTTTGGCCTACTTGTTGAAGGGAAAGTATTTGATACGTCTGTCAATCGAGCAATAATAACTGTATGTGCATACTATGTACGTGGTGTAGTCGGGCATCAGTATAACACCAGGCATTGATAAGGGCTACTGGGCGCACTATCCGAGCCGGAGCGATCATGGGAAATAAAATGAGGATTTAGTATAAAACTGTCTTTCAACTTTATCACAATTCCCCTAAAATTGACGTTTAAGAGACAGGCAGAGGACGCGCCGACCCGTACCAAATGGTAGGGAATGCAGATAGTCCGCCAACCGCTTTCTTCGATGTTTACGACCATCTCTTTGTTCCTTGGTCGGAACGTGTGTACTATGTTTACATTTACGGCTTTTAGCAGACGCTTTGAATCGAAAGCGACAATAAGTACATTTGTCACAAGAAATAGAAACAATATATTGCTGTCGGTACTGTAAGGATAATCATGGAACCGAGTGCCAAGCACTAACAATCACTAGGTTAACCCATTCCCCGTATTCAACTAAAACAGCTTGGATAATATGCTACACAATGCTAAGTACTGTTTCTAAGTGCCAGGACGTACAACATACAACAAGTGTGTAAGAGGGTTGTCGGGAGGATGTAAGGGGGGGAGGCTATGCAGAGTCTTGGTGAATTCTGAACAAGTGAGGCTTGAGTCTTTTGGCAGAATCTGGTGAGCGACTGACATAGGCAGGGAGCTCGTTCCACCACTGCGGTGCCAAAACCGAGAAGCTTTGATTTGTTGTGACTTCCAGCGAGGATCACTCATTGTGTGGCTGCTCTGCTGTCCTTCCTCCACCTCAGGCTCTCCCAGCCGTCGGGTGCAGGGCCAAAAGATCTCCTGGTGGGAGGGGCGGAAGGGCCTGGCCTTCCTCCAGGACGTCCAGCTGTTGGACGGGGAGCTGGTGGTCCCCCGGCCCGGCCTCTACTACGTCTACGCCCAGACCTACTTCAGACACACTCACCCCGTGGCGGAGGAGGAAGACAAAGAGCAGCCGGAGAACCAGGGCGACCGGGACGTCGGAAAGCCCCTGCTGCAGTACATTTACCAGAAGGTGAGGTGTGGACCGCTTTTGGGCGGGCCACCATTGCATAAAAAAAGGCCTCCTTCCACATGATGATCATCATCATCATCGGCTGATGTCACTTTGCCTTAGTCTCTCTTTCATCGCTGAGCTCGGCTTGGAATGTTTCTTATAACCTCTCGCCCCCTCCCTGTCCCCCATCAGACACTCCCCATGAGCAGTTTTTTTTCTTCTAACATTTCGTCATACTTAAGTGGTTATATTTCACTGTGGTGACGTTACCATGTGGACGGACCTTGCTGAACCCAACGATAAACCCTCAGCCTGAGAGGTTGGGGCCTCTGCGATTTACAGATTCTATGCCTGGATGGGAGGCCTCCAGAGAGAATTGGTGAAGGGGAAAGAAAGAGACGCCGCCAACGTACTGTCACACAGGAAGTGATGGGTGGTTAAATACGGTACGAGGAAGACCTCCAAGAACAAGTAGCAGGCCGTCAGCGGAAAATATCCTGACTGTGGAGAAAGTTCCACAGTCCAAAGAGCAACGAGCAGTCTCATTCAGGCCTGAATAGAACATGACAAGCCTTTGGAAAGCTGGACGGTCGTCAGTAGCGCAGTAAAACAGTCGGAGGTCTGTGTAAACTCTGCTGGACTTGTCAAGACAACTAGGATGAATGGATGGGTGTCAAAGTTGTGGAGTGCGGCCCTTGGAAGGGCCCTCCATTACCAGGAACCTGTCGGGTTCAACCTAAACATGCCAATACATGCAGACGACGGATATTTATAATCTGTCACGTTATATTAGCTGGTTCTTAATCGTTGTTTGGAAAATACACAAAGTAGCAATTAGTATCCGAACATTTCTGCGAACTGTGGGTCACGTCGTGTTGAGGGCTGATCGTTCATCGTCAACCCATTAGCTGCGTTGGTTTTGGCGGACTCAGGTATGCGTTGGTGGAGTTGTTGCATTTCTTTATAATAAGCACATGCTTTCATTGTTATTTTAAGTCTCCCTAGGTTTCATTGTTGTTGAAACTAAAATAGGTTTGCTCGCCAACGTCGACAGGCTGGTCCCGAGGAGGTGGAATTTCCCCATGTTCGACAAGTTGCCTGCAAGTTACGTCCTGTCAAGCAAGGCTTCAAGTGAAATTGAAAGCACTGCTTTCAATGTCACAGCACAATTGTCATTGTGTTTTTAAAGAATCACACATCTCAGTATAAGCTTATGTAGTTCAAAAGTTGTATTTTTAAGTTAAACTGATATTTAACAGATATCCAAGGTATAAGTTCCAGCGAGTCTAGCCGTATATACCTGTCAGTGTTGTCATTGGGTGCAATAGTGAAGGCACCTTGTAAATCAGCCTCCTCCAAAACAAAACTCACACGCACAGTGAATCAGGCTGCCAAAATAACTGGCTCCCCCCAGACCCTCTCTATCTGAACTGTACAGCCGTGATAAGGAAAGCCAACCTGATCGCAGAGGACACCCTTCACCCCCTCCATCACTCATTCCGGCTGCTACCATAAGGCAGGCGTTTCAATCAATGTACACCTGGCCTGTGAAAACAGCTACAAGGAATCCTTCATCCCCTCTGCAATAGCCCTACTGAACAGAGACCACAGTCAGCTGATACCTCAACACCCATGTCTTGTCTTGTCTTTTATTTCTGTGTGAATGGTTATTTGGGACTGGAGCAATGCCAAAGAAAAAATTCCGTCACCCTTGCGTTGAGTATGATCTTATCTCATCTCCCCCTTCCCCTCCAGATGAACTCTTACCCGGATCCCATCCTGCTGATGAAGACGAGCCGGACGTCCTGCTGGTCTCGCGGTTCCCAGTTCTCTCTGCACTCCGCCCACCAGGGGGGGCTGTTCCCGCTCAGCACGGGGGACCGGCTCTTCGTCACCGTTAGCAACGCCTCTGCCGTAGACATGGACGAGAAAAGCAGCTTCTTCGGGGCTTTCCTTGTCAGCTAGCGTGTGCGTGCGTCTGGCGCGCATGCATGGGCGTGTCCTAATGGATTAAAAAGGGCGGGAAACGTAGACATTTCTGGAAGGGAAGTCCAAGTGAATTCCCTCTTTGTTTTGTTGGCCCTTTTAAAAAGGCAGATAAAAACGTTTGGCTACCTTTGCTACTGGGGTAGATGTGTGGGCGTGAGAGGGACTATGCCAAGATCATCTCAAATCAAATGTGTTTTAAAGTAAACAAGGCCAGCTAATGTAGCAGTTTGTTAAAGTGTGCTTTATATCTGGGGAGGGACTGAGTTTATGTGTGCATGCCTTTCTGCATAACATTTCCCACGTAATGCAGAAAGGCGAGGGGTAAACAAATAAACAGAAATGCACATACTTGATTCATTTCTGATGTTCGGGAAATGAAAAGAAAGCTGATACCTTTGTTATGTCGTTATGGATTATCTCCAATGATGCTCCTTTTATCGTTTTGTATTTCTCATTCTTTGCCGCTTGTAACACGCGACTTCCGGTTCTTTCTCCTTACTGGGTCACGAACCGGAAGTTGTACGTACATCGGGCACATTTATTCGTCGACGCAAATCGTTTTTTTTCCTTCAAACCAGCCTAAGCGTACTTCTTCATAAGCACGTTAGATCGTAATGTAGCTCTATGGATCAATACAGATTAAATATGATGGGCTTTTCAGTTGTTCTCTAAATATAGGACCACTTCCTGTATTTTTATACTTTGTTTATGAATGTATATATAATTTTTGAGAGAGATTGAGGCGTAAATGACCTGTTTTTTAACAGATCAAAACGTACCAAAAATAATGATATTTGAAGTGTGTGAGCAGTTTGTCAGTGCCAAAAAAAGGTCTGTTTTGTGTTTTGTTTTTTTCATTTCAGCAGATTCTACCAAAAAGAAAAAAAGTCTTAAATGTGCCGATCTGGTTGAAACTAAATGTGAATGTAAATAGCAACTGCGTGTATATATTTGAAATAAAGATATCGTGCGATGGTTGCTGGTCTGGTTTTCTGCAGAGCTGCTTAATACATTAGAGACATGAGATATTACAACTGGAGATATCACAGTGCATACCAGCATCAATCCCCGTCCGGGATTACCAATAGGTGTAGTCTTATTTGGTAACAGGTTGTCCACGATTTCACATAGCCTGTTCCTTGTTAACCCTGTTCTAGGTTAGTCAAAATATATTTTATATAGAATGATGCGTCATTGTTAGGATTATTCCAATATTGATAAGACAATCCCATAATGATTTCTTTGTTATGTATTTCATGTTTAACCCTCTTTTTCATCTCATACTGAGAGGGACCTGTACCGGGCTTAGAGACGGGATCTTCAAATAAATTATGAAATGCTCTCCTAAGGGGATCTGGAGACCCACCGAATGGTTATACTCACACATGTGGTTGCTTATGGACGTGGCTCCTCCGACAGACGTCATTCTTCGTGTCACAACGCAGGCTCCAAACACACAGTCATCCAAACCATCACACAAGTCAGTGTACAAAAAAAGTCGACAATTTTTCGATTTTCTTTTTTGTGGAAATATGTTACAGTTATATTACATGTTTTTAATGCCCCGTGGGGAAACAAGTCATTCGAAGACATCAGTAACTAACACTAACAAGACAGCAACATCATTGAGACGCAGACTGTGCAGAGCAGGAACGTCTGACAGCCCGCAGGGGGCGCTCGACCGCCCGCTGCGCAACCTACGCTGGAGGTGACGTCACAATAAATACTGCGGATATTGTTAACATAACTTATTACAAAAAAAAAACACCAAGGGGAAGTTATGGTCCTCCTTGAGTCCTTCTGGTGGATTAGCAGCAGGTGCGAAGCTTCCAGGGATCCGAACCAACAACGAAATGTGGAGTGGACCCCCCACCAAGACCACTCAACAACTCTCAAAGGGTGTTCGACACGTGGAAGACAAAAGACTAGAATACTACGTCCACAGTATTTATTTGAGCTGTACCTGGCCAGAGTGGGCGGGAATAAGGTAAATTATATTAGTGCTTGGCTTCAATTGATTTTGTAGTGTCACACGTAGACCAGCTCGTTCCACCATTCCCAGTATACATGCAGTTAAACATGTAGTGGCTGGACTGGACTGATTCATTTCATATGTCCGAATTACATCATTCAAACTGGGAAAGCACTTCAAAATATAAGTTGGTCGAGGCTGATAAATAGATAAATATAGTCTGTATAGTCAGTGTCAAATTGTCAACATTTTTGTGACGAATGCAGAATTTTAAAGTTCATATTTTTTTGCACTATCATTATTGACCAAATGTAGTAAGTGGCTTGGAATCTCCAGCCACGTTTAATTACCATCTCGTGGTTCCTGACGATCCCACACTGGACCAGCCAGCTTGAATAAACACCGAACTCACACTTCAAATCTCTTGACTTCAGTGAAACGTATCTTGCCGAGAAACAAGTCCACCCCATCCAACGGCTTTCCTCAGTTTAATGTAACTTATAAAATAGATCATAAAATGTCCTCTTGAATGGAAACCGTTGTCCGTATAAAAAAAAGTTTTTTCCTCTTATATAAATTACACAAGTCTGTTATGATGATGCCTCCATCTCAACATTCATACACATACACACACATTTATACACACACCCAAGTGCACACACACACACACAGGGGGGGGGGGGTTGGGGGGGGCATGGTTGGACTCTACCTGGCCAACATTCCTGACAAACGAGACATGCTCTAAACATTACCAAAAGTAGAGGCCCACCCCCCACCTCCTCCTCACTGAAATGATATTCGTGAACATACAGTAATGCTACAGATCTCTCTCCGCCTCGCTTCCTGATCCACCATGCGAAACCACCCTCGGCAAACGTGGGGCGCTGTCTCACTGCGTAAAACCACCCGCAGCCACCGGAGGGCGCTGTTTCACCGTGTAAAACCATCCGCAGGCACCGGGGGCGCTGTTTCACTATGTAAAACCAACGGCAGCTGTCACACCAAATTTGTACCGGGGGCCGAATTTGTACCGCCCACGTAATCTGTCCGTTGCCTGGCAGGTTTCAAAAAACATACGCGCTCATGTTGCCAAAGACGAAATAACATAATACAGATAACGGATCGCTAGATACCACTTGTTTTTACATTATATTTGTATTGTATTTAATTGTTTAATCGAATTTAGCTAGTAAACTGAGTGTTTAAAGTGTACCATTGTTTATATTTGTATTGTATTTAATTGTTTAATCGAATTTGGCTAGTAAACTGAGTGTTTAAAGTGTATTCGTTAGTCTCGTCGTCGTCGTTGCTCGTCGTTCGACGCGATCTCTGTTGCCAGGCAGGTTTGGAATGGATTAGGTAGGCGGTACAAATTCGGCCCCCGGTACAAATTTGGTGTGACACAGCCACTGGGGGGGGCGCTGTTTCACCGTGTAAAACCACCAGCGGCCGACGGGCGGCGCTGTTCCTCCTCTGTCCTCACTGTAGCTGCCTTATTTGGGCGCCACCGCCGCTCCGCGCTGTCAAGGTGACGGGGGGGGGGGGGGTGCCCTAACAGTCAAAGCGCATCTCCAACGAGTCGTCGAAGACCCGGTTGTCGTGGCCCGCCCCCGACAGGAAGGCGGCGGTGACGGGGGTGCCCGTCGCCGTGGTGACGTTGATGAGGGTGTTGCCGGGGGCGCTCGAGGCGGGGCTACGCAGGGCGGCGGCGGTGATGCTGGTGAGGTTGATGCCGAGCGTGAGGCGCGTCTGCTCCAGGGCCTTCTCCGGAACGGCGAAGGCCTCGAGCTTCTTCTCGCCGTTCGCCATGTAGGAGTTCTGACAGCCGCGGCAGATACAGTCCAGACACGCCTACAACATACAAAATACATACATTAGATATACATTATAGATATCATATACATTATACAAAGTATATAGATTATATAGATACACTAAAGGAGTTCTGACAGCCGCGGCAGATATATTCCAGAAACGCCTACATATTACATACATTATATATATATATATATCAATCATTCCCAAAGTGGTCTGTGATGGTACTGCAGATAGTCCATGGAAAACCAAAATAAAATATAAAATAATCTATAATTTTAACATTCACTTTGCCAAATTCCCATAAAGATATGTGGCATCCGTTGTGCGCAGCTACCTTTAGTTTAACGAGCCTTCTGTGCTGATGCTGTGACCAGTTGTTGTTACCTCTTAAAAGGCTAGTAGGCCTTTTAAGAGGTTATTCAGGTAGGAGGCTTGTTGAAATATTTTATAATGTGTATTATGAGGTGGTCCAGACTCCAGGGAAACAAACCACGAATCCACCACAACGCATCTATATCTAAATACTACGACAAAGGACGTAACTGTCACCAAAAAATGCAAAACAACAGAAAAGAGGATGAAGGCTTTTAAAACGTGACAAAATCATTCAGACTCGGGTTCACAGGTGGAAGGCTTCCGTCCCCTCAGCTGAACCGAGTCTCCGCCACCTCCTACTCCGGGGGGGAACAAACCACAGCTCCACGACCACACCACACTGGTTCCTCACCTTGCGGTTGGAGTAGCAGGGGCAGCGCTGCCCCCTGCAGGTCAGCACCGACGGGTTCTGCGTCGCCCGGCCGCACTTGCAGCCCTTCTTCTCCACGGGCTTCTTGTACAGGGGCTTGGAGGGACTGGGCGGGTGGGCGACGGGGTGGGTGTGGGGGTGGGGGCCCGGCAGGCGGTCTCGTGGCTGGGGGCGGGGCTTGGGGGCCCCCTGCCTGGCCTTGCTGTAGGCCTTCTTGGGGCCCCCGTGGTGCTCCACTGTCTTTTTCAGTCCCTTGCTGGAGACCAGCACAGTCTTGCCCACCTTGGGGGGCCCGCCGTTGGGCACTGGGGCCAGGTGGGGCAGGGGTTGGTGGGGGGCGGCGTGGGGGAACTTGGGCTCTCGCTTGGCGGTGGGGGGTGCGGCGGAGGCGGCGGCGGCGGTGGTGGGGGGGGCCCCGGGGCCGGGCTGGTGGGGGGGGCCACTGGGGGCCAGCAGGGGGCTGCGCAGCAGGCTGGAGATGGGGAGGGGCTGGAGCTTCTCGCTGTCGCTCTCCGAGCGGGAGCGCTTGCGGTGGCAGCGAGGCGGGGCGCGGGGGGCCGCGGGGAGGGGGGGCCCCTGGTGCCGGGGGCCGTCCTCCGGGGGGAGGGAGGGGGTGAGGCGCGAGGAGTCGGGCCCCGCGGGGCAGTGGGGGCCGTTGAAGCTGGGCCGGGGTACGGACGGGGAGGAACGGCCGGGCCGGGGGGGCGCGGGGTCGGGAGGGGTGGAGGAGGGCACCGGGAGGGGTACGGGGGCGTGGCAGGGGGCGGGGGCGTGGCAGGGGGCGGGGTCTGTGTCCAGTGTCCGGAGCACCTCCTCCACGCTCAGCAGCAGCGAGCCGCCGCCGCCTCCGCCGCCGCCGTGCTTCAGGTCCTCGCCGAACGCCGTGATGTCACTCAGCCCCGCCTCGCCGCTCGCCGTGAGACTCACGCACATGGGCAGCTCGTCCCCGAAGGCCTCCTGCTTCAGCACGCCGCCGCCGCCCGTCTCCATGGCGACGCACTGAAGCCCCTCCTCCACCGCCACCTCCTCCTCCTCCTCCCCCCCAAGGCCGTTACACCGGTGCAGCCCGTTCACGTTCACGCCCGCGGAGCTCGACTCCTCCCCCCCCCCCTCCTCCTCGGGGGCGCCCACAAATAGCCCCCCCGCCGCCGCCGCTGCCGACTCCTCCTCCTCCTCCGCCTGCTCCTCAACTCCGGCTCGTCCCGCCTCCGGAGCCGAGGCGTCCTGCGATTGGCCGGCCGCCCCGGCATCCGCCGCCGCCGCCGCCGCTGCCACGGCCTCCTCGTCGTCGGGGCGCTGGCCCTCGGCGAGGGTGAGGCCCTCGTCGAGGATGGCCCGGAGGTCGGGCGAGTCTCCGGCGGCCGTGGCGATGTGCGGCGCCAGCGGCGACTGGGCGATGTAGAGGCACAGCTTCCTGTAGCAGTGCACCAGCAGGGACAGCTGCCGGTTCTCCCGGAAGCGGGAGTAGTCCTTGCACCAGCTGCACGACGGCTTCAGCTGCATGCGCCGGCCCTTGCAGCCGCGGCACACGTAGTGCTGGCATGACGAGTCGGTGGGCGCGATGGGGTCCTGCAGCAGGTTGCCTGGACGACCGCGGAACGACAACGACAACAGATTCAGTGACTGGGGTTTACTTTGTGAGGCTCGGCTTACCTCGACGGTCAGATAGCAGCAGCGATACACGATAAAGTGAATGAAGATAAGTGGGTGTAGCAGCATCGATAGATCACAGTAATAAATAACGAGGACGTCGTTTCGGAAGAACGTCAACAACAGGGTTTATTGACCGGATAAATCTTCCCACATACTGCGGGAAGATTTCATACAAATCAAACGAGCGCTACCACTCAAAACGATGTCTGTCGGCATTTACAGCACGGGCACGGAACTCTGTTTCTGCTTCACCCCTGCTGGCAATACACTATAAGCCCACCTGGATAAATTAATACACTCAAAGGAAAAGTAGTTAAGTCCTCAAAGTGCTGGCCGCAGAGTGCAGGAGACACCTGTTCCAGGCGCATGGTTATAGGTTGGGATTTTTCTTTTTTTGAAGAGTAGAAAATCTGCCACGGATAGCCTGTGAGACAACTACTCTTTCAGAGGAGCTTCCTTAGCAACCGCTGGTTGTCAGGGTATGCAGCTGCCGAAGGATGAGGGGGGGGGAGGCAGGGAGAGAAAGTCCATTCATTGAATACAAAAAAAAACACTCACGCATACCGCTGTGCATACTCTCACACACGCACGCACGCACTGTGCACGCAGCCCCTACGGATGAATTCGTTTGCGGTGTTACTATGCGTGGAATAGCAGGGTTATAACCACGTCTTATTCGCAGTTATTAAATATTTATAGCAAAATGCGGATGGATACTTTAGGGGGAAAGGCTATTCCTGTAGCGCTCTCCACCTGACGAGAAGAGTCGTGCAGCCGTGAACCACATTATTATTCCCTCCTTCCGCGGTAGAGGGTAGGTCCAGGCACTCCCAATGAAAACATCACTCATATTAGTCCGCTTTCACCCCATAAGGACATAATCAAATCACCAGTCCAGTATTAATAAAGGTAATTCACAATACCTTTTACAAGAAACAGCGAGGGGGGGGGGGGGGGGCAAGTGACGTCAGAACATGACTGTCAACACCGAATTCGGGGATTAAAACAATCGATATCGATCGAACACGAGCACATAGGACATAGGCAGGCAGCGGGACATTGGGATGGGGGAAGACCACCGATGCGTGCTCCTGATGGGAGTCCCAGAGGGGGGGTGTGTCATCACGGCCAGCACACAACCAGAAGGCGTATTCCGGTGGACGGTGCGAAAGCGAATTAAAGAACCCAATTAAGAAAGACAAAAACACACACTTACCACACACGAGGCAGGAAAGGGACTGCCGGAAGAAGGGGAGCAGCTTGCAGAGCTCTGCGAGGGCCCGGGGGTCTCGCGGATCACACTGCAGCACCGACCGGCTCGCGGACACGTAGAGAGCGGTCGCGTTCACCGGGTTCATGTCAGCTCCCTCGCCCGGTGTCCGGGAGACGACGCGTTAAAACGAAACAGCCCACGGTGCACAGACCGAACCGATGGATCGGCGAACTATCCGCGGCGGGAGTAGGCGGTCTGTCGCTCCCGGGGTGCGTGTGTCTGTTTGTGTGTGTGCGTGGCCCAGAGATCGACGGGAGCGCGTGAGCGTCTGAGAGAGCATAGATGAATGGATGAAATCTCCATGCACCATCAAGTTCAGTGGTCTGAATATGAATGCCACATGCATAGTCCGTGCACGGTCAACAACAATCCGGGGTGGGTGGGTGTGTGTGTGTCTGTGTATGTGTGTATCTCCGTTACATCCAATCCATCGTTACGCTGATCTGATTATGCGATACAACAACACCGAGTGCGGGTTCCTCCTCCCAATTTGAAACAAGTGCATTAAAGATGAGGTGTGCACCCTTGCAGCGCTGCATACCAGTGTATTCATCCAAGGTCCAGTTTCAGTTTATGACAGTATATATAGAGCTAGAACGAAACAATACATCGCTGCGTGACGTCCTTTACTCCGGCGGAGAGCCGTGGCCTCACTACAGCCTTGCACAAGCCACGAAATTCACACAGAATCCGCTCGATGTGCGTGTCCAAAGAGTGCAGTTTTACTGAAATTTCCATATTCTGCTCTATGCATGCTCGTCGGGTTTGGGGTGGGCCCCGGTCTCATTGCACACCACGCGTTGTTCCAGACCGAGGCGTCGGAGGAGGAGCGCAGGCCGTGCGCCCTGCAGCCTGGCTCGGGCTGTGTTATTGATCGGCTTCGAAAACAAAACAGGCCTCTCCGGCTTCAGATGGGCTTTAGGGCGAAAATGTGGGGCGCCTGGGTAGATATGGTGCGATCTGTCCGACCAGGAGGGCATGCGGGTATCGGGGGGAAATCGGAATCGAGTTCGACCACTTCCCCAGCGCAGGAAAAACGAAGCCCTTGAAAGCCTCGGTCTCGAGTGACAAGTGTGGCCGCCCGAGAGCTCCCTGCACGCCGGGAACAAAAACAGGCCGCTCGTTACTTTTTCTCTATCGGTTACACTCTGCCTCTGTTCGGGCTTCTCTGCGTTTGGATGGTGCAGAGTCAACATCTGCGTCTTGACAGAATTGTATTCCGTCTTCCAGTAACGGTAAAAACGCCGTTGTGTTGTTGAGGAATTGTGGCGAAATATTCCTATTTGGGTACGTTGCTATCGTTAGCCGCGCAGTGTTTCTCAAACCTCCCGTCGCTTCTCGGGTAGAAAACAGGGGGCGCCGTTTCGCAAGTCTCGCGAGAACAGACCATGCGCGGTTATTTAAAAATATCAAATTTAGTCTAGTCAGGTGTGTGTGTGTGTGTGTGTGTGTGTGTGTGTGTGTGTGTGTGTGTGTGTGTGTGTGTGTGTGTGTGTGTGTGTGTGTGTGTGTGTGTGTGTGTGTGTGTGTGTGTGTGTGTGTGTGTGTGTGTGTGTGTGTTTTTCTAATTATGTTGAGTTCTACATTATTGTTATATTATTATTGTATTATTGTTCTGTCAAGTAGATTACCAGCAAAAAAATAATTTAGCCTCCAATAATACTGGTTTTATCTGGACTCACACGTATAACAAAGCAAGCCTTTAGAGCAACAAGCTGAATTGAGGATGCTAAATAAGTAAATGTTGCAAAACTATGAAATAAAAGGTTACAATTATTCAGGAAAATGTTTTTAAAATATTATTCACCTATCATAAAACAGTAGAAAATAATTTCTTTATAATGTTTTGCTTTTAATAATGGCCTTCATTAGGCTATATCTTATGTAGCCTATTTTGTTACTCTTTATTTCACATTTGCATCATTTCTCAGTAACGTGATGTTGTCTTTTACTACGTGATCCAAATTAAACTGCTCGTTCCATGAGTCGGATTCCTCGCGTGCGCTTCATTCATATTTCAGTCTTGTCCCACGCATTCATCGTTCGCGACGCGGTGCAGTTATTATTACAACGCTGACCACGGACCCTAATAATAGCAGGCTATTCCGGTGCAAGTTTACATTCTAGTGTTGTGGACATTACGCACGGACGGGGAAGTGGCTCCCCGTTTGTGATGGGTCACAGGGTGATTCTTGTTCTGTCGAGTACACTCACAATAGGCTACAGCCTTAGGATAAATGTGGCACATTCCTTAATACCTAGGCTACGACATTCCCCAGCATACAATTGAAAAAAAGAAAAGGCTGGTTTAACAGACTTAAAAGCTATTAGCTAAAATAAAATTAATCAAATCTAATAATATTCCTCAACTTTGTCCATTGAATTTTTTTAAATATCAAATCCAGTGGCTGAGTAAAATTACCATAACAAGCAAGGGTTACAAATAACGGGAGTACTTTGCTGTATTTATTTGTGATTTATTTCATCTTAAATTTTCATTCCCTTTTCTCTTCAATATATAATAAGGCCAACAACTTAACCAACCCCTTACCTTATCCCTGACAAACTACCATAACCACTTAAACACCCCTATCCCTCACCTCGACCCCTTAACCCATCTAACACCTAACCCAAACACCTTAACCCGATCACTGGACCCACCTTGTCTCTCAGCCTACAGGAACAGTGAAAAGCAGAACTCTATACGGCTCTACCCCAACTATAAACGATTACATCTTTCGTTTGATGTGAAAACTTGTTGCTTTTATGATTTCCTACTTCGGCCATATAAATGTTGCTTCTGACTGCATAAGGGGAAATGCAATAAAAAGCCTCAGTTAATAATGGATGGTGCGTTGTAAGGTATAGCATTACATATGCTAACACAGCACACCGCAAAGCCATAGGTGCCATGCCTGAACTGAAAAGTGGCTGTTATTACTGCTTTCAATTAAATTTAATTTTGTTTGCATATTATCACAGGTACAGTCTCAAGTGGCCTGCCAGGCCATATATTTATTATACACCTGCAAACTTTCAACAACAACATATTATGTTCCAACTCGAATTAAGGCCCAAATTTGTTAATATCCACTGAGAAAACAGGGTCAAGGTCATTAAAAATGATAGAGATAGTTAACATAGATAGTTAGGAAAATGCCGCATGCACTTTTTCGCTTGAACCCTGAGACATCAAATGTGTCAGGAACTAAATCTGTCCATGTATGGGCATGACCATTTAAGTATGATGTGTGTCTGTTTATGTGTGTTTATGTGTGTGTTTGTGTGTGTGTGTGTGTGTGTGTGTGTGTGTGTGTGTGTGTGTGTGTGTGTGTGTATGTGCGTGTGTGCGTGCGTGTTTGCGTGTTTGCGTGTGTGTGTGTGTGTGAGATTATTTCCACAGAACCTGTGTCCAGGGCCTCTAGGAGGTTCCTCTTTTGTTCAGACATATAAGTTCCCCCCCTCTGTCTTCCACAGTGCATCTTCTCTCCCGGTCGTCCAGAACTTAGCAGAAGAATTGTCTGACTCCAGCGCATCAGTAGCCTTAAGGACACAAGATGTGGACATCTCCTTCAAAAACGACAAGCTGTGTCCTGACGCTGCTCACATTCATTATGATAATCCTGTCTGCATTCCAAGGTATGTGAACATGGACTGTGTGTGCTTGTGTGTGTGTCTGTATTTTAATTTTAAAATATAAAAAATAAATGTGTCAGGAACTAAATCTGTCCATGTATGGGCATGACCATTTAAGTATGATGTGTGTGTGTGTGTGTGTGTGTGTGTGTGTGTGTGTGTGTGTGTGTGTGTGTGTGTGTGTGTGTGTGTGTGTGTGTGTGTGTGTGAGCATGTGTCTGTGTGTGTGTGTATGTGTGTGTGTGTGTGGGTGTGAGTGTGTCTGCGTGCGTGTGTGTGTGTGAGTGTGTCTGCGTGCGTGTGCGTGCGCTTGTCTGTGTTTCTCTTTGTGCAGTATTGGTTTGAGTATGTTTGCGTGACATCAATCAAATCCCAAAGGATTCCTCTGAACACTTGGGTATCCTTGGCCCAGCAGACAGCGGGAGCGGGAGGGTAAACCGATCTAAACCGACCTGTCCTGTGGTTCTGTGGTTCCAGCCGAGGCGCAGGGTCAGAGGGCAATCGCCTGCTGCCCGTCCGTCAGCAGAGCTATCATACGGAGCCACGTGTCGGAGTGCTACGTGCAGGAGGCCCAGAGCAGCGAAGACTACTGCGGCATCCAGGCCTACATGTAAGAGCTGCTGGAACGCTCTGGTGCACGGGCTCATTCCTCTGCGATTCGTAGTCTCTCTGTCTTTCTCTCTCTCTCTCGATTTCTTAGCATTGGCAAGGATGGGCCGTGCAGGTTTTTTTTTTTTTTTATTGGCTCAAATTGTGGCCAGGTGATGTCCCATGATGATGACATCATCCGACTTGTCTACGGTCTCTCTCTCTCTCTTCCTTTATGTCTGACAAATTCTCTAATTTCCTCTCCCTGTCTCCCATTCTCTCGATATATATATATATATATATATATATATATATATATATATATATATAGAGAAAGAGATATATATACATTGATATCTAACAACAGGTGGTGCTGTCACCAAGCTTTTTAGTGTTCAGCTAGACTCTCCATCTAAACTTGCATAAAAAAGAAAGAAAAGAAGAGCTCAAAGTTAGCTCAGGGTGAGACACTGTCCGATGCATGTGTGTTTGGGTGTGTAATTCACGTGAAGTGACCCTGTTTGATTCTCTCCAGTCTCGTTACCACCAGTGGCGACAAGTTCTGTGTGGACCCGAGAGCCCGGTGGCTCAAACAGAAGCTGAAGATGCTCACGAAGGTGTGTATCACTGTCACCCAGTAACTATATGGTGTGGGCTCTGTTCGTTTTAGGTCCGTTTAGGAAGTTAGGGCCACATATTGTATTTGTATTCCATCACATGTGGCTGTAATCCTCTTTTGCATAGAATACGTAATAAAATATTAATAATGACTAAATTCCTTACAAAATACATCAAGAATGAACGTCTTTATCAAGCCAGTTACGTATTAAATTCTAGCACAAGCAAAACCATTTTAGGATATTTTAAGTTTGCAGAATTGTAAAACTGTTGTCCCTCTCTCTTTTAAGAGGGGAGTGTCCTGCCAACCACTGCTGCGGCCTGAATGATGACCCTCATTTCCATTTCTTTCTTTCTTATTTATTAATTATTTATTCTCTATTTTTAAACCTATTAACACAAATATCCTTCACAATGCATTTATTTTATTATTTATTTATTTATTTATTTAATTTTTATATTTGATTTGGATTGGAAACAATGTTAAAATAAAGTGTTTATTTTTTTTTATCCGAATTGTTTTAGTGTGGTTTATGAAAACATGGAATTGTAACCGATAAGAATAAAGGCATTTGAATTCAAACAACTCAATGTTCTGTCCACACTAGCTGTGCAACTCACTCAACTAGCGTGATTCTACTTACGCAAAATAACAGTGTATTGAATATCAATCAGTCGTTCTGAAACCTATTCATAGAAATATGTCTGCTTAGCCCGCTATTTCTTCCTGATGTGTGTGACTAAGAGGGGATCTTCTGTCTGACTGGTATATTTAGGCCTATGTCTGACAGCACAGGGCTATTGTCTGTTGCTTCGTCTGGCTACTGGATGACTGGAAGTCACCTTCAGCTGAGTTTAGCAACCAAAGCTTAACAAGTAGACTTTCTGATAACAGCAACACTATGCACCACTTTGATCATCAGGACGAGAGGCGACAATGTGGACACGTGGGGTCCATCCATATTTAAATTCAATCTGGAGTCTTTTCTGCACCATTCATTGAGCTTTCATCCACAGACGATGCGATCTGCACGTGGAGGTGGTTATTACTTAAAATTTCTTTCAAGTTAATCTCGAAAAGAACGGACAACATAAATCACGCGTGATTTATGCATTTGCCCTCCATGGCCACAAGAGGTCGTCATCCATGCTACGATGCAGTTTTTCTCACTCGCTTTGGTACATTTCTCAGATCAGAATTGAAATTCTCAAAACTACCTGTTCAGCATTCACATCAGTGTGTCACTTGTGCACATCAAAAAAGCAGTTTCTCATTTATTTGAACAAGTTGTAAATGCTTTGGTATGTTCATGCAAATAATTATGTACAATTCTCTGCTCTTTCCTACATTATAAATTGCCATGTTAATCAAAATGTATTGAAATGGGTCTATATTGAACAGTCTCACCCCCACAACATTTAGGCATTATTTCATTGCATAAGTCTTTACATGCAAAATGGTTGAACAAGTTGTCATAATATGTGAAGCATATTTCTATACATTTCCATTAGACTTTTTTCTTACTGTGTCCTGCATTGGTAAATTACTACCAGGTGATCCTTGACTTTCTCTAAAGAAGTGAAATGTGTGAAGTGTTAGATCAACCAACGATCAACCAGTTTACTGAAATAGCTCAAAGGTGCATCTCATGAACCATAAACTAGCAAGCAGTGGTGGTAGAGTGCTGAAAATCTAAACCCAAGTAAAAGTAAAATTACTTCCTTCAAAATCTACTTTAGTAAAAGTAAATATTCCAATTGGAAAACCTACTTGAGTAAGAGTAAAAAAGTACTTTGTTTTAAAGTTACTCAAATTACAAGTTACTTTACATTTTTGTATTGGAGTGCTTGGATCAGTGAAAAAGACTTAACGTGTTAGAATGCGTGAATGAGTGAGGGAGAGAAAGAGATGCACTCCTAAAACATTTCTTCACAAGTTGTACAACAAAAGCAATATGTACAACAAAAAAGATAATTTCATTTCAAACAAATTTGCATTAAGCTCTGTGCATGTGACAAAAGGCAAGAGCTTTGTAGGAACACAACCAATTAAACACAAACGAGACTGACTTGGTTGGCTGATTGGGCAATCAGATTTATCCAGCCTACGCGCATAGCATGCACACACACTCACAGAGCCAGACACGACAATGACGAACAAGTTTGTGAGTGGTCTGCAGAATACAGTGTAACATAGTATCTTTAGAATTATATAAACTATACGTGGACTGTAACTCTGCACCCCCTGGCGAAAATATCTTCCTGCGCGTCTGGATCCATGCGTTTCTATTCCTCAGTCCCAACGTAACGGTCGACTCGTCTCCTCGGCTATGGAATCGCAACAATGTTGCAACATAAGGGGGGCGCGTCGCTAACGTGTACGCTTACAGTCAACGACGATAATGTCTTTATCAAAATACCCATTTTATTGAAGGCACAATGGAAAATGTAATTGAGTAAAGAGTAGAATTCTAAATCAAATATTTACTTGAGTAAGGGTAAAATTACAGACTTAAAAAAGGAACTTGAATAGTACTCGTTACCCGAAAAATTTACTTTTTTTTACTAATTTGCGTTACTTGTTATGCGTTACTACCCACCCAGGCCCGGTTCCAGAACAGAATGCCTTGGGGTGCATCTGAGATTACAGGGGGTGCACCAGTACTATACTAAAACCAGCTACCCAGCTTCAGTTCAGACTTCGCTTTTTTACACACAGGCTTTTCCTACCATAGACAAGCACTTCTGCGTAGTTCTACTGACATGTTGGGACAACAAACAATTACTGTGCTTAAAAGATGGTATCATATCATGTCTTGTGATGTGGAGAACATTTCAGCTGCAACATTAGCTTATTGATATCTTAGATAGCTTTGAATATGAGATAGGATTTTGAGGTGTAAAAAATAACAGAATTCTACGCAAAAAAAAAAACATGTGACTGCAATTCAAAAATAACGTTTATTTTTTATAAATTGTGGCAGGATATTTGACATAACAAATAATTGTACATTGCCACTTAAAAATAAAACAGATTTTAGCTGAACAAGGAAAGAACACTTTCAGACTTTGAACTTTGAACAAAAAGTAATCATACTCTTAAAGTTAACACGATTGTAAATAAATGCAATAAAAAGAAATATGGGTTCTTATGAACATAATACATTTAATACATGTATTGGATATCCAACGGATATCCAACGGATATATAACTGTTGCTGCCGAAGAAGTTCAACGTCGGATGACAATGTAGAGAAGAGGATTAGGGCCACATGTGATTCTTACAAACCCATATAGATGTACTATATAGGTGCGTGCATTTTGCACACGATGCCGGCCGGCGGCCAATCACAGCAGCGCTGATATAGAGCGACAACATTGCGACCTCGAGTGTGATATTGCTTTATGCAACAGTTATAGGCCTACTAGTAAAATGTACTGTTAATAATAATAATTGATAATAGATTTCGATTTGTTTATTTAATCATATAAACGAATGAAATTGCTTCCGGCAACAAAAATAGATCCCCCACTGAGCGGACTGTTGCCAAGCAACATATAAACAAACCACCATACATAAATGCGGAGTGATTTTGTCAGTTTGGTGAACAGTCAGAGTGATGTTGGATGCTCATATCTCAACGGTATTTAATGGAAATTCTCACAGGTTTCATTACAATTTGTTTTGTGAGCAAGTATTTTATTATTTTTATCATATTTATAAAAAAAATAATATCTTTCATCATTATTTTCTTTTTCAATTGAGGGTGCAAACATTTTTTTTGGGGGTGCAATGCATGCTTATGCACCCCCGTAGAACCGGGCCGGTACCCACCACTGCTAGCAAGTAGCTGGAGCACAACACAATGTTACATTGTCTGACAATGAAAGGACAAGGAATTGGACGGGGTCAACAGCCAGTGAGAAAGAGGACTGAGGTTGCGTGAAAATGAGAATTTGTGGCACAACATACAGGAATGTCAGGAGGTCTAGGAAGACTGCACTGTAATTCCTACAGCAATGCATGTACAGTGTACCCTAAGGAGATTGTCCTGTTCATTGCTACAATGACATCAACAAATTACAGTACAAACAGTCAAAGCGTAAATGTGAATCTTGTCCAGTCTCTTGCAATCAATCTCCCACATACAGGTGTAACTTACAATTTACAATAACCGTCTTCAAAACTTTAGCCATATTTTACATCAGAAAATCCCTGCAGAGTACACCGTTATATTGACAACATGACTAAGAAATTTGACTGTCTTATCCGTACACAATGACCAAATGACTTCTCATTCTGATGGCCCTGACACATTCATTGACAGATATTTACTTTTGAGAGATGAACAAAGGATTTTGAGCAAGAGACTATGGCTCTTGCAGGTAATCCATGGTGTTTTGCTATTTTTTTAAGAATTGTTTTGAGAAATGCATTAACTGTTTTGCAAATGTTGAGGATGATTCGAGAAATGTACCAAAGCGACTGAGAAAAACTGTAATAAGCACCAATAATGAATATCGGAATCGGTGGTAAATCATGTGATTGTGCGATAAGAATGCCATTCTCCAGTTTATGAGATGAAAATGGACAGCGTGTGTTGGTTAGTGGAAGGAAGCCTAAATTATTTCCTTAAATTAAGAGAAATTACCTTAAGCCTTAATTTTATTTTCAACAACAAAATGATTCGGCATGAAAAATCCTAAATATACCACGCACGGTTCTCTTGCATCCTTATTCATCTTCATAAATGTGGTTTATCTTTCTAATCTACAGTAATTTGTCTGAACTCTTTTCACTCTGGCCACTAGAGGGCGGTCGAGAGATCTTGAGTCTGCATGAACGAGCAAGTTCACAAATGGGATCTGTTTTACATGACATCCATTCTATTACAGCGATTGAGTGGGTCAATGTGTGAGAGAGTGATGTCTGGGAATGGGAACCTTGTGGCTATTGAGGGAGGGGGGCATGTGATGGAGGGTGTTAGTTGTTCCCATGGTAACCTGGTCAGTCACTAAGGTATGCAAGTAATGCATGAGCATGGGGTGTGGCCCCTGTGATTCACACTTATTCTATCATCGTCATTAACGACTATCTATCCAGATACATGTCTGTCTGTTTGTCTATCTCTGCTTGTCTGTCTGTCTGCATTTTTGTCAGTCTATATCTCTCTATCTATCTGGCTGTATGTCTGTCTGTCTGTCTGTCTGTCTGGCTGTCTCTCTTTCAGTCTGCCTGTCCTCTCTATCCATCATTCATTTTCTCTCTCTTTATATCTCTCGCTCTCTATCTCTATCTATCTATCCATCCATCTATCTGTCTGTATCTTTTACTGTCTGCCTATCCATCAATAAATCTCTCTTTATATCTGTCTGTCTGTCTGTCTGTCTGTCTGTCTGTCTGTCTGTCTGTCTGTCTGTCTGTCTGTCTGTCTGTCTGTCTGTCTGTCTGTCTGTCTGTCTATCCTTCTATATTTCTGACAGACTCTTTATTGCTTGTCATCATATTTGTCTCTTTCACAAGTTTGAACAAGAGTTGTTCCCACTTCATTGAAACACTCTTGTGGGAAGAGGAAGTGAATCAACGACCTCAAGTGTCCGTTCACACGGACTGTGATACTAAGAAAACACCTTGACCAAAATTCTGAATCTTGCAGCGTATCCTAAAAACGGGGCGATAAAAACATTTAGAAGAGGCTGTTTTCATCCAAATGATTTACAGTTGAGGATGAGAGGAAAGAAGACACACAACCAATATTATATGTAGATACTAAACACATTCCAAACAAGCAAGTTATACAGACACACCTGGAGAGAGAGCCGATCAGAGTGGCTATTGGGACAACCAGAGGTCTACATATTGGGGTAGACATATATGGTAGCAAATTGTATATATATTTTTTTTCTTTAAGGTTTTTTCAATATGGCTTTCAACCAGAGCCGATATGTAGAAACGGCAGACTCATGTAAACCACATTGTAATATACAATGTGGTCCCAAAAATAATTGGGACCAGTCAACTAAACAAAGGATTAAATGGTCGTTCACTTAGTGGCAATTTTGGTTCTAAACCCACGTGCACTTCTTTCAAGACGCAGCACGACCAACATGGCCGACACTTACAGTAAATAAGGCTTGTAGTAACTTCCAAGAAACAAATGCGTGGGAGACTTTTTTCTTTCTTGGCTTGTAATCCTTCCTCCTCTTCCCTTTCTTGGTTCCTTCCATTTTCCAGAGCAAAGGGACTTGAGAGAGACTTCCGATATTGTGTCAGAAAGACGTCAAACAGGGGCTTCCCTAGGGAGGGTCGGGACACGTTCGAGGTCGACAGATTGTTAAAGAGAGAGATAGATATAATCAATATATTTATGTGTATACATATAGATCAATATATTTATAGACATACATATAGTAGATATATTTATATATCTATACATATAGATCTACAGACTAAGAGATTGGGTGAGAGAGAGAGAGAGAGAGAGAGAGAGAGAGAGAGAGAGAGAGAGAGAGAGTAAGTGACGGAAGAGACATACCACTACAGCACTTCTCCTTTTCACAATATAAATATCCCTGTCCTGCTGCGAGAGGGCAGTCCACTGGTCTAACGATAGCAGAGCATTAACACCAGATCTTCTTTGCCGTCCTCCTGTCAATCTCTTGATTCGATTTCCCGTTAGCAGCGGCCAATCCGAACCAGTGAAGATGACGACCTGTGGCCCCGTGACGAAGAGCCTGCTGCTGCTGGCTGTGGTGGTCGCTCTGACCGGACAAGGATCTGCAGGTGAGGGGAGGATGGGGACGACGGGGACCTGGGTTCTCAGGGGACGCCATGAGAACCGAGGTACGGACTGCCATCTTACAATGTGAAAGTTAGGGAAAGTAACCGTCTTTCTGTCCCTCCTTCAGCAGATCCGAGGGTCACTGAATGCTGCACCAGGGTGAGCAAACAGCAGATCACTGAAACCATCGTGGACTACATGGTGCAAAAGAGAAACTATCCCTGCGTCAATGCCATCATGTAAGTGACCAGCAATATGGAACGAATGTGTTCTTCAAAAGAACATCTCTAGCTTTGAACGTGTGTTAAGATGTGTGTCTTCGTTTAAACGTGTGTGTTAGGATGTGTTAACCTCAGATAGGGTGTCATCCATGGCTCAGACTGCTCACGGTGTCTCTGTGTTTTGTGTAGTTTCCAAACAGAGAGTGGTAGTTTGTACTGCTGCAAACATAATGAGCCCTGGGTGATGAGGAAGATCAGGCAGCTTAGGTAAGTGTCCCTCACTCATTCACTCACATATTCATTCACTCACACACTCATTCATTCACACACATTTTATGAAGAATGTAATGTAAGTCTCTGTGTTTGTGTTTCACAGGGCGAAAAAAAGAGCAGCATTGGCCTCCGCCCCCTCGTCCCTGTAGCTCCTCTCCTCCACCATTGGAGGGAGCCACCGGCACGTCCTCAACACGTTATACCGTCCAATAGAAATGCATCTTATTCAGTGGGGGCCAATGAGCTCCAAGATGGCTGACCACCTGACCAGATGCATTGGAGGAGGAAAACAATGAACTTCCCAAAATAAACGTCACCCCATGATGTCAAAATTAAAACAAGAATGTTTATTACCTCAGGTTCAACTGACTTATGTCATTCAATGTCATTCTTATGACTCTGATTAAATGCTTCGGCCTGTCTTCATTATTCAACAACTGTTTTATGACTTGCTTTACATTTGAATTGAATCCAAACCTAAATCAGATATGGCGACAGGTCAGGTCATGAAAACGTTCCGTCTCTGCTCTGTTAGTGAAGAGGTCTTTCAGGGAGCTCAGAGCTGACTATGATAGAATTATAAAGGGAGAACAGGATACAGACAGACAAAAAGGATATGATACCACCCGATAGGAATTAGATTCAGTATCACAGAAAGAGACGATGGAACACTAAATATACTCTGTGTGATGCAACCAGTGAAAAGAACGAACAACTCAGAAGGTGAATTTCTGCCTTCCTGTCCCACTAACGGAACTTCTTCTTTCTAGGTCTGCTTTCAGACCGGCTCATGTCGTAGATCCTTCTATCTGGAGGGACTTGCATGGAACCCCAACATGCTCCTTGAGGAGGAGGCTTAGGATTGGGCCTCTTGCTAGAAGGACACCGTAGCCTAGACGTTTGCCCCCAATTCGTTTCATGCATGAAAATACACATGGTAGCTACACACTTATTTGGGCCAACATTAGTTTCGGAACACAGCGAGTGTTTGTTTGGGAGAAGTGGTCCGGATGCTAATCACCAAACATCCAACTTCTCCCGGGAATCCTCACAGTGAGTTGCTCAGTGTGACTGAGCAACTCCCGCCACTGTCAATCAGAGGGGGTGTGGAGTGACCCTGAACTCAGTCTGAAGCAGTGTTGCCAACTCTCGCCAGACAAATAAGCAACTCTCACATCAAAAACAAGCCCAAAAGAAGCCCAATGCCTCTGTAACCTGTCACAGCCTTAACAGCAAAGCCTATTTGTATAATGAGTAAAATAATTACTTTTCCAAAGCCAAAACTTACTTTATTTTTCAAGTTTTACAAAGAAGAAATCTAAAAATCATTGTACAGGACACAAATGTGTGTGTGCGTGTGTGTGCGCGTGTGTGTGTGTGCAGAGAGAGAGAGAGAGAGAGAGAGAGAGAGAGAGAGAGAGAGAGAGAGAGAGAGAGAGAGAGAGAGAGAGAACCGCGACCGTGGCCATGGCACTCCCGCGTCTCCCGCGACTCCCACCGTGCCCCGTGAACGAATGAATGAATGGCCCGGGAACCACGGGCACCGCGAAAACAGATCGCTAGGTTGTGCGAACGCCCCCCAGGTGGCGGTACCTTCCCCCGTTGAGAAACCATGATATAATCAATATATTTATATATCTATATACATATCGATCTAGAGATTGAGTGAAAGAGAGAGATAGCGAGAACGAAGGAGAGAGAGAGAGCGAGAGAGAGAGAGTGTGTAAAAGAGAGAGAGAGAGAGAGAGCGATAGCGAAAGAGAGAGAGAGAGCGTAAAAGAGAGAGAGAGAGAGAGAGAGAGAGAGAGAGAGAGAGAGAGAGAGAGAGTAAAAGAGAGAGAGTGCAAAAGAGAGAGAGTAAGAGACGGAAGAGAACCACTCCAGCACTTCTCTCTCAGCACTTTTCCTGCTGAGAGAGGGCAGTCCACTGGTCTAACGGTAGAAGAGCATTAACACCAGATCTTCTTTGCCCTCCTCCTGTCTATTTCAGAACCAGTGAAGATGACGACCTGTGGCATCGTGACGAAGAGCCTGCTGCTGCTGGCTGTGGTGGTCGCTCTGATCGGACAAGGATCTGCAGGTGAGGGGAGGATGGGGCCGACGGGGACCTGGGTTCTCAGGGTACGCCACGAGAACCGAGGTACGGACTGCCGTCTTACAATGTGAAAGTTAGGGAAAACTAACCGTCTTTCTGTCCCTCCTTCAGCAGTTCCGAAGTTCTCTGAATGCTGCACCAGGGTGAGCAGACAGCAGATCACTGAAACCATCGTGGACTACACGGTGCAAAAGAGAAACAATCACTGTGTCAATGCCATCATGTAAGTGACCAGCCATATAGAACGAATGTGTTCTTTAACAGAAACATCTCTAGCTTTGAACGTGTGCTACGATGTGTGTCTTCGTTTAAACTTGTGTTAGGATGTGTTAACCACATACAGGGTGTCATCCATGGCTCAGACTACTCACGGTGTCTCTGTGTTTTGTGTAGTTTCCAAACAGAGAGCGGTAGTTTGTACTGCTGCAAACATGATGAGAGCTGGGTGAAGGGGAAGGTCAGGCAGCTTATGTAAGTGTCCCTCACTCATTCACTCACACACTCATTCATTCACATACTCAATCACTCACCTAACTATCCCCACACAGTTTCTGAAAAACAAAATCTAAGTCTCTTTGTTTGTGTTTCACAGGATGAGACAAAGCAGCATTGGCCTCCGCCCCCTCCCTCCTTATCACCTTCCCCCCCTCCTTCAAGAGGTGAAGTATCCCTCACTAATTCACCGACACCCTCATTCCTTCACGTACTCATTCACACACACTCATTCATTCACACACAGCATGGTTTATGAAAAACAAAATCTAAGTCTCTGTTTTTGTGATTCACAGCCGGGCAGAAAAAAGATTAGCATTGGCCTCCGCCACTGCCTTCCTGTAGCTCATCACCTCCAGCTCCTCTCCTCCACCATTGGAGTGAACCAACGCCACGCCCTCAACGCATTATACCGTCCAATAGAAATGCATCTTATTCAGCGGCGGCCAACGAGCTCCAAGATGGCTGACCAGATACTTTTGAAGAGGAAAACAATGAGCTGCTAGATTTTTTTTTAAAATTAATTTAGGGAACTCCAGACATACAAGGATTTTTGCGGAATTGGTTTAGGGGCACGTGCCAATTTTTTTGAATGAGTTCTGAGTTTGAAGTCAGAACTCAAAAAAAAGAATCACATTTTGCCCTAATCCTCTTCTCTACATTGTCAACCCGTTATAGGTTATTTATTAAATTATGATAATATAGCACAACATTTAAATGTATTTTCAAAAGAGAGTCCTATTTATTAATTGCATTCATCGTTTTTAGAATTTTAATATTCAAAAGTATTTTGTGGGTTTGAATATCAATAAAATATGTCCTATTCTATAACCTGACTCTCTATCTTCATTATTTCATGATTTGTCCTTTGGCATCTTTGCCGATCTTTGAAAATAACCTCAGTAACTGCTTCCAAATCAATCATTACTTTACTACTGGTAAAATATCTAAACATAAACGCTTAGCTGAGCATATGGACAGGTCTGCCTCAGAGCCTCTCGGAAGGGTCACTCTGCTTCTAAAGTTATGGATTATTGGTTTCCTTCATTCTGTCCTTGTTTTACATTTTCATTTTACATTAAGGGCATTTAGCAGATTGTTTTATCCAAGAAGACTTACAATATGTGCATTTATCAGAAGAAAGAGAAACAACAATATATCGGTGTCGTCATCCATGATACAATTCATATTAATAAGCACCAATAATGAATATCTTTTAAGGGAATTGGTGGTAAATCATGTGATTGTGCGATAAGAATGCCATTCTCCAGATGAAAATGAACAGTATGTTTTTAGTTTGTGGAAGGCCTCAATTATAACCTTAAGTTAAGATCAATTACCGTAAGCCTTAGTTCTATTTTCTGCAAACATCAAACATATTCGGCAGGAATAATTTATCTAAATATACCGCGCCCGGTTCACTTGCATCCTTATTCATCTTCATAGGTTTGGTGAAGATGAATATTTTTAATATCGTCTGGTTGGACACATTGGTTGAAGTGGATTTTCAATGGTCAGATACAGATCTTTTTATAACGATAATTGAATAAAAGCTATGGTATACTTATAATATTATAACTAAATAATTGTATATTTGTATATGCATAATACGTATTTTAATATTTAATTAAATAATTAGTAAACCAATTACATTTCAATCCGGAGACTTTTTTTCTAAAAGGTGTGCTCCGGGCTGCGCAGTGCACTCCCTAGTTATGGATTTGTCGAAACAACAATCCGATTTATTAGATTTTGAAACCCACGTCCTTTAAACCCTGTCCTACACCAGAGTTCTACAATAACAGCTCTATACATTTGATATGCCTGCGTTTTTTTGACCTTTTTTTTTTTCAATGGGCCTGCGTCCACATCACGTGACTCTCATGGTTGCTATGGTGATTGCCTCTGCTCCAAACCACGATATCGAGGTTAACGTGGTTTGAACCCACACACAGTCACTTGCGGTGTCCCCCAGGGTTCAGTCCTTGGCCCCATCCTCTTCATCCTCTACCTCATCCCCCTTGGTCAGGTCATCAGACGCCATGGATTGTCATTCCACTGCTATGCCGACGACACACAGCTCTATGTCAATGCCACAGCTGCCACCCCACCTTCAACATCGCCGTCATCCCCATCAAAACTCACCACGTGTCTGGAGGAGATAAAGGTATAGAGGGTCGTTGGAAGTAGGGGTGTGGTAGGGGAAGTAGGGCCGCAACTTAAAGGGGACATATCATACCACCAGGTGTGAGTGTGATTAGCCAAAACAAGCCGTTTTCAAAATGTGCAGCATTGTGACATCACTGGCGGGCGTGTCCACCTAGATGTGTGACGAATAGATGAGCAACGTTTGCTACAGTCCACTGGGTAGGCTGGTAGACTGATCTATCCAGCACACATCTAGGTGGACACGCCCACCTGTGATGTCACAATGCTGCACATTTTCAAACTCACTCACACCTGTTGGTATGATATGTCCCCTTTAAGTTTTGAAAACCGAAACCTAACTATCGCCTGGCTGGGCTGACTTGAGTTGGAGCAGCCAAATAGCCTAAATTAATAAATATTGTTACTAAATAGAAGTAGCCTAATGTGTATGTCGTGTTGTGTGATATTCGTCAGTAGCCTACAGTAGACCTAGGTTCTGCGCTCTGAACGCCACTAACTGTTTTTTTTTGGATTGATGTGATTTACGGCAAACCACACAACAGTTGGGTGGTCATGTGGTTTTACAAATGCACTGTCATTGGTGTATTTGAACCAATGACAGTGCATGCTATGCTGCACGCGCCATGAGAATTAGATAAAACAACAATGCTGCGCCAAGCAGCACCCGGCAGGAGATACAATGTTGCGTTGCGCAGTATCCGGTATCAATGGTTAACCTATGATTCTAACCAGTAGTCTACTGCCGTGTTGGATAGTGCTGCACGCACCGCTGCCAATTTCCAGCACCCCCCCCCACCCCCCCTCCAAAAAATAGGTCCAACGTGCCTTAAGGCATGGATGGAGCACAATTTCCTCCAACTCAACAGCTCCAGAACCGAAGCCATCCTGGTCGGCTCCTCTCACCAGACCAAATCATCATCCATAACCAGCATCACCTTTTCTGGCTCAAATATCCCTCTCTCATCGACAGTCACAAATCTTGGTGTAAAAATGGAACCCCCAACTCAGTTTTG
>NC_044070.1:21189930-21387430 GCF_902167405.1 Gadus morhua | reverse complement strand
CCACATTAGAACGGCGAATTGCGACACTGAAAACGATACTTTTCAAAAACGATCGCTGAGGTGGATGAATATGAAAACGCTGGGTTCGCGTTGTAGTGTGGTCAGGGTAGACGGAGGCTTTCAGATACGATGGCGTTCGGTTGCCATGACACTGCCATGACGCTGCCACAAGCTTGCGCTCATCCTAAAAAAAAATGGCAGGGGAAATGGAAATGAAGATTTCTCTGTGCAATGTACTATGTATCTTCAGTTACAAGTTGTACGTTTTTATATTTACCCGGATTAGTGTGGACAGGGCCTTACGTTTTCATTAACGCTACCACCACAGCTGCGTCTTGTGAATCTAAATAATGCCGCGACGAGCGGGGATTCAGGAAGTAACATAACCTGATGCAGCCCCAGAAATAAGTAAAATAAAGAAAGATTCTCGACTAGTTTTGGTCAACGAAAATGAAGAGACACAAGAGAGTATTATTTTGTAAAACACATTTAGTCTGGTTTTTATTCGTCAACAATATTGCATTATGTATTTAATTATAGTTATTGTCACATGACCAGCATTTACGTTGCGTCTCGTCTCGTTTTCCTCACGTGATAAAGGGTCGTTGACGACGAAAGCAACACTAGACACAAGCCAACGGACAAAACCCGGAAGGGTTGTCTGTAAAAGGGGCTCAATCATGGACATAAAAAGAAGGCTCATCCGTTTTGGTTTTGATTTCATTGAACGCAGCCCGTTCTTTCGAACAAACAAAGCCATTGGAAACACGTCTAAAAGCACTGATGAATGCATATGTAACCCAGTTCCTGTTAAGCCTCATGCCCACTGCACCGTCAGTCAAAGGACGTGGGAAGGCGTGGCTGACGGATGGGGGAGTAGTCTTTGCAGAGGCATCCGTCAGCCAATCAAATCGCTTCCCGCTAACAACAACAAAGCCGGGTTCTTCCCGCTTCTTCCTGCTTGTTGCGTTGTCATTGCAAGATGACCCGCTTTCCCCCGCTTTTTTTTATGGAGTTAACCGATTCTTCTTTTTTATATTACCCAAATATAGGCAACAATAATTTGTACATTAGATTATTATCATAGATTAGAAATCAAAAGGAATAAATGAATGAAACGCGCATGCGCATTTAAAGGAAAGCGTTTACAGGAAGTGCATCATTATTGCGCATCTAGGACCCCGAGTCGATCTGGCAGCCGAGTCAATCTGGTACCCACACCGCCCTCGTTAACGTGGTTTGGAGCAGAGGGGGGCGGTCGATGGCAACCACCATAGCAACCATGAAAGTCACGTGACGTGGACACGAGTCCATTGAAAAGAAGAAGGACAACATTGAACTCTGGTGCAGGCTCGAACAGAGAGACACACAAACACACACACACTTTTAAGGAGTATTTCACCCGCTCCGTATCCTTGCTTTCCCCAACAAGTTTGTGCGGCGTGCTTGTTGTTTTGTTTCCAGTGTAGATCCGGTAGGGTGTTGTAGTTTTTCTAACGTGACTAGTTGTTGCTAGACAGCAGGTGAAAAAACTACAACGGTTGCCAAGCCAATAGAACGTTAATCGCCCGCTATTTTTTTTTAACGCCGTTAAAATTGGTTTGCGTTAACGCCGTTAATAACGCGTTAAACTGACAGCACTAATATCAATATACAATTTTTTTGTTATAAATATTATAAGTAGACCATGTAGCTTTTATTCAGTTATCGTTTTAACAAGATCTGTAGCCTATCTGACTATTGAAAATCCACTTCCACCAATGTGTAAGTGTGGTACAGGTATAACCAGACATTATTAAAATATTCATAATATCAAAAACGACATAAAAAATAAGGTTATAACTAGAGAGTCTAAAAAGTCTGACAATCGTGTTCTGGGACAAGATTCAATAGATTGGCTGAGTTGAGTTGCAGTAAAATATGAATACTTCAGTGGATTTCTACACATGTCCACTACGCTATCTGCTATATTTTACCTCAGTATGTATATCTTTATATTAAACAAAAAAATAATCTTGTGTGTGTGTGTGTGTTTGTGTTTGCATGCGTCCGCGATTCTTAGTGTCAAATGAGGACATCTGATAAGAGTTGAAGAAAAACATTTCGGGACGCTTGATATTAGAGATGTCCGATATTATTGGCCCACCGATATTATCGGCCCGATATTAGCATAAAAATGTAATATCTGTCAATATCGGTATCGGATTTTTTTTGCCTTAAAACCGATTTTTTTTTTTTTTTTTTTTATAGCTCAAATAAATGTTTTCAAAATTGTGCAGTACAGTGCACATTGTAATTGACTCATATTTGTGCATTTATTCAATTAAGGTTATTGAGTTTTAGTCAAAGAAACATACTGCTATGTTGCACATAGTTGTTCAGGTACAATGTTTTATCATTTGTGAAGTCAAGTTTGCCCTATTTGTTGTGGGCATTGTCAAGATTATCTCAAGGAGAGTGTAATCCAAACTGTTGTCTGAGACCATTAAAAAAATAAAAATAAACATGGCACCCTCACTTAAATTAAGTTGAAGTATTTTTCTTATTTTGCACAGACAAAGTTAACATTTGGAAAGCCTTGTTGCATTCAAGAATGCATCCAGTGGGGCATCACAATAACATTAAGCATGTTGTGTTAATTCCACAACAGGAGATATGTAATGTTACCTAAATTAGGTTTGAGGAAAAATAACCCAAATATCGACATCGGTATTGGCTGATATCGGAATCGAAAATTTAGAGTTGGACAATATCGCATATCGGATATCGGCAAAAAAGCCAATATCGGACATCCCTACGTTGATATCAGATTGCAGTCTTGGTCAGAATTAAAACATGTGACGTGGTTTTTCCTGCAGATATATCAGAGCTGACTCCTGAGAGCAGATGGATTGGAAGCTGTGGAACCATGGTTACCATTTCTGAACCGGACCCTGGACTCTCTGAGGAACCTGAGGACACGCCTTGGGAACCCAGGAAGAGAAGATCTGGTAGGTGCCCTTTTGAGAGGATTTAAACAAAATAATCCATCATCTGATGCATTTAAAATATACTTTTAGAAAACGTTTTTAGCCAAAGGGACCAACCTGATGAACTAGCCACCATATATATAGACATAGAGTTATTCTCCTAAATAACGACATGTGTGTGTTCGAGACAAAAAGCTAACATTTAACTTACTTGACTTGTGATTACGCCCATGAGTTAAGGACTATTGATAGGCATCTCAAGTAGTTGTGTGTTTCATGGTATATGTTGGTTAAATACGTTGAACAGAGTGCAGAGTAACTTTAGGGAGCAGAACACAAGTTTAGTTTTGTAGAATATTGGTGTATTTAGAGTGACAATGGTTTATTTACTCAAAAATGTGGTGGTATAATAATGGCTATTCATTTAATTGAAGTGATATCAGGTGTAGGCTACTTATGAATTTAACATAATTATATACGTTTGTCATTAATATGAACATATCTCAAATTATCACACAATACTTACAAAAAAAACATATTTTCTGCCTGGACCAATGTGAAAGACCCTGGTGACATGCAGGCCACATGTGGTCCCCCCTCGATTTCTGTGTGTGTACGTATGTATTTCTGTTTGCATTACTGTATAACTATGTGTGCGTATATGTCAAAAATGTGGTAATAATAACATGTATGCTTGATACCAGTACTTGTTCTGCTTAAGTGTGTTCTAAACTCAACACGAGAGCCACAGTACCAGTCATCACTTACTGAGGCGTTCTCAGTAGAGGTCTTCAGGTGTTTCTTCAAGACGGGGAGGGATTCTGCAGACCGTAGGGAGTCTAGACTGTGAATGATAGACACGCAGTATGAATAAATGTGTGTACATTACTCTGTATGTCCGTGCGTGTGTGTGCTTGAGTGCGTCCGTGAGTCTGTGTGGCAAATGAAGGCATCTGATAAAAGTTAAAGAAAAACATTTCCTGACACTGATGCAACCAGATTGCAAGCTGATAAATGGTCAGAATTAAAACAAGTGACGTCGTTTTTCCAGCTGATAGAGCAAAGAGGAAGGCTAAGTTCCGAAGCCGTAGAAGCCGTCAGAGAGTAACCATGGTCACCATCTCTGAACCGGACCCTGGAGCCTCTGAGGAACCTGGAGACACGTCTTTGGACCGGGAGGAGACCAGGAAGAGGAGATTAGGTGTCCCTCTTTTAGAGAATTTAAAAGAAAGAACCCAGTCCAACAAAATTATCCCAAAAAATACATTTTCCTCCACATACACTTATGATTTATGTTTAGAAAACTTTTTTAGCCAAAGTGACCGTGTGTGTGTGTGTGTGTGTGTGTGTGTGTGTGTGTGTGTGTGTGTGTGTGTGTGTGTGTGTGTGTGTGTGTGTGTGTGTGTCCTACTCCTGAAAAGCTCTATGCTTTCACATCACTGTCATTGTGAGCATCGGACTGCTGAGTATTCTCCTCATCTCCCTGCGCTTCAGTGAGTCTAAATCATATCATCCTCAATAGAATTACAATACAGTTATATCATATTAATGTTTTACTGTAGTAACAGCAATGATAATGATAATATTGTTTTTGTTAGAATTGGTGTTAATAATATGAATGATCTTACTACCATATAATAGCAGGCCTGTCGGACAAGTTACTCAGCACACTTGGTCAGTGCGCAGTGGCCAAGCAAGACAAGACAAGGGCAAGATTGAGATAACAGCCCTGCCTTCGCCACACTCTCCCAGCGGAGACGTTATGTCTATTTTAGACTACACTTTTTTGCAAAACTATATATATATTTTTAATATCACCCACCTCCTTAAGCCTCCTCCCCCACCCCCCTTTTAGTTGTTATATTTTTCGAATGTTTTGTGTGTATGCTACGCGTGACTGTAGGCCACTTCGGTCTGTCTTGGCCAGGTTTTTAAAAAAACATCTTAAACTCTCACGTCAGGTAGCCAATTGGCAACCTTGGGTTAGGGTTATGCAAAGAACTAATATTTAATTAATGATGAAAAAAATATTAACTTGTGCCAAATAGATATTTTAGTAACAATTAATATTAATTAATATTAACGAAGGTTTAGGTAATGACTAGTTTGCTATTTATTATGGCACCTTATTATAAAATGTTACTGATAATTATAGTTATTGTTTTTTTAATTAGTATGATTATTAATAATAACGTGTTTTCTTTCAAGGGGGATGGACTTTGTGTTTGGTTGGCTGTGGGTCCTATGATGTTTAGAGACGATGTTGCTCTGTTTTAGAGCTCATATCTTCTGTATTCCTCTGGCCTGTCCTAGACTCACCGTCACCTTGGAAGGAGGGGAGAGAGCACTTACTGGATGAACTTGGTGAGGGATTTATCAAAGCAAACGCGTTATTATTTATTTTTTCAAAAACAACCTCTGGTTTTGTGATTTATATTTGAACGTCCCCTCTTTGTCATAACTTCACATTTATATTGTCAAGCTAATAGAGCATAGACGGTACTGAAGAGGATTAGGGCCACATGTAAGAAAAAACAGTTACCCGTAGCTCTGATTTTAAAGTCAGAATTCTGATTTTAATCTCAGAATTCTGACTTTAATCTCAGAATTCTGATTTTAATCTCAGAATTCTGAGAAAAAAATCGTAATTTTGACTTTAAAGTCAGAACAACGGATACCTGTAGGGACCAAACTCTGTGGGAGAGACACTTTGCTTTATGCAGTAGGAGGAAGAAGAAAAAGCCATTTTGTTAATGGTAAAAGTCAGAATTCTGATAATAAAATTAGAATTCTGACAGAATTTTTTTTATTTTTTATGTGTGGCTCTAATCCTCTTCCGTATCAACTTGTTAAACTACAACCAAATAAAATAAATGAAGGGTGTCTTCTGGCAGCACAGTGGTAGTGCAGGTGCTTGTTATTCTCCTTCCCCATAGCTCTTCGCTATGCGCTCCATTAAACTGGGTTTACAATTCTAAGGCACTTCCACAAAGATGGACCGATTTCTATCGTGGTCTACTAAAGTCAGGTTTCTATTGTCGTCTATTAAGGTCATGCCTCCTTGTGGTCTGTTAAGGTCAGGTCTCAGGGTTGCGTGTCAGTAACGAAGACGGTAGGATAAGCAGTTCTGTGTTTGTTAAGGATTTTCTTTTACATTCAACAGATGAATTGGCACTTCGTGGCTGGATGTTTCACGGCGAGAGTGTCTACCTTATTTCTACTACTAAGAAGAACTGGACGGCCAGCAGAGGAGACTGTCTGCAGAGAAACGCAGACCTGGTGGTTATCGACAGCAGAGAAGAACAGGTGTGTGTGTGTGTGTGTGTGTGCGTGCGTGCGTGCGTGCGTGCGTGCGTGCGTGCGTGCGTGTGTGTGTGTGTGAGACATATTGTGTGTGTCAATGTGTGAGTGAGTGAGTGAGTGAGACATATTGTTTGTGCGGGTGAGTGAGTGAGTGAGTGAGTGAGTGAGTGAGTGAGTGAGTGAGTGAGTGAGTGAGTGAGAGAGAGAGAGAGAGAGAGAGTTGTGTGTGTGTGCATGTGTATGTGTTCAGCTTTGTTGTCCTGACAACAGATCAACAGAACACACACACACACACACACACACACACACACACACACACACACACACACACACACACACACACACACACACACACACACACACACGCCCCCCTCTCAAAAAAACCCAGCTGTTGAGGCCCCCACCCTCGCGGTTCTATACCGGAAACGGAACCCCAACAGACCCCTTCCAGATCAACACTAACATTGGTCTCTCACTCAATAATCAAAGCGGTTCAACTGTGTTTGGACGAACAGAACAAAAGTGTGCAAAAACGATGGCTAGGACAGACCGAACCCTAACCCTCGCCCCCACCGCATGATTTCAACACAAAAAGGAGCACTTTTACGCGACCGTTTTATTTCATAAGGTTCAAATGACTTATGTCATTCAATGTCATTCCAATGACTCTGATTAAATGCTCAGCACTTCTCCTTTATCACAATATAAATATCCCTGTCCTGCTGAGAGAGGGCAGTCCACTGGTCTAACGGTAGCAGAGCATTAACACCAGATCTTATCTGTCGTCTTCCTGTCTATCTCTTGATCGTTAAAAGCAGCCAATCAGAACCAGTGAAGATGACAACCTGTGGCCCCGTGACGAAGAGCCTGCTGCTGCTGGCTGTGGTGGTCGCTCTGATCGGACAAGGATCTGCAGGTGAGGGTTCTCAGGGTACGCCACGAGAACCAAGGTATGAATTGCCGTCTTACAATGTGAAAGTTAGGGAAAAATAACCGTCTTTCTGTCTCTTGTTCAGTACCTCAGAAGGTCTCTGAATGCTGCACCAGGGTGAGCAGAGGAAAGATCACTGAAACCATCGTGGACTACATGGTGCAAAAGAGAAACTATCCCTGTGTCAATGCCGTCATGTAAGGGACCAGCCATATGGAACGAATTGTGTCATTCAACAGAAACATCTCTAGCTTTGAACGTGCGCTAGGATGTGTGTCTTCGTTTAAACTTGTGTGTTAGGATGTGTTAACCTCATATAGGGTGTCATCCATGGCTCAGACTACTCACGGTCTCTCTGCGTTTTGTGTAGTTTCCAAACGGAGCGTAGTAGTTTGTACTGCTGCAAACATAATGAGCCCTGGGTGATGAGGATGGTCGGGCAGTTTGTGTAAGTGTCCCTCACTCATTCACTCACACACTCATTCACTCACACACTCATTCATTTCGACACTCATTCATTCCGCACATTTTATGAAAAATGTAATGTAAGTTCCTGCGTTTGTTTCACAGGCTGAACAAAAGATTAGCATTGGCCTCCACCCCCTCCCTCCTGTAGCTCATCACCTCCAGCTTCTCTCCTCCACCATTGGAGAGAACCAACGCCACGCCCTCAACGCATTATACCGTCCAATAGAAATGCATCTTATTCAGCGCCGGCCAATGAGCTTCAAGATGGCTGGCCAGATACTTTTGAAGAGGGAAACAATGAACTGCTAGAACATATTTTTTAATTAATTTTCAGTACTCCAGATAAACAAGCATTTTTGCGGGAGTGTTTTAGGGCCACATGATAATTTTTTTGAATGAGTTCTGAGTTTGAAGTCAGAACTCAAAAAAAGAGAATCACATGTTACCCTAATCCTCTTCTCTACATTGTCAACCCCTTATAGGTTATTTATTAACTTATGATAAGATAGCAGGACATTTAAATGTATTTTCGAAAGAGTCCTATTAATTAGTTGTATTTATCAATGGCAGCGCTTTATGTTACAATGTTGTATCGTTGTTTATCTATAAGTTCACTGGATTTCTTGAAGGTTCTAGCTATTCATTAATTGATCCGTTTTCAGCATTTTAATATTCAAGAGTATTTTGTGTGTCTGAATATAAATAAATTGAGTCCTATTCTATAACCTGACTCTCCATCTTCATTATTTCATGATTTTGTCATTTAACCTCTATTCCCCAATCAAAAAGTTATAATAATAATGATTAAAATATAACATTCCTTTTTTTTTTGAAGAAGAAGAAGAAACGTTTTGGGTGGACCTTTTAAACATGGGTGGTCCTAGGTCCATCAGGCCCACCCATAACGCCGTGCCTGCTCAGTACCTGCCTCCTAATCAACCATTACTTTACTTATGGTAAAATATCTAAACACAAATACACACTGTATGCAACAAAGATAGCTAGGATAAGATGCTACATAATGCTAAGCACTATTTGCAAGTGCCAGGACGTACATCATACAATAAGTGTGTGCATTAAGTGCCAGGACGTACAACATACAATAAGTGTCTACATTAAGTGCCAGGACGTACAACATACAACAAGTGTATAAGAGGGGGGTGGGGGGGTCAACAAGCTGAGCTACACGCTCTATCATGAGGTGGTCCACTGAGACCAGCCCCCCCTTCCAGATCAACACTAACATTGGTCTCTCACTCAATAATCAATGAGGTTCAACTCTGTTTGGACGAACAGAACAAAAGTGTGTAAAAACGATGGGTAGGACAGCCCTAACCCCAACCTTCGCCCCCACCCCTTGATTTCAACACAAAAAGGAGCACTTATACGCAACCGTTTTATTTCATAAGGTTCAAATAACTTATGTCATTCAATGTCATTCCAATGACTCTGATTAAATGCTCAGCACTTCTCCTTTATCACAATATAAATATCCCTGTCCTGCTGAGAGACGGCAGTCCACTGGTCTAACTGTAGAAGAGCATTAACACCTGATCGTATCTGTCGTCTTCCTGTCTATCTCTTGATCTTTAAAAGCAGCCAATCAGAACCAGTGAAGATGACGACCTGTGGCCCCGTGACGAAGAGCCTGCTGCTGCTGGCTGTGGTGGTCGCTCTGACCGGACAAGGATCTGCAGGTGAGGGGAGGATGGGGCCGACGGGGACCTGGGTTCTCAGGGTACGCCACGAGAACCAAGGTACGGACTGCCGTCTTACAATGAGAAAGTTAGGGAAACTAACCGTCTTTCTGTCTCTTCTTCAGTACCTCAGAAGGTCCCTGAATGCTGCACCAGGGTGACCAAACAGGAGATCACTGAAACCATCGTGGCCTACATGGTGCAAAAGAGAAACCATCACTGTGTCAATGCCGTCATGTAAGGGACCAGCCATATGGAACGAATGTGCTCTTCAAAAGAAACATCTCTAGCTTTGAAAGTGTGTTAAGATGTGTGTCTTCGTTTAAACGTGTGTGTTAGGATTTGTTAACCTCATATAGGGTGTCATCCATGGCTCAGACTACTAACGGTATCTCTGTGTTTTGTGTAGTTTCAAAACAGAGAGCGGTAAGTTGTTCTGCTGCAAAGATAATGAGCCCTGGGTGAAGAGGAAGGTCGGGGAGCTTGAGTAAGTGTCCCTCACTCATTCACTCACACTCATTCATTCACACACTCATTCATTCACACACATTTTATGAAAAATGCAATACAAGTTTCTGTGCTTGTTTCACAGGCTGCACAAAAGATTCGCATTGGCCTCCCCCCCTCCCTCCTGAAGCTCATCACGTCCAGCTCCACTCCTCCACCATTGGAGTGGACCACCGCCACGCCCCCAACGCATTATACCGTCCAATAGAAATGCATCTCATTCAGTGCCGGCCAATGAGCTTCAAGATGGCTGACCAGATACTTTTGAAGAGAAAAACAATCAACTGCTAGAACTTTTTTTTGATACATTTTCAGTACTCCAGATATACTAGCATTTTTGCGGAAGTGTTTTAGGGCCAGATGAGAATCTTTTTGAATGAGTTCTGAGTCTGAAGTCAGAACTCAGAGAAAGAGAATCACATGTGGCCCTAATCCTCTTCTCTACATTGTGAACCCCTTATAGGTTATTTAATATATATATATATATATATATATATATATATATTAAATAACCTATAAGGGGTTCACAATGTAGAGAAGTGAACCCCTTATAGGGGGGGTTCACTTCCCCTATAAGGGGTAAAAAAAAAATAATAAAAAAAAAAAAATATATATATATATATATAATATAATAATAAAACGACGCTTTATGTTACAATGTTGTATCGTTGTTTATCTATAAGTTCACTGGATTTCTTGAAGGTTCTAGCTATTCATTAATTATACCCGTTTTCAGCATTTTAATATTCAAAAGTATTTTGTGTGTCTGAATATAAATAAAATGAGTCTTATTCTATAACCTGACTCTCCATCTTCATTATTTCATGATTTTGTCATTTAGCCTCTATTCCCCAATCAAAAGGTTATAATAATAATGATTAAAATATAACTTTTTTTTTTTGAAGAAGAAGAAGTAGTAACATTTTGGGTGGACCTTTTGGGGGGGTCAACGAGTTAAACTACACGCTCAATCATGAGGTGGTCCACTGAGACCAGCCCCCCCTTCCAGATCAACACTAACATTAGTCGCTCACCCAATAATCAATGAGGCTCAACTCTGTTTGGACGAACAGAACAAAAGTGTGTAAAAACGATGGGTGGAACAGCCTTGCCATTGCCCCTCGCCCCCACCCCATGAATTCAACACAAAAACGAGCACTTGTCAATGTCATTCAAATGACTCTGATTAAGTGCTGCGTCCTGTCTTCGTTATTTCACAACCGTTTTATGACTTGCTTTTCTTTTGAAGTTAATCCAAACCCAAGTCAGACATGAAGACATTTCAGGTTATGAAAACGTTCCGTCTCTTCTCCGTTAGTGAAGAGGTCTTTCAGGGAGCTCAGCGCTGACTATGATAGGGTTATAAAAGTGGAGGACAAGAAACAGACGGAAAAAGAGGATATGACAGGACCTGATTGGAATGAGATTCAGCATCACAGAAAGAGACGGTAGAACACTGAATAAACTCTGTGTGATACAACCGATGAAAAGAACGAACAACTCAGAAGGTGATACCTGCCTTCCTGTCCCACTAACGGAACTTCTTCTTTCTAGGTCTGCTTTCAGACCGTCTCATGTCGTAGATCCTTCTATCTGGAGGGACTTGCATGGCACCCCAACATGCTCCTTGAGGAGGAGGCTTAGGATTGGTCCTCTTGCTAAAGGATGTCTGCATGAAGGACACCGTAGCCTACACTTTTGCCCCCAATTCGGCTTTCATGCATGAAAATACACATGGTGGGCTACGTCCTGCTACGCGGTCCAACACCCTCATCTAGTGGCCGCTGGTTGTTTCTGGTCCTCATCCCCCCGACACACCTGCCTGTAATATGCTGATCATCATTCCCTACTTCAGTCGGGGGTTTCCAATCTGCCGGCGCCAGTTCGTCGTTTACTACAACAAGTTCGTCCTACCAGCTCTTTGTCAAGTCTTGCTCCAATTCCCTGCTCCCCTAGTAATCCCCTCTCCCCCTCTCTAGTTCTCCTTCTGCCTGCCTGCCTACCCGTCATCGGACTTCCGCCTGGCTGACTACCCGTCCATCGTCGAGCCCTTGCCTACCCGATCGCCTGCCCGGTACCTGACCCCCGCCTGCCTGACTACCCGCCTTGCTTGTACCAATAAATCCCGTTGCCCTTACGCCCCTCCGCCTCCCTGTGTCCAGCACTTTGGTCCCTACGTTCTGTTTCTTAACAGGTAGCCTACACACTTATTTTGGCCAACGTTAGGTTCGGAACACAGCAGGTGTTTGTGTGGTTGATGTGGTCCAGATGCTAATCACTAAACATCCAACTTCTCCCGGGGAATCCTCACAGTGTGACTGAGCAACTCCTGCAACTCTCAATCAGAGGGGGTGTGGAGTGACCCTGAACTCAGTCTGAAGGACTGGCTATGCTAATGAGGATACTAACATCCGTGTTCCTGTGAACGGATCGTTTGATGAGAGGTGGAGGATAAGCGATGTTAAGTACTGGAGTGTTATTGTTGAAAGAGCCTGAACAAACAAGTGTCTCTGTTTGTCTGTCTCTCCGTCTGTCGCCAGTCAACTAAACGAAAGATCACATGGTCGTTCACCTAGTGGCCATTTTGGTTCTTAACCCACGTGCACTTCTTTCAAGACGCAGCAGAACCAACTTGGCCGATATTGCGTCAGGAAGAGGTCTGAAAAGGTCTTCCCTAGGGAGGGTCGGGATATGTTAGAGGTAGACAGATAGAGAGAAAGGTACATAAAGATCAATATATTGATGCATATACATATAGATATATACATATAGATCTACAGATCTACAGACAGAGATTGAGTGGGCGAGTGAGCGAGTTTGTGCAAAGAGAAAGAGAGAGAGAGAGAGAGAGAGAGAGACATCACTCCAGCACTTCTCTTTTTCACAACATAAATATCCCTGTCCTGCTGAGAGAGGGCAGTTTACTGGTCTAACGGTAGACGAGCATTAACACCTGATCTTCTCTGTCGTCTTACTGTATATCTCTTGATGGTTAAAAGCAGCCAATCAGAACCAGTGAGGTGACGACCTGTGGCCCTGTGACGAAGAGCCTGCTGCTGCTGGCTGTGGTGGTCGCTCTGACCGGACAAGAATCTGCAGGTGAGGGGAGGATGGGGCCGACGGGGACCTGGGTTCTCAGGGGACGCCATGAGAACCAAGGTACGGACTGCCGTCTTACAATGAGAAAGTCAGGGAAACTAACCGTCTTTCAGTCTCTTCTTCAGTACCTCAGAAGTTCTCTGTATGCTGCACCAGGGTGACCAGACAGGAGATCACTGAAACCATCGTGGACTACATGGTGCAACAGAGAAACTATCACTGTGTCAATGCAGTCATGTAGGTGACCAGCCATATGGAACGAATGTGTTCATCAACAGAAACATCTCAAGCTTTGACCATGTGTTAGAATGTGTGTCTTCGTTTGAACGTGTGTGTTACACCTCGTTTCCACGTACAGTACATGTTTTTCGTATCCGTGCTTCCGTAAATTTACGGAAGGAGTCGCTAGTGTTTTACGTACGGACATGGATTTATTTACGGACAAAAGATGGGGGAGCGTATGATAATGGCCGTTTTTACGAGACCGGTAGGGTGTCATCCATGGCTCAGACTACTCAAGGTCTCTCTGTGTTTTGTGTAGTTTCCAAACGGAGAGTGGTGGTTTGTACTGCTGCAAACATGATGAGCCCTGGGTAATGAGGAAGATCAGGCAGCTTATGCAAGTGTCCCTCACTCATTCACTCACATATTCATTCACTCACACACTCATTCATTCACACACATTTTATGAAGAATGTAATGTAAGTCTCTGTGTTTGTGTTTCACAGGGCGAAAAAAAGAGCAGCATTGGCCTCCGCCCCCTCGTCCCTGTAGCTCCTCTCCTCCACCATTGGAGGGAGCCACCGGCACGTCCTCAACACGTTATACCGTCCAATAGAAATGCATCTTATTCAGCGCCGGCCAATGATCTCCAAGATGGCTGACCGCCTGACCAGATGCATTGGAAGAGGAAAACAAAGAACTTCTCAAAAAAAACGTCTCAAACAACAAAATTAAAACAAGAATGTTTATTACATCAGGTTCAACTGACTTATGTCATTCAATGTCATTCTAATGACTCTGATTAAATGCTTCGGCCTGTCTTCATTATTTCACAACTGTTTTATGACTTGCTTTACATTCGAATTGAATCCAAACCTCAGTCAGATATCGTGAGGTCGGGTTATGAAAACGTTCCGGTCTCTGCTCTGTTAGTAAAGAGCTCAGTCTTTCAGGGAGCTCAGAGCTGACTATGATAGGAATATAAAAGTGTGGGACAGGAAACGGACGGACAGAAAGGATATGTCATGACCTGATTGGAATGAGATTCAGCATCATAGAAAGAGACGATAGAACGCTAAATATTCTCTGTGTGATACAACCGGTGAAAAGAACGAACAACTCAGAAGGTGATACCTGCCTTCCTGTCCCACTAACGGAACTTCTTCTTTCTAGGTCTGCTTTCAGACCGTCTCATGTCAGAGATCCTTCTATCTGGAGGGACTTGCATGGAACCCCAACATGCTCCTTGAGGAGGAGGCTTAGGATTGGGCCTCTTGCTAAAGGATGTCTGCATGAAGGACACCGTAGCCTACACTTTTGCCGCAAATTCGGCTTTCATGCATGAAAATACACATGGTACACACTTATTTGGGCCAACGTTAGTTTCGGAACACAGCGAGTGTTTGTTTGGGAGAAGTGGTCCGGAAACTAATCACCAAACATCCAACTTCTCCCGGGAATCCTCACAGTGAGTTGCTCAGTGTGACTGAGCAACTCCCGCCACTGTCATTCAGAGGGGGTGTGGAGTGACCCTGAACTCTAATGAGGATACTAGCATCCGTCTTCCTGTGAACGGATCGTTTGACGAGAGGTGGACGATAAATGATGTAAAGTGCTGAAGTGTTACTCCTGAAAGAGGCCGATTAAACACGTGTCCGTACGTTTGTCTGTCTCTCCGTCTGTCTGAATGTCGGCAGTCAACTACACAAAAGATTATGTGGTCGTTCACCTAGCGGCCATTTTGGTTCTAAACCCACGAGCACTTCTTTCAAGAAGCGGCAGAACCAAAATGGCCGATATTGCGTCAGGAAGAGTTCGGAAAAGGTCTTCCGTAGGGAGGGTGGGGACATGTTAGAGGTAGACAGATAGAGAGAGAGATACATAAAGATCAATATATTGATACATCTCTAAATACATATCAAAATATATTGATACACACATAGATCTACAGACAGTGAGATTGAGTGAGCGAATTTGTGTAGAGAGAGAGAGAGAGAGACGTCACTCCAGCACTTCTCTTTTTCACAATATAAATATCCCTGTCCTGCTGAGAGAAGGCAGTCCACTGGTAGTCTATCGGTAGTAGAAAATGAACACGAGATCTTCTTTGCCGCCTCCGGAGCATGGTGACGAGGCATGTCTTTGTTTGAACGCGTAGTAGGATGTCTGTCTTCATTTGAGCGTGTGTGTTAGGATGTGTTAACCTCATTTAGGGTGTCATCCGTGGCTAAGAGACTACTAACGGTGTCTCTTTGTGTAGTTTTCAAACAAGAGAGCGGTAGTTGTACTGCTGCAAACATGATGAGCGCTGGGTGATGAGGAAGGTCGGGCAGCTTGAGTAAGTGTCCCTCACTCATTCACTCACACACTCCTTCACTCACATATTCATTCATTCACACACATTTTATGAAAAACAAAATCTAAGTCTCTGCGTTCTCTCAGGGGGACAAAAAGAGCAGCATTGGCCTCCACCCCCTCCCTCCTGAAGGTCATCACCTCCAGCTCCTCTCCTCCACCATTGGAGGGAACCACCGCCACGCCCTCAACGCATTATATCGTCCAATAGAAATGCATCTCATGAGCTCCAAGACGGCTGACCAGATACTTTAGAGGAAAAAATGAACTGCTAGAATTTATTTGAATGATTTTAGAGTACTCCAGATATATATGGAGGTAGATTTGTGTCTTTATTATGCAATCAAAAATAATAGGTTTGAGAGCAAAACTTTCCACACTGCAATCAAAAAATAGATTTGAGAGCAAATCTATCGACACTGCAATCAAAAAATGTTTTATTGCAAGATAAATTAATGTGATAAAAAAAATATTAATGGGAATCCAAAAGTTTTGTTTGCAAACCCCAAAAGTTTTGTTTGCAAATCCAAAAGTTTTGTTTGCGAATCCAAAAGTTTTGTTTACGAATCAAAAAGCTTTGTTTGCGAATCCTAAAGTTTTGCTTGCGAATCCAAAAGCTTTGCTTGCTGTTGAGCTGAATCTCGTGGGCGGGACCTACGCAGAAAGATGTAAGACACGTCTCTATTGGCCAGTCTCGATCGGAGTGACAGCTTGGCAACATCCGAAAAGCCCCCGACCGCCTCCAGAAGCAGATTGTCGGCCTGACGGACAGGGCGTTCGTTTGTGCCTCTCAATCCGCGGCGGCGGTCAACAACATCGCCCTGCTCTCCTCTGCCATGGTCTCCTTGTCGGCTGACAGGGAGGCCTACGGAATTTTCAGGGCGCGCAAGCGCGCGCACGGGACAAGCCCATAAGGCGAAGCCTAGACGGCGTAGCCTACATGAAATAGAACTCCCTCTCTCGTTACTAACTGTGGATGTTGCCAAACTGTCACTCCGATCGAGACTGGCCAATAGAGACGTACGTGTCTTACATCTTTCGGCGTAGGTCCCGCCCATGAGATTCAGCTCAACAGCAAGCAAAGCTTTTGGATTCGCAAGCAAAACTTTAGGATTCGCAAACAAAGCTTTTTGATTCTCAAACAAAACTTTTGGATTCGCAAACAAAACTTTTGGATTTGCAAACAAAACTTTTGGGTTTGCAAACAAAACTTTTGGATTCCCATTAATATTTTTTTTATCACATTAATTTATCTTGCAATAAAACATTTTTTGATTGCAGTGTCGATAGTTTTGCTCTCAAATCTATTTTTTGATTGCAGTGTGGAAAGTTTTGCTCTCAAACATATGTTTTGATTGCAGTTTGGAAAGTTTTGCTCTCAAACCTATTCTTTTTGATTGCATAATAAAGACACAAATCTACCTCCATAGATATACAAGCATTTTTGCACAAGTTGATTATGGACAGTTTTGAATTTTTTTAATGAGTTCTGAGTGTGAAGTCAGAACTCAAAAAAAAGAATCACATGTGGCCATAATCCTCTTCTCTACATTGTCAACCCGTATTGGTTATTTATTAAATTATGATAATATAGCAAGACATTTAAATGCATTTTCAAAAGAAAATCCTATTCATTTATCAATGTCGGCACATTATGTTACAAACTAATAATTTTTTTATCTATAAGTTCACTGGATTTGTTGAAGGTTCTTGACATTTATTAATTTATACTTTTTCAGCATTTTAATATTCAGAAGCATTTTGTGTGTTTGAAAATAAATAAAATATGTATTATCTATAACCTGACCCTGTCTGTCTGTCTGTCTGTCTGTCTGTCTGTCTGTCTGTCTGTCTGTCTGTCTGTCTGTCTGTCTTTCCTTCTATATTTATGACTGTCTCTCTTTATTGCTTGTCATCATATTTGTCTCTTTCACAAGTTCGAACAAGAGTTGTTCCCACTTCATTGCAACACTCTCGTGGGAAGTGAAGTGAATCAACAACCTCAAGTGTCCGTTCACACGGACAGTGATACTAAGAAAACACTTTGACCAAAATTTGGAATCTTGCAGCGTAAATCATGGAGCGTATCCTAAAAACGGGGCGAAAAAAACATTTAGAAGATGCTGGTTTCATCCAAATGATTTACAGGTGAGGATGAGAGGAAAGAAGACATTAACCAAATATTATATGTAGATACTAAACACATTCAAAACAAGCAAGTTATACTGACACACCTGGAGAGAGAGCCGATCAGAGTGGCTATTGGGACAACCAGAGGTGCACATATAGGGGTAAGCATATATGGTAGCAAATTGTCTATATATATTTGTTCTTTAAGGTTTTTTCAATATGGATTTCAACTGTTACGTATTTTAAGAACATAAGCTGCCCCCACATAGCCTCTAGGAAGCAGATTCAAACACGCAAGCTGTATTACCCTCACATAGCCATTAAGAAGCAGGACCGAACATATAAGCCGTAAATACTGTACATAGCCACAAGGGGAGCAGGACCTTACTGAAGGCTGCTCCATCCACAGAAGGCAGAACCTTTAGATAGGTGAAGAAGCCGAGGCTAATACGTCACATAGGCCACGCCCACTTCATATAGGCCACGCCCACCTGACCCGATCAATCTCGACAGAGAGGTTGGAGGTCAGAAACTCTTGGTAGCTCAGACTTGCGGGTTAGAGTTTTGATCAGCTGGGAGTCGCTCAGCACATGCTCGACACACTTCCCCTCCTTTTGCTCCGTAGTTACCATACCGAAAAACTTCGGATTGGACTACTTTCTTCCAAGAATGCTGCACAACCAGAGCCGATATGTAGAAACAGCAGACTCATGTAAACCACATTGTACCTTTAACAGCATAATGTTTAACTAAAATGGAAATAATTGGGACCAGTATACTAAACAAAGGATTAAATGGTCGTTCACTTAGTGGCAATTTTGGTTCTAAACCCACGTGCACATCTTTCAAGATGCAGCACGACCAACATGGCCGACACTTAAATAAGGCTTGCAGTAACTTGCAAGAAACAAATGCGTGGGAGACTTTTTTGTTTCTTGGCTTGTAATCCTTCCTCCTCTTCCCTTTCTTGGTTCCTTCCGTTTTCCAGAGAAAAGGGACTTGAGAGAGACTTTCGATATTGTGTCAGAAAGACGTCAAACAGGGGCTTCCCTAGGGAGGGTCGGGACACGTTCGAGGTCGACAGATTGTTAAAGAGAGAGATAGATATAATCAATATATTTATGTGTATACATATAGATCAATATATTTATATATATACATATAGTAGATATATTTATAGATCTATACATATAGATCTACAGACTAAGAGATTGGGTGAGAGAGAGAGAGAGAGAGAGTGTAAAAGAGAGAGAGAGTAAGTGACAGAAGAGACATACCACTCCAGCACTTCTCCTTTATCACAATATAAATATCCCTGTCCTGCTGAGAGAGGGCAGTCCACTGGTCTAACGGTAGCAGAGCATTAACACAAGATCTTCTCTGTCGTCTTCCTGTCTATCTATTGATTAGATTTCCCGTTAGCAGCGGCCAATCAGAACCAGTGAAGATGACGACCTGTGGCATCGTGACGAAGAGCCTGCTGCTGCTGGCTGTGGTGGTCGCTCTGACCGGACGAGGATCTGCAGGTGAGGGGAGGATGGGGCCGACGGGGACCTGGGTTCTGAGGGGACGCAATGAGAACCGAGGTACGGATTGCCATCTTACAATGTGATAGTTAGGGAAACTGACAGTCATTCTGTCCCTCCTTCGGCAGTTCCGAAGGTCTATGAATGCTGCACCAGGGTGAGCAGACAGCAGATCACTGAAACCATCGTGGACTACATGGTGCAACAGAGAAACAATCACTGTGTCAATGCCATCATGTAAGTGACCAGCCATATGGAACGAATGTGTTCTTCAAAAGAACATCTCTAGCTTTGAACGTGTGTTAAGATGTGTGTCTTCGTTTAAACATGTGTTTTAGGATGTGTTAACTTCATATAGGGTGTCATCCATGGCTCAGACTGCTCACGGTCTCTCTGTGTTTTGTGTAGTTTCCAAACGGAGAGTGGTGGTTTGTACTGCTGCAAACATAATGAGCCCTGGGTGATGAGGAAGATCAGGCAGCTTATGTAAGTGTCCCTCACTCATTCACTCACATATTCATTCACTCACACTCATTCATTCACACACATTTTATGAAGAATGTAATGTAAGTCTCTGTGTTTGTGTTTCACAGGGCGAAAAAAAGAGCAGCATTGGCCTCCGCCCCCTCGTCCCTGTAGCTCCTCTCCTCCACCATTGGAGGGAACCACCGGCACGTCCTCAACACGTTATACCGTCCAATAGAAATGCATCTTATTCAGCGCCGGCCAATGATCTCCAAGATGGCTGACCGCCTGACCAGATGCATTGGAAGAGGAAAACAAAGAACTTCTCAAAAAAAAACGTCTCAAACAACAAAATTAAAACAAGAATGTTTATTACATCAGGTTCAACTGACTTATGTCATTCAATGTCATTCTAATGACTCTGATTAAATGCTTCGGCCTGTCTTCATTATTTCACAACTGTTTTATGACTTGCTTTACATTCGAATTGAATCCAAACCTCAGTCAGATATCGTGAGGTCGGGTTATGAAAACGTTCCGGTCTCTGCTCTGTTAGTAAAGAGCTCAGTCTTTCAGGGAGCTCAGAGCTGACTATGATAGGAATATAAAAGTGTGGGACAGGAAACGGACGGACACAAAGGATATGTCATGACCTGATTGGAATGAGATTCAGCATCATAGAAAGAGACGATAGAACGCTAAATATTCTCTGTGTGATACAACCGGTGAAAAGAACGAACAACTCAGAAGGTGATACCTGCCTTCCTGTCCCACTAACGGAACTTCTTCTTTCTAGGTCTGCTTTCAGACCGTCTCATGTCAGAGATCCTTCTATCTGGAGGGACTTGCATGGAACCCCAACATGCTCCTTGAGGAGGAGGCTTAGGATTGGGCCTCTTGCTAAAGGATGTCTGCATGAAGGACACCGTAGCCTACACTTTTGCCGCAAATTCGGCTTTCATGCATGAAAATACACATGGTACACACTTATTTGGGCCAACGTTAGTTTCGGAACACAGCGAGTGTTTGTTTGGGAGAAGTGGTCCGGAAGCTAATCACCAAACATCCAACTTCTCCCGGGAATCCTCACAGTGAGTTGCTCAGTGTGACTGAGCAACTCCCGCCACTGTCATTCAGAGGGGGTGTGGAGTGACCCTGAACTCTAATGAGGATACTAGCATCCGTCTTCCTGTGAACGGATCGTTTGACGAGAGGTGGACGATAAATGATGTAAAGTGCTGAAGTGTTACTCCTGAAAGAGGCCGATTAAACACGTGTCCGTACGTTTGTCTGTCTCTCCGTCTGTCTGAATGTCGGCAGTCAACTACACAAAAGATTATGTGGTCGTTCACCTAGCGGCCATTTTGGTTCTAAACCCACGAGCACTTCTTTCAAGAAGCGGCAGAACCAAAATGGCCGATATTGCGTCAGGAAGAGTTCGGAAAAGGTCTTCCGTAGGGAGGGTGGGGACATGTTAGAGGTAGACAGATAGAGAGAGAGATACATAAAGATCAATATATTGATACATCTCTAAATACATATCAAAATATATTGATACACACATAGATCTACAGACAGTGAGATTGAGTGAGCGAATTTGTGTAGAGAGAGAGAGAGAGAGACGTCACTCCAGCACTTCTCTTTTTCACAATATAAATATCCCTGTCCTGCTGAGAGAAGGCAGTCCACTGGTAGTCTATCGGTAGTAGAAAAGGAACACGAGATCTTCTTTGCCGCCTCCGGAGCATGGTGACGAGGCATGTCTTTGTTTGAACGCATAGTAGGATGTCTGTCTTCATTTGAGCGTGTGTGTTAGGATGTGTTAACCTCATTTAGGGTGTCATCCATGGCTAAGAGACTACTAACGGTGTCTCTTTGTGTAGTTTTCAAACAAGAGAGCGGTAGTTGTACTGCTGCAAACATGATGAGCGCTGGGTGATGAGGAAGGTCGGGCAGCTTGAGTAAGTGTCCCTCACTCATTCACTCACACACTCCTTCACTCACATATTCATTCATTCACACACATTTTATGAAAAACAAAATCTAAGTCTCTGCGTTCTCTCAGGGGGACAAAAAGAGCAGCATTGGCCTCCACCCCCTCCCTCCTGTAGCTCATCACCTCCAGCTCCTCTCCTCCACCATTGGAGGGAACCACCGCCACGCCCTCAACGCATTATATCGTCCAATAGAAATGCATCTCATGAGCTCCAAGACGGCTGACCAGATACTTTAGAGGAAAAAATGAACTGCTAGAATTTATTTGAATGATTTTAGAGTACTCCAGATATATATGGAGGTAGATTTGTGTCTTTATTATGCAATCAAAAATAATAGGTTTGAGAGCAAAACTTTCCACACTGCAATCAAAAAATAGATTTGAGAGCAAATCTATCGACACTGCAATCAAAAAATGTTTTATTGCAAGATAAATTAATGTGATAAAAAAAATATTAATGGGAATCCAAAAGTTTTGTTTGCAAACCCCAAAAGTTTTGTTTGCAAATCCAAAAGTTTTGTTTGCGAATCCAAAAGTTTTGTTTGCGAATCAAAAAGCTTTGTTTGCGAATCCTAAAGTTTTGCTTGCGAATCCAAAAGCTTTGCTTGCTGTTGAGCTGAATCTCGTGGGCGGGACCTACGCAGAAAGATGTAAGACACGTCTCTATTGGCCAGTCTCGATCGGAGTGACAGCTTGGCAACATCCGAAAAGCCCCCGACCGCCTCCAGAAGCAGATTGTCGGCCTGACGGACAGGGCGTTCGTTTGTGCCTCTCAATCCGCGGCGGCGGTCAACAACATCGCCCTGCTCTCCTCTGCCATGGTCTCCTTGTCGGCTGACAGGGAGGCCTACGGAATTTTCAGGGCGCGCAAGCGCGCGCACGGGACAAGCCCATAAGGCGAAGCCTAGACGGCGTAGCCTACATGAAATAGAACTCCCTCTCTCGTTACTAACTGTGGATGTTGCCAAACTGTCACTCCGATCGAGACTGGCCAATAGAGACGTACGTGTCTTACATCTTTCGGCGTAGGTCCCGCCCATGAGATTCAGCTCAACAGCAAGCAAAGCTTTTGGATTCGCAAGCAAAACTTTAGGATTCGCAAACAAAGCTTTTTGATTCTCAAACAAAACTTTTGGATTCGCAAACAAAACTTTTGGATTTGCAAACAAAACTTTTGGGTTTGCAAACAAAACTTTTGGATTCCCATTAATATTTTTTTTATCACATTAATTTATCTTGCAATAAAACATTTTTTGATTGCAGTGTCGATAGTTTTGCTCTCAAATCTATTTTTTGATTGCAGTGTGGAAAGTTTTGCTCTCAAACATATGTTTTGATTGCAGTTTGGAAAGTTTTGCTCTCAAACCTATTCTTTTTGATTGCATAATAAAGACACAAATCTACCTCCATAGATATACAAGCATTTTTGCACAAGTTGATTATGGACAGTTTTGAATTTTTTTAATGAGTTCTGAGTGTGAAGTCAGAACTCAAAAAAAAGAATCACATGTGGCCATAATCCTCTTCTCTACATTGTCAACCCGTATTGGTTATTTATTAAATTATGATAATATAGCAAGACATTTAAATGCATTTTCAAAAGAAAATCCTATTCATTTATCAATGTCGGCACATTATGTTACAAACTAATAATTTTTTTATCTATAAGTTCACTGGATTTGTTGAAGGTTCTTGACATTTATTAATTTATACTTTTTCAGCATTTTAATATTCAGAAGCATTTTGTGTGTTTGAAAATAAATAAAATATGTATTATCTATAACCTGACCCTGTCTGTCTGTCTGTCTGTCTGTCTGTCTGTCTGTCTGTCTTTCCTTCTATATTTATGACTGTCTCTCTTTATTGCTTGTCATCATATTTGTCTCTTTGACAAGTTCGAACAAGAGTTGTTCCCACTTCATTGCAACACTCTCGTGGGAAGTGAAGTGAATCAACAACCTCAAGTGTCCGTTCACACGGACAGTGATACTAAGAAAACACTTTGACCAAAATTTGGAATCTTGCAGCGTAAATCATGGAGCGTATCCTAAAAACGGGGCGAAAAAAACATTTAGAAGATGCTGGTTTCATCCAAATGATTTACAGGTGAGGATGAGAGGAAAGAAGACATTAACCAAATATTATATGTAGATACTAAACACATTCAAAACAAGCAAGTTATACTGACACACCTGGAGAGAGAGCCGATCAGAGTGGCTATTGGGACAACCAGAGGTGCACATATTGGGGTAAGCATATATGGTAGCAAATTGTCTATATATATTTGTTCTTTAAGGTTTTTTCAATATGGATTTCAACTGTTACGTATTTTAAGAACATAAGCTGCCCCCACATAGCCTCTAGGAAGCAGATTCAAACACGCAAGCTGTATTACCCTCACATAGCCATTAGGAAGCAGGACCGAACATATAAGCCGTAAATACTGTACATAGCCACAAGGGGAGCAGGACCTTACTGAAGGCTGCTCCATCCACAGAAGGCAGAACCTTTAGATAGGTGAAGAAGCCGAGGCTAATACGTCACATAGGCCACGCCCACTTGACCCGATCAATCTCGACAGAGAGGTTGGAGGTCAGAAACTCTTGGTAGCTCAGACTTGCGGGTTAGAGTTTTGATCAGCTGGGAGTCGCTCAGCACATGCTCGACACACTTCCCCTCCTTTTGCTCCGTAGTTACCATACCGAAATACTTTGGATTGGACTACTTTCTTCCAAGAATGCTGCACAACCAGAGCCGATATGTAGAAACAGCAGACTCATGTAAACCACATTGTACCTTTAACAGCATAATGTTTAACTAAAATGGAAATAATTGGGACCAGTATACTAAACAAAGGATTAAATGGTCGTTCACTTAGTGGCAATTTTGGTTCTAAACCCACGCGCACATCTTTCAAGATGCAGCACGACCAACATGGCCGACACTTAAATAAGGCTTGCAGTAACTTGCAAGAAACAAATGCGTGGGAGACTTTTTTCTTTCTTGGCTTGTAATCCTTCCTCCTCTTCCCTTTCTTGGTTCCTTCCCTTTTCCAGAGCAAAGGGACTTGAGAGAGACTTTCGATATTGCGTCAGAAAGACGTCAAACAGGGGCTTCCCTAGGGAGGGTCGGGACACGTTCAAGGTCGACAGATTGTTAGAGAGAGAGATAGATATAATCAATATATTTATGTGTATACATATAGATCAATATATTTATATATATACATATAGTAGATATATTTATAGATCTATACATATAGATCTACAGACTAAGAGATTGGGTGAGAGAGAGAGAGAGAGAGAGTGTAAAAGAGAGAGAGAGTAAGTGACAGAAGAGACATACCACTCCAGCACTTCTCCTTTATCACAATATAAATATCCCTGTCCTGCTGAGAGAGGGCAGTCCACTGGTCTAACGGTAGCAGAGCATTAACACAAGATCTTCTCTGTCGTCTTCCTGTCTATCTATTGATTAGATTTCCCGTTAGCAGCGGCCAATCAGAACCAGTGAAGATGACGACCTGTGGCATCGTGACGAAGAGCCTGCTGCTACTGGCTGTGGTGGTCGCTCTGACCGGACGAGGATCTGCAGGTGAGGGGAGGATGGGGCCGACGGGGACCTGGGTTCTGAGGGGACGCAATGAGAACCAAGGTATGGACTGCCGTCTTACAATTTGAAAGTTAGGGAAACTAACCGTCTTTCTGTCTCTCCTTCAGCAGATCGGACGGTCTCTGAATGCTGCACCACGGTGTCCACACAGCAGATCACTGAAACCATCGTGGACTACATGGTGCAACAGAGAAACAATCACTGTGTCAATGCCATCATGTAAGTGACCAGCCATATGGAACGAATGTGTTCTTCAAAAGAACATCTCTAGCTTTGAACGTGTGTTAAGATGTGTGTCTTCGTTTAAACATGTGTTTTAGGATGTGTTAACTTCATATAGGGTGTCATCCATGGCTCAGACTGCTCACGGTCTCTCTGTGTTTTATGTAGTTTCCAAACGGAGAGTGGTGGTTTGTACTGCTTTAAACATGATGAGCCCTGGGTGATGAGGAAGGTCAGGCAGCTTAGGTAAGTGTCCCTCACTCATTCACTCACATATTCATTCACTCACACACTCATTCATTCACACACATTTTATGAAAAATGTAATGTAAGTCTCTGTGTTTGTGTTTCACAGGGCGAAAAAAAGAGCAGCATTGGCCTCCACCCCCTCGTCCCTGTAGCTCCTCTCCTCCACCATTGGAGGGAGCCACCGGCACGTCCTCAACACGTTATACCGTCCAATAGAAATGCATCTTATTCAGCGCAGGCCAATGATCTCCAAGATGAATGACCGCCTGACCAGATGCTTTGGAAGAGGAAAACAATGAACTTCTCAAAATAAACGTCACCCCATGATTTCAAAATTAAAACAAGAATGTTTATTACCTCAGGTTCAACTGACTTATGTCATTCAATGTCATTCTAATGACTCTGATTAAATGCTTCGGCCTGTCTTCATTATTCAACAACTGTTTTATGACTTGCTTTACATTTGAATTGAATCCAAACCTAAATCAGATTTGGCGACAGGTCAGGTCATGAAAATGTTCCGGTCTCTGCTCTGTTAGAGAAGAGGTCTTTCAGGGAGCTCAGAGCTGACTATGATAGAATTATAAAGGGAGAACAGGATACAGACAGACAAAAAGGATATGATACCACCCGATAGGAATTAGATTCAGTATCACAGAAAGAGACGATAGAACACTAAATATACTCTGTGTGATGCAACCAGTGAAAAGAACGAACAACTCAGAAGGTGATACCTGCCTTCCTGTCCCACTAACGGAACTTCTTCTTTCTAGGTCTGCTTTCAGACCGTCTCATGTCGTAGATCCTTCAATCTGGAGGGACTTGCATGGAACCCCAACATGCTCCTTGAGGAGGAGGTTTACGTTTGGGCCTCTTGCTAAAGGATGTCTGCATGAAGGACACCGTAGCCTACACTTTTGCCCCCAATTCGTTTCATGCATGAAAATACACATGGTAGCTACACACTTATTTGGGCCAACGTTAGTTTCGGAACACAGCGAGTGTTTGTTTGGGAGAAGTGGTCCGGATGCTAATCACCAAACATCCAACTTCTCCCGGGAATCCTCACAGTGAGTTGCTCAGTGTGACTGAGCAACTCCCGCCACTGTCAATCAGAGGGGGTGTGGAGTGACCCTGAACTCAGTCTGAAGCAGTGTTGCCAACTCTCGCCAGACAAATAAGCAACTCTCACATCAAAAACAAGCCCAAAAGAAGCCCAATGCCTCTGTAACCTGTCACAGCCTTAACAGCAAAGCCTATTTGTATAATGAGTAAAATAATTACTTTTCCAAAGCCAAAACTTACTTTATTTTTCAAGTTTTACAAAGAAGAAATCTAAAAATCATTGTACAGAGAGAGAGAGAGAGAGAGAGAGAGAGAGAGAGAGAGAGAGAGAGAGAGAGAGAGAGAGAGAGAGAGAGAGAGAGAGAGAGAGAGAACCGCGACCATGGCCATGGCACTCCCGCGTCTCCCGCGACTCCCACCGTGCCCCGTGAACGAATGAATGAATGGCCCGGGAACCACGGGCACCGCGAAAACAGATCGCTAGGTTGTGCGAACGCCCCCCAGGTGGCGGTACCTTCCCCCGTTGAGAAACCATGATATAATCAATATATTTATATATCTATATACATATCGATCTAGAGATTGAGTGAGAGAGAGAGATAGCGAGAACGAAGGAGAGAGAGAGAGCGAGAGAGAGAGAGTGTGTAAAAGAGAGAGAGAGAGAGCGATAGCGAAAGAGAGAGAGAGAGAGAGTGTAAAAGAGAGAGAGAGAGAGAGAGAGAGAGAGAGAGAGAGAGAGAGAGAGAGAGAGAGAGAGAGAGAGAGAGAGAGAGAGAGAGAGAGAGAGAGAGAGAGAGAGAGAGAGAGAGAGAGAGTAAAAGAGAGAGAGTGCAAAAGAGAGAGAGTAAGAGACGGAAGAGAACCACTCCAGCACTTCTCTCTCAGCACTTTTCCTGCTGAGAGAGGGCAGTCCACTGGTCTAACGGTAGAAGAGCATTAACATCAGATCTTCTTTGCCCTCCTCCTGTCTATTTCAGAACCAGTGAAGATGACGACCTGTGGCATCGTGACGAAGAGCCTGCTGCTGCTGGCTGTGGTGGTCGCTCTGATCGGACAAGGATCTGCAGGTGAGGGGAGGATGGGGCCGACGGGGACCTGGGTTCTCAGGGTACGCCACGAGAACCGAGGTACGGACTGCCATCTTACAATGTGATAGTTGGGGAAACTGACAGTCATTCTGTCCCTCCTTCAGCAGTTCCGAAGTTCCCTGAATGCTGCACCAGGGTGGGCAGACAGGAGATCACTGAAACCATCGTGGACTACATGGTGCAAGAGAAAAACCTTCCCTGTGTCAATGCCATCATGTAAGTGACCAGCCATATGGAACGAATGTGCTCTTCAAAAGAAACATCTCTAGCTTTGAACGTGTGCTACGATGTGGGTCTTCGTTTAAACATGTGTGTTAGGATGTGTTAACCTCATATAGGGTGTCATCCATGGCTCAGACTACTCACGGTGTCTTTGTGTTTTGTGTAGTTTCCAAACAGAGAGCGGTAGTTTCTACTGCAGCAAATATGATGAGCCCTGGGTGATGACGAAGGTCAGGCAGCTTAGGTAAGTGTCCCTCCCTCATTCACTCACACACTCATTCATTCACATACTCAATCACTCACCTAATTATCCCCACACAGTTTCTGAAAAACAAAGTCTCTGTTTGTGTTCCACAGGAAGACAAAAAGAGCAGCATTCAAGAGGTGAAGTATCCCTCACTAATTCACCGACACCCTCATTCCTTCACGTACTCATTCACACACTCATTCATTCACACACAGCATGGTTTATGAAAGACAAAATCTAAGTCTCTGTTTTTGTGATTCACAGCCCGGCAGAAAAAAGATTAGCATTGGCCTCCGCCACTGCCTTCCTGAAGGTCATCACCTCCAGCTCCTCTCCTCCACCATTGGAGGGAACCACCGGCACGCCCTCAACGCATTATACCGTCCAATAGAAATGCTTCTTATTCAGCGGCGGCCAACGAGCTCCAAGATGGCTGACCAGATACTTTTGAAGAGGAAAACAATGAACTGCTAGATTTTTTTTTAAAATTAATTTAGGGAACTCCAGACATACAAGGATTTTTGCAGAATTGGTTTAGGGCCACGTGCCAATTTTTTTGAATGAGTTCTGAGTTTGAAGTCAGAACTCAAAAAAAAGAATCACATTTTGCCCTAATCCTCTTCTCTACATTGTCAACCCGTTATAGGTTATTTATTAAATTATGATAATATAGCACAACATTTAAATGTATTTTCAAAAGAGAGTCCTAATTATTAATTGCATTCATCGTTTTTAGAATTTTAATATTCAAAAGTATTTTGTGTGTTTGAATATCAATAAAATATGTCCTATTCTATAACCTGACTCTCTATCTTCATTATTTCATGATTTGTCCTTTGGCATCTTTGCCGATCTTTGAAAATAACCTCAGCAACTGCTTCCAAATCAATCATTACTTTACTACTGGTAAAATATCTAAACATAAACGCTTAGCTGAGCATATGGACAGGTCTGCCTCAGAGCCTCTCGGAAGTGTCACTCTGCTCCTAAAGTTATGGATCATTGGTTTCCTTCATTCTGTCCTTGTTTTACATTTTCATTTTACATTAAGGGCATTTAGCAGATTGTTTTATCCAAGAAGACTTACATTATGTACATTTATCAGAAGAAAGAGAAACAACAATATATCGCTGTCGTCATCCATGATACGATTCATATTAATAAGCACCAATAATGAATATCTTTTAAGGGAATTGGTGGTAAATCATGTTATTGCGATAAGAATGCCATTCTCCAGATGAAAATGAACAGTATGTGTTTGGTTCGTGGAAGGCCTCAATTATAACCTTAAGTTAAGATCAATTACCGTAAATTAGTTCTATTTTCTGCAAACATCAAATATATTCGGCAGGAATAATTTATCTAAATATACCATGCCCGGTTCACTTGCATCCTTATTCATCTTCATATGTTTGGTGAAGATGAATATTTTTAATATCATCTGGTTGGACACATTGGTTCAAGTGGATTTTCAATGGTCAGATACAGATCTTTTCTATAACGATAATTGAATAAAAGCTATGGTATACTTATAATATTACAACTAAATAATTGTATATTTGTATATACATAATACGTATTTTAATATTTAATTAAATAATTAGTAAACCAATTACATTTCAATCGGGAGACTTTTTTTCTAAAAGGTGTGCTCCGGGCTGCGCAGTGCACTCCCTAGTTATGGATTTGTCAAAACAACAATCCGATTTATTAGATTTTGAAACCCACGTCCTTAAAACCCTGTCCTACACCAGAGTTCTACAATAACAGCTCTATACATTTGATATGCCTGCGTTTTTTGACCTTTTTTTTTTTAATGGGCCTGCGTCCACATCACGTGACTCTCATGGTTGCTATGGTGATTGCCATGGACCGCACCCTCTGCTCCAAACCACGTTAACGAGGTTAACGTGGTTTGAACCCACACACAGTCACTTGCGGTGTCCCCCAGGGTTCAGTCCTTGGCCCCATCCTCGTCATCCTCTACCTCATCCCCCTTGGTCAGGTCATTAGACGCCATGGATTTTCATTCCACTGCTATGCCGACGACACACAGCTCTATGTCAATGCCACAGCTGCCACCCCACCTTCATCATCGCCGTCATCCCCATCAAAACTCACCACGTGTCTGGAGGAGATAAAGGTATAGAGGGACGTTGGAAGTAGGGGTGTGGTAGGGGAAGTAGGGCCGCAACTTAAAGGGGACATATCATACCACCAGGTGTGAGTGTGATTAGCCAAAACAAGCCGTTTTCAAAATGTGCAGCATCCTTCTCAGACTCTGAAAAACGAGTTCATGCCTTTATCTCCTCCAGACTGGACTACTGTAACGCACTACTCATCGGGATCCCTAGCAAGAGCCTGCAGAGGCTTCAATACATACCAAACCCTGCAGCTAGGATCCTGATGAGAGTGCGCAAGCATGAGCACATTACCCCCATCCTCCACTCACTCCTTCAATCGCGCTTCCTTTCAATGGCGCATTTGATGATGCTCTGTAAGGCTGGATTCCCCAAGTTGATAATCGTATGCGTCCTTTGAGACCCCCTTTGATATAAAAGAGACCCCAGGTCTATAGCTTACGTGTTACAGTAATGTCCTCTCCTCAGTCACCTACTGCATCACTACCTTCAGGGTTTCAGCCTGCTAATGCATCATTGTAGTATATTTGAATGCCGTCTTTCATATATATGACACCACCACCACTGGGACGTGGCAACAATTCTCCATATCCATATGGGAAGGTACACACAGTTACACACACACACTTTAAATCTGGCGGATCCTACCCGACGAGGACCTATATGGATTTTGAGGGGTACATTGCCAAGCATGTTAAAATTGTGTTTTCTGTCATTTGCAATGCTTGTGTCTCTGGGGACCTGGACTCAGGTCCTCACCGCACACGAGGTTCCCACGGGTTTGGTGTGCAATCAGGTTCAAGTCCCCCCCACCAAGCAGCAAAAACAAGAACACACACACACAGACCACAGATAACAAGGTGTAGCATCCTGTAGCTCTACGTATCTGGAGATGCAGCGGTGCAAAGGAAGAAATGAAGATCAGAAGATAAACACGTTTCTTCATCACTATAAGCCTAATAATAAAGGTTGATGAAGGTTTTATAAAATAGTTCTCAACAGCTTCATTATTTATTATCCTTCGTTCTTATAACTATATGAGCCTTATTATAAAGGGTAATGATGATAGTTTGATGATATTCTCTTGCAAAACAAAATAGCTTGTTGAATAGATCTGGTTCAGATTATCTGTTTCGGTGAGATCTACTCCAGTTTCCCCATACAGAGCCATACAGCCGAACACAAACATGTTGCCCTGGCTTGTAAATATTATAAATATGAACTGAATTGAGAATAGTGTTGGTCTGCAAGTGTCCATCACAGCTTGCACAACAGCAAAGGTGTGTGTGTGTGTGTGTGACCATAAAATCGTCCTAATAACAATCAAACTAAAGATCAGACACATTCACTGACTTATGCAATATATTTCTCGCTACAAATGTTATTGGAAACACGTTTAATCGTGAATCTGTCCTAAAATATTGCATTTCCCATTCAGATAATAAAGTTTAATAAAGGCCACGTAACCATTTCAACAAATGCTGGGAAAACGTCGCGCCCCGTGTTGGTGCTATGCCTCCATTCATTTAGATGAAACTGAACACGCCTTGCAAGGTGGACCAACGTATCTATTTCACGCTTTGGCGTGATACCTGGTTGCCTATTGAACTTCTACCATTCCTGGAGAGGGATCCCTCTTCTGGGTTCCTTCTCCAGGTTCCTTCCCTGATATTAGGGGGGGTTTCCCTGCCCTTTGGGGGGCTAGGGTCAGGGGGCTTCCTTTGAGAAGCGGCCTGGGAAGCCCGTCAGATCTCTGGTCCAGGGCGTTCTAAACTGTTTGACCTGATGGGGATGTGGTGTTTCAAGGCTGCTCGGACGGCCGGGGAGTGTCCCCCACGGAGCCATCGCGCCAAATACAGACATGGTGCCCTGGCTGAGCATGTATTGTGAAATACACTCAATAATCATTCTGATGACATGGAAAAAAAACACAAGACTACACACACACACACACACACACACACACACACACACAAGAAGACTCAGGATGTAGAGTCCTGCAGCTCTACGTATCTGGAGACGCAGCGGTGCAAAGGAAATGAAGATCAAAAGATAAACTAGAAAATGCATTTCCTGCAGATAATGCGGTGAGTGATGTAGTACAAAGTGAGGTTGAGAATATTTTTTTTCAATAAAGCCACATATATTAAGACATAAAGAAGTGTTAAATGGCTTAAATCAAGTGAAGGGATTTGAACAAAAGTTAAAAGGTGTAAATGGAGTAAACAATGTAAACATGCCTACCATTTGTGAAAATGTTAATGGTTGGAAACAAATAAAGTGACATCTGAATGAAAAGTGCAAAGCATTGCTAAAAATGCAGAAATGTAAAATGTATCGAACGGAAGAATCTGAAAGGTCAGATGTATTGCCCTGCACTGCTGGTGTGTGTGTGTATATGTGTGTGTGTGTGTGTGTGTGTGTGTGTGTGTGTGTGTGTGTGTGTGTGTGTGTGTGTGTGTGTGTGTGTGTGTGTGTGTGTGTGTGTGTGTGTGTGTGTCTATAAGAGAATAGCATGCCGGTGCGTGATTAAAAGTAGCCCAATAGAGCGGAAAAACGCCAAAGCTAGCATCACGTCCTCCACGTCCTCCAAAAGTAGCCAAACACGGCTTACTTTTTTGTAATAGGCCTACACCAACAATGTTAACTGTCATACATAGCTAAACAAGCAAATGAAAAATTAAACGCTAACACAACTGAAATGTTTATTAGGCTATTAACAATATTATATAAATGATACCGTAATGCACCCCTTCTTTGTCTTTGGATCTTTTGAATACATGGATCAACAAATGGTGTCGCAATGATCGCAAGCAGAGGAACGTGAGAGTCATTGCGCAACAGCCTACCCAGGCTAAAAATCCCTTCATCGCTAAAACACTTTGTGATAAAAAGTCACCACAGTGCCTAAAAACCATCAACGTCATTCATGTTAAGTAAAAGGAACAACCTCGGACACCAGAAGTTAACGGAGCCGTGCGCTAGGCCCTCTCGAATGCCGGGCCGAACAACATTTGTTTCACTACGACTCCTTTCAGCTGCCCACCCCTCCTTCTCCAGCAAAAAAGAATAACATGAAACGGCTAATAAAACGCTTGAGGTGGCGTTTTGAAAAGAGAAAACTTTTTTTAGTAGGCTACATCTACATGGCATAAAGATAAATACGAGCCTTAGATTGATATCTAGTCACACAAGCCAACGGACAAAACCCCGGAAGGGTTGTCTATAAAAGGGGCTCAATCATGGACATAAAAAGAAAGCTCAATCCGTTTTGGTTTTGATTCCGTTTTTTCGCACAAAGAAAGCCATTGGAAACACGTCTAAAAGCACTGATGAATGCATATGTAACCCAGTTCCTGTTAGGGACTCTTATTCTGAAGGAGTAGAACGGAAGTGTCTGCGTGTGGGTCACTGTTTTGACTCTGTTGGGAGCACTGGAAATAAAGTGGATCGCCCCGTTCAGTGAATGGAGTTAACCGATTCCTCTTTCATACATTACCCAAGTATAGGCAACAATAATTTGTACATTCGATTATTATCATAGATTAGAAATCAAAAGGAATAAATGAATGAAACGCGCATGCGCATTTAAAGGACAGCGTTTACAGGAAGTGCATCATTATTGCACATCTAGGACCCCGAGTCGATCTGGCAGCCGAGTCAATCTGCAGGCCTGCCCTCGTTAACGTGGTTTGGAGCAGAGGGGGGCGGTCGATGGCAACCACCATAGCAACCATGAAAGTCACGTGACGTGGACGCGAGTCCATTGAAAAGAACAATGACAACATTGAACTCTGGTGCAGGCTCGAACAGAGAGAGACACACACACACACACACACACACACACACACACACACACACACACACACACACACACACACACACACACACACACACACACACACACACACACACACACACACACACACACACACACACACACACACACACACACACACACACACACACACTTTTAAGGAGTATTTCACCCGCTCCGTATCCTTGCTTTCCCCAACAAGTTTGTGCGGCGTGCTTGTTGTTTTGTTTCCAGTGTAGATCCGGTAGGGTGTTGTAGTTTTTCTAAGGTGACTAGTTGTTGCTAGACAGCAGGTGAAAAAACTACAACGGTTGCCAAGCCAATAGAACGTTAATCGCGCGCTATTTTTTTTTATCGTTATAACAAGATCTGTAGCCTGACTATTGAAAATCCACTTCCACCAATTTGTAAGCGTGGTACAGGTATAACCAGACATTATTAAAATATTCATAATATCAAAAACGACATAAAAAATAAGGTTATGGGCCGAAAATATTGACATATATATAACTAGAGAGTCTAAAAAGTCTGACAATCGTGTTCTGGGACAAGTTTCAATAGATTGGCTGAGTTGAGTTGCAGTAAAATATGAATACTGTAGTCAGGGTTGCCAACTTTGGGACTTTGGCTGGAGTGAGACTCTAAATATTAGTGTGAGCGGCTAATTTTTTGGACGACCCATAACCCTAAAAAAATGTTTTATACAAAATAGTCCTCGTTTAGTATAAACCCTCATCTATGAAAAAAAGTTAAAGAATGGAAACGCTTTTTCAAAATGTACAATCTGGGCCACCTTGAATCATTTGGGGAATTTAAAAGTGCCACTAGCCCGATTCTCAAGTATTCCAAGATATACCCTGGGCTAGGCTCTACCCCCCGTGAAAATCGACAAGATATACTATTTTGTATAGGCAAACGTCCCATCAATATTTATACCACTTGCTTACTCTCTAAAGGTCTTTTTTTTTTTTTTTTCACCTTTTTTTTTATATTTATTTTATATTTATAATTTTTATTTTACTTTACATTTAATTCTTCATAAGTCAGGCATTACAGAACTTTCATGGTCATAAATAAAAAATACGAACTGCAGTTTAATTTCTTTGTTTGTTCTTGAATTGACGTAGAATGGAGAAAAGGCTCATGGGATTGGGAAATGCGGTTATCCAATAAACAGATGGAGGTCAAGTCTATTTTCGGAAATGTAGGGGGATATATTAGTGGCCCCACGTCGAATGGTATGACCCAAGATACGTCAGACAGAGAAAGCGCGCAAATTCGACGGTACCATCTTGTCATTTGTTTACCCAGGTGCCATGGCAACACCATTGCTACCTCTCATTGGCTGAATCTTTGAGAACGTTTTAGACTTAATCGATATAAGGTGGCGGGGAGACGAAGCTCTGTTCGTTTGTATATTTTATTTACGTGACCTTATTTTTGTTTTATGTTAAAAAAAAAAAGAATCAAAGAACCAGTTCTTCTTGTTTTGGGGAACAAGTTCTTGTCGTTCACGTTCGTGATTCGTTGGTTGTGAACGGATTGGTCGCGACCGACCCATCCCCAAACGCGCATCAGTGGGCTCCGACTCCGGCTCTGAACTCTCTCTGACCTTTTCAAACGCAACTTAGTATCAGGTGCGTGGTTTTCAGCGAATCAACGATCAGAGAATACTGCCGTGATCACGTTGTAGGTAGGCAGATGTTACAGCTGTTAGTCTGCTCCCGCAGAAAATGAACGGGAGGATTTTTTATTTTGGCGTGACATTTCTTGCGTGTGCGTGACAGCGTGAGATTGATGGTGAAAGCGTGACAGTCACGACTGTTGGCAACCCTGCTGTAGTGGATTTCTACACATGTCCACTACGCTATCTGCTATATTTTACCTCAGTTATGTATATCTTTATATTAAACAAAAAAATAATCTTGTGTGTGTGTGTGTGTGTGTGTTTGTGTTTGCATGCGTCCGCGATTCAAATGAGGACATCTGATAAGAGTTGAAGAAAAACATTTCGTGACGCTTGATATCAGATTGCAGTCTTCGTCAGAATTAAAACATGTGACGTGGTTTTTCCTGCAGATATATCAGAGCTGACTCCTGAGAGCAGAAGGATTGGAAGCTGTCAGAGAGGAACCATTGTTGAACCATGGTTACCATTTCTGAACCGGACCCTGGACTCTCTGAGGAACCTGAGGAACCTGAGGACACGCCTTGGGAACCCAGAAAGAGAAGATTTGGTAGGTGCCCTTTTGAGAGGATTTAAACGAAATAATCCATCATCTGATGCATTTAAAATATACTTTTAGAAAACGTTTTTAGCCAAAGGGACCAACCAGATGAACTAGCCACCATATATATAGACATAGAGTTATTCTCCTAAATAACGACATGTGTGTGTTCGAGACAAAAAGCTCACATTTAACTTACTTGACTTGTGATTACGCCAATGAGTTACGGACTATTGATAGGCATCTGAAGTAGTTGTGTATCATGGTATATGTTGGTTAAATACGTTGAACAGAGTGCAGAGTAACTTTAGGGAGCAGAACATTTGAGAATGTTTAGTTTTTAGAGTGACAATGGTTTATTTACTCAACAATTTTGTGGTTTAATAATGGCTGCTCATTTAATTGAAGTGATATCAGGTGTACTTATGAATTTAACATAATTATATACGTTTGTCATTAATATGATGAACATATCTCAAATTATCACACAATACTTACAAAAAAAACATATTTTCTGCCTGGCCCAATGTGAAAGACCCTGGTGACATGCAGGCCACATGTGGTCCCCCCTCGATTACTCTGTGTGTACTTCTGTTTGTATTACTGTATAACTATGTGTGCGTATATATTTCAAAAATGTGGTAATAATAACATGTATGCTTGATACCAGTACTTGTTCTGCTTAAGTGTATTCTAAACTCAACACGAGAGCCACAGTACCCGTCATCACTTACTGAGGCGTTCTCAGTAGAGGTCTTCAGGTGTTTCTTCAAGACGGGGAGGGATTCTACAGACCGTAGGGAGTCTAGACTGTGAATGATAGACACGCAGTATGAATATATCTGTGTGTACATTACTCTGTATGTCCGTGTGTGTGTGTGCTTGAGTGCCTCCGTGAGTCTGTGTGGCAAATGAAGGCATCTGATAAAAGTTAAAGAAAAACATTTCCTGACACTGATGGTATCAGATTGCAAGCTGATAAATGGTCAGAATTAAAACAAGTGACGTTGTTTTTCCAGCTGATAGAGCAAAGAAGAAGGCTAAGTTCCGAAGCCGTAGAAGCCGTCAGAGAGTAACCATGGTCACCATCTCTGAACCGGACCCTGGAGCCTCTGAGGAACCTGAAGACACGTCTTTGGACCGGGAGGAGACCAGGAAGAGGAAATTAGGTGTCCCTTTTTTAGAGAATTTAAAAGAAATAACCCAGTCCAACAAAATATTTTTTAGCCAAAGTGACCGTGTGTGTGTGTGTGTGTGTGTGTGTGTGTGTGTGTGTGTGTGTGTGTGTGTGTGTGTGTGTGTGTGTGTGTGTGTGTGTGTGTGTGTGTGTGTGTGTCCTCCTCCTGAACAGCTCTATGCTTTCACATCACTGTCATTGTGAGCATCGGACTGCTGAGTATTCTCCTCATCTCCCTGCGCTTCAGTGAGTCTAAATCATATCATCCTCAATAGAATTACAATACAGTTATATCATATTAATGTTTGTAATAACAGCAATGATAATGATAAATATTGTTTTTTGTTAGAATTAGTGTTAATAATATGAATGATCTTACTACTATATAATAGCAGGCCTGTCGGACAAGTTACTCAGCACACTTGGTCAGTGCGCAGTGGCCAAGCAAGACAAGACAACGGCAAGATTGAGATAACAGCCCCGCCGTCGCCACACTCTCCCAGCGGAGACGTTATGTCTATTATAGACTACACTTTTTTGCAAAACTTTCTTTCTTTTTTTTTATATTACCCACCTCCTTAAGCCTCCCCCCCCCCCCCACCCCCCTTTTAGTTGGTTTATTTTTCGAATGTTTTGTGTGTATGCTACGTGTGACTGTAGGCTACTTCGGTCTGTCTTGGCCAGGTTTTTAAAAAAACATCTTAAACTCTCACGTCAGGTAGCCAATTGGCAACCTTGGGTTAGGGTTATGCAAAGAACTAATATTTAATTAATGATGAAAAAAATATTAACTTGTGCCAAATAGATATTTTAGTAACAATTAATATTAATTAATATTAACAAAGGTTTAGGTAATGACTAGTTTGATATTTATTATGGCACCTTATTATTAAGTGTTACTGATAATTATAGTTATTGTTTTTTGAATTAGTATGAATATTAATAATAACATGTTTTCTTTCAAGGGGGATGGACTTTGTGTGGCTGTGGGTCCTATGATGTTTAGAGACGATGTTGCTCTGTTTTAGAGCTCATATCTTCTGTATTCCTCTGGCCTGTCCTAGACTCACCGTCACCTTGGAAGGAGGGGAGAGAGCAATTACTGGATGAACTCGGTGAGGGTTTTATCAAAGAAAACGCGTTATTATTTATTTTTTCAAAAACAACCTCTGGTTTTGTGATTTATATTTGAACGTCCCCTCTTTTAACTTCACATTTTATATTGTCAAGCTAATAGAGCATAGACGGTACGGAAGAGGATTAGGGCCACATGTAAGAAAAAACAGGTACCTGTAGTTCTGACTTTAAAGTCAGAATTCTGACTTTAATCTCAGATTTCTGACTTTAATCTCAGAATTCTGAGAAAAAAGTCTGAATTCTGACTTTAAAGTCAGAACTACGGATACCTGTAAGGACCAAACTCTGTGGGAGAGACACTTTGCTTTATGCAGTAGGAGGAAGAAGAAAAAGCTAACGGTAAAGTTAACGGTAAAAGTCAGAATTCTGATAATAAAATTAGAATTCTGATTTTTTTCTCAGAATTCTGAGAATAAAGTCAGAACTTAATTTTTTTTTTATGTGTGGCTCTAATCCTCTTCCGTATCAACTTGTTAAACTACAACCAAATAAAATAAATGAAGGATGTCTTCTGGCAGCACAGTGGTAGTGCAGGTGCTTGTTATTCTCCTTCCCCATAGCTCTTCGCTATGCGCTCCATTAAGCTGGGTTTACAATTCTAAGGCACTTCCACAAAGATGGACCGATTTCTATCGTGGTCTACTAAAGTCAGGTTTCTATTGTCGTCTATTAAGGTCATGCCTCCTTGTGGTCTGTTAAGGTAAGGTCTCAGGGTTGCGTGTCAGTAACGAAGACGGTAGGATAAGCAGTTCTGTGTTTGTTAAGGATTTTCTTTTACATTCAACAGATGAATTGGCACTTCGTGGCTGGATGTTTCACGACGAGAGTGTCTACCTTATTTCTACTACTAAGAAGAACTGGACGGCCAGCAGAGAAGACTGTCTGCAGAGAAACGCAGACCTGGTGGTTATTGACAGCAGAGAAGAACAGGTGTGTGTGTGTGTGTGTGTGTGTGTGTGTGTGTGTGTGTGTGTGTGTGTGTGTGTGTGTGTGTGTGTGTGTGTGTGTGACATATTGTGTGTGTCAATGTGTGAGTGAGTGAGTGAGTGAGTGAGACATATTGTTTGTGCGGGTGAGTGAGTGAGTGAGTGAGTGAGTGAGTGAGTGAGTGAGTGAGTGAGTGAGTGAGTGAGAGAGAGAGTTGTGTGCATGTGTATGTGTTCAGCTTTGTTGTCCTGACAACAGATGCTTTTACCCTTAGGAACAGGTTTTCAGGTTTGTCAGCAGATTGATGGGTACTTCCTGGCTAGGACTGAGTGATCGAGACACAGAGGGGACCTTCAAGTGGGTGGATGGTACCCCCATGACCTCAAGGTAAGGCTGAAGTCTCTATTCAGCAGCATCTCTTCTCTGAGAGTGACGGACTGACCTCTACTGTTTCCTCCTCGTGGTTCTCAGTTGGAGACACGGTAAACCACGCGTTGACGGCGGAGCAAAATACTGTGTCGTAGCAGGGGAGGACGGCTGGTCCGAAGAACCGTGTGACAGACAGCACTACTGGATCTGTGAGAAGGCCATACACCTGGATCATCTGCAGGCTGGGCGAAACAAAGAGGCCAACAATTTGGCCTCCCATCAAACAGAGTTTGATGGGACAAACAATTTTACAGGTAAACTCCGCTACAAAGAAAAGCATGTAGTGTGTGATTCGAGACTTTGTTTGTGTTCATTAGTGGAGAACGGTTCCTCCTTTCTGTTCTCTTTGCCGTAGATACAGTAAATATACCCTTTAAGAGTTGAAAGGTGGTTGGTTGTGTTTAGGTCTACTAATGCCATGTTTCTATGTGGTCTACTAAGACAATGTTTCTATTGTGTTCTAGTAAGACCATGTTTCTATTGTGGTCTACTAATGCCATGTTTCTAATGTGGTCGACCTAGACCATGTTTCTATTGTGGTCTACTAAGGCTAGGTTTTATATTGTGGTCTACCAAGGTCAGGTTTCTATTGTGGTCTACTAAGGTAAGGTTTCTATTGTGGTATACTAAGGCTAGGTTTCTAGTGTGGTCTACTGAGGTCAGGTTTATATTGTGGTCTACTACAGCCATGTTTCTAATGTGGGCTATTAAATTCAGGTTTCTATTGTAGTCTACTGTGGGCATGTATTAGGAGAGAGTGAAGGGAGTGTCTGACGCTGCATCTCTAGATCCGTGTTGTAAACGTTCACTCCTCTCCCCCTGGTTTCTTCAGGGTCAGAGATGCCCACGGAGGAGGAGGCCCCCAACATCACAGAGTTCCACTCCTCTGACCAGGTGTTGCCCTTGGGCCAAACGGCCCGCTACACCTGCCACGCCGGCGGCACGCCGGAGCCCACTGTCGAGTGGCTCCACAACGGCAGGCCCCTGGAGAGGGACGGCACAGACGACCAATCAGAGGCCTGGGTGGAGAGGGGGTTCCTCTTCGTAAGAGGTGTGAGGTCTGGTGTGAACACGGTCTGCTGCATGGCGAGCAACAGCGCTGGCACGGCCAATCACAGCGCTGAGCTGCTTGTCTTTGGTAAGTTCTGGATCCAAGGAGAGATGTTTGTTGTTGATATATTCCAAGTATTGTTGATATATTCATAGCATTATCGTTGATATATTCATAGCATTGTTTTTGATATCTTCATAACGTTGTTAATATATTTATAAATGTATGTGTGTATATATGTGTGTTTGTGTATGTGTTTATATATGTGTGTGTGTGTGCGTGCGTGCGTGCGTGCGGTTTGCCTACATGTTTATATGTGTACTTTTTTTAGTTTTGTTAGTTTTCTGTCACTTGTGTCATCGCCTGCTTTACCCAAAACGTAGGGAACCAAAAACCGAACCACCAATTCTGTCAACGGTTCCCTAGTTCTTGTGGAAGTCATGACGTAAAATAGGTGTTTTTTAAGTCCATTGATGTTTAGCTTCTACCGTCTTCGTTTCAATGTTTTGATTGGGACATTCACTCACACACACATGGGATTTCTAATTAACTTTAACTTTAATTATCTTAATCACAATGTGTACTATTGCTTAGAAAATCGACAGCACCTGATTCCACTATAGTACCTATTATATGCTATTTTTTTGTCTTTCTATGTTAATGTCTGAAGAGTCGAGAGCAACCAAAAAAAACAATCTGGAAGAGAATAAAAAGAAGAAGAATGCAGGAAAGCAGTACACGTGATGATGATGATGACCATGAGGAATGGTTCAGCATCTAATTATGTCTTGTTCTCCCGTCAGATGCCTGTGAACTCACATTGGACCCCAACACGGCCAACCGAGAACTCTATCTGTCTGAGGACAACAGGAAGGTGAAGCGGGATGGAAGGGACCATTCGTATCCGGATCACCCAGAGAGATTTGACTCCCAGGCTCAGGTGTTGGGTAGAGAGGCTCTGACTGGCCGCTGTTACTGGGAGGTAGAGAGGAAAGGAGATGTTTTTATAGGAGTGACTTACAGAGGAATCACAAGGAGAGGAGGGGGTTATGACAGCCTGCTTGGAGCGAACAACAAGTCGTGGAGTCTTGATTGTTATGATCATGGTTACTATGCCTGGTACAACAATACAGAGACATTCATAGGTCTCCCCCCCCCCTCTGGCTCCAGCAGAGTAGGAGTGTATCTGGACCGGCCTGCTGGCACTCTGTCCTTCTACAGAGTGTCCCCAGGTGGAGGAGGGTCCTCAGACACACACATCCACACCTTCCAGTCCACCTTCACCCAGGAGGACCTCCTCCCTGGGGTTGTGTTAGCGGGGGGTGCTTCAGCGTCTTTGCATCAGTTGTAAAAAAAGGGTCTCTCTCTCTCTCTCTCTCTCTCTCTCTCTCTCTCTCTCTCTCTCTCTCTCTCTCTCTCTCTCTCTCTCTCTCTCTCTCTCTCTCTCTCTCTCTCTCTCTCTCTCTCTCTCTCTCTCTCTCTCTCTCTCTCTCTCTCTGATATATAAGCACATTTATTATTTGAAATGTACATAAAATACCTATTGATGGTAAATGTTTCAGACATCCCCAGTTTTGGTCTTAGGGCTCCGAGATCATTTTTTTCATATTCCTGATTTAAAGCAGATTTCATATTCTATTCATAATAACCAAGAGGTCTGTGGGATAATGTTGCATGTTGTAAATTACTTTAAGCTGAATCTTGATTTTTTTGTGTTCTGTTGGGAACCAAGCGGCCGCAGAACATGTTCCGTTATTAAAGAAACGTGCTCACCTGTTGATGATTTGTAAAGTCTGCTGCTTTTGCTTTTTTTTGCTTTTGTTTTAGTCCTCGTGTTTATTGTGTGCATGTAAGGGACTATTTCTCTATTGTGTTTGTTAATGAAGCATAATTGTAATGAACCATTATAGTTTTATTAGTAAATAATGCTTACATAAGTGCCTTAAGAATAATGATAGATTAATCAAAAACAACCAATGTTTTTCCGATATTATTCTCTGACCCCCTCCCAGGGTTTTGGTTGGGGGGGGGGTGCCTTAGTGTCTATGTCGGTTGTAGAAAGAAACCAAAGACATGTAAGTAATTATACTCCAAATGCTACATTTTACGGGGCTTCTGAAAAGTTGATCATGATAAACCATGAAAGGAAGACACTTTTAAGATCTTCCATAGGATTAGCCAAGTTATTAATATTTAATGTAGTTGACATGTATATTAAATACCTATTGATGGTAAATCACATGGTTTTTATACTACAATATTTGTACATTTTCAGGCATGAACAGTTTTGGATTGGAGGATTATGATGTCATTATTTTTGTCATAATCTTAAAAAGGAACCTGATTAAAAGCAGATTTTATATTTTATTCATAATGACCAAGAGCTCTGAGGGATAATGTTGTAAATTACTTTAAACTGAATCTCAATTCCTTTTGTTCTGTTGGGAACCAAACGGCCGCACAAGATGTTCAGTTATTAAAGGTACGTGCACACCTGTTGATGATTTGTAAAGTCTGCTGCTTCTATTGTTTTAGTCCTCGTGTTCATTGTGTCCATGTAAGGGACTATTTTTCTGGTGTATTTGTTAATGAAGCATAATTGCAATAAGCAACTCAGTGGATCCAACAGTGTGTGTTCAGCCGATGATCATTCTCGTTTTATTAGTAAATAATGCTTGCATATGCACCTTAATAATAATATTATATTGATCAAAAATTAGAAATAAAAAAATTGTTTTTACGATATACGGGGGTGCCTCAGTGTCTCTGTGTCAGTTGTAGAAAGAAACCACAGACAGACGGCCGGACACACACTATCTGTGAGAGAGAGAGGGGTGATTGAGAAGAGGCGAGAGAGTAAGAGAGTATTTTATTGTCTCTCTCACAAGAGAAATTTGCTTTAGGCACACCGAGAGCATCGGCGACGCATACATAAAAAATTGACATAGACAATCATAAAAACACGAAAGATGAAACACATAGCATCACCCCCAATAAAAAACATAATCTAGGCACTACCCAAGGGCGCGCACACACACACACACCCAAACCCCCCCCCCCCCCCAATACACACACACACACCACAACCCCCCCCCCCCAAATATACACACACACCACAACCCCCCCCTCCAATGCACACACAGACACAGACACAGACACAGACACACACACACACACACACACACACACGCCCCCCTCTCAAAAAAAACCAGCTGTTGAGGCCCCCACCCTCGCGGTTCTATACCGGAAACGGAACCCCAACAGACCCCTTCCAGATCAACACTAACATTGGTCTCTCACTCAATAATCAATGAGGTTCAACTGTGTTTGGACGAACAGAACAAAAGTGTGCAAAAACGATGGCTAGGACAGACCGAACCCTAACCCTCGCCCCCACCGCATGATTTCAACACAAAAAGGAGCACTTTTACGCAACCGTTTTATTTCATAAGGTTCAAATAACTTATGTCATTCAATGTCATTCCAATGACTCTGATTAAATGCTCAGCACTTCTCCTTTATCACAATATAAATATCCCTGTCCTGCAGAGAGACGGCAGTCCACTGGTCTAACTGTAGAAGAGCATTAACACCTGATCGTATCTGTCGTCTTCCTGTCTATCTCTTGATCTTTAAAAGCAGCCAATCAGAACCAGTGAAGATGACGACCTGTGGCCCCGTGACGAAGAGCCTGCTGCTGCTGGCTGTGGTGGTCGCTCTGACCGGACAAGGATCTGCAGGTGAGGGGAGGATGGGGACGACGGGGACATGGGTTCTCAGGGTACGCCACGAGAACCAAGGTACGGACTGCCGTCTTACAATGTGAAAGTTAGGGAAACTAACTGTCTTTCGGTCTCTTCTTCAGCACGTCAGAAGAGAAGATCAGAGAAGGTCTCTTATTGCTGCGAAAGGGTGACCATAAAGCAGATCACTGAAACCATCGTGGACTACACGATGCAAAAGAAAAACTATCAATGTGTCAATGCCGTCATGTAAGCGACCAGCCATATGGAACGAATGTGTTCTTCAAAAGAAACATCTCTAGCTTTGAACGTGTCTTACGATGTGTGTCTTCATTTAAACTTGTGTTTTAGGATGTGTTAACCTCATATAGGGTGTCATCCATGGCTCAGACTACTAAAGGTATCTCTGTGTTTTGTGTAGTTTCAAAACAGAGAGCGGTAAGTCGTTCTGCTGCAAACATGATGAGCCCTGGGTAAAGATGAAGGTCGCGGAGCTTGAGTAAGTGTCCCTCACTAATTCACTCACACACTCATTCATTCATACACTCATTCATTCACACACATTTTATGAAAAATGTAATACAAGTTTCTGTGCTTGTTTCACAGGCTGCACAAAAGATTTGCATTGGCCTCCACCCCTTCCTCCTGAAGCTCCTCTCCTCCTCCATTGGAGGGAACCACCGCCACGCCCTCAACGCATTATACGTCCAATAGAAATGCATCTCATTCAGCGCCGGCCAATGAGCTTCAAGATGGCTGACCAGATACTTTTGAAGAGAAAAACAATCAACTGCTAGAACTTTTTTTTGATACATTTTCAGTACTCCAGATATACTAGCATTTTTGCGGAAGTGTTTTAGGGCCAGATGAGAATCTTTTTGAATGAGTTCTGAGTCTGAAGTCAGAACTCAGAGAAAGAGAATCACATGTGGCCCTAATCCTCTTCTCTACATTGTGAACCCCTTATAGGTTATTTAATATATATATATATATATATATATATATATATATATATATATATATATATATATATATATATATATATATATATATATATATATATATAATATAATAATATAACGACGCTTTATGTTACAATGTTGTATCGTTGTTTATCTATAAGTTCACTGGATTTCTTGAAGGTTCTAGCTATTCATTAATTATACCCGTTTTCAGCATTTTAATATTCAAAAGTATTTTGTGTGTCTGAATATAAATAAAATGAGTCCTATTCTATAACCTGACTCTCCATCTTCATTATTTCATGATTTTGTCATTTAGCCTCTATTCCCCAATCAAAAAGTTAGAATAATAATGATTAAAATATAACTTTTTTTTTTTTTTTTTTTTTTGAAGAAGAAGTAACGTTTTGGGTGGACCTTTTAAACATGGGTGGTCCTAGGTCCATCAGGCCCACCCATAACGCCGTGCCTGCTCAGTACCTGCCTCCTAATCAACCATTACTTTACTTATGGTAAAATATCTAAACACAGACGCTTAGCTGAGCATATGGACAGGTCAGCCTCAGAGCCTCTCAGAAGTGTCACTCTGCTCCTTAAGTTATGGATTATTGGTTTCCCTTATTCTGTCCTTGCTTTACAATAACATTTTACTTTACTTTATTAACGGAATTTAGCAGACGCTTTAATCCAAAGTGACTTACAATATGTACATTTGTCAGAAGAAAGAGGAACAACAATTCATTGCTGTTGTTACAGTAAGGATATTTATAGAACCAAGTGCCAGTAACAATCTCTAGGTTAACCCATTCCCTGTATGCAACAAATATAGCTAGGATAAGATGCTACATAATGCTAAGCACTATTTGCAAGTGCCAGGACGTACATCATACAATAAGTTTGTACCGGTACATTAAGTGCCAGGACGTACAACATACAACAAGTGTATAAAAGGGGGGTGGGGGGGTCAACGAGTTAAACTACACGCTCAATCATGAGGTGGTCCACTGAGACCAGCCCCCCCTTCCAGATGAACACTAACATTAGTCGCTCACTCAATAATCAATGAGGCTCAACTCTGTTTGGACGAACAGAACAAAAGTGTGTAAAAACGATGGGTGGAACAGCCTTGCCATTGCTCCTCGCCCCCACCCCATGAATTCAACACAAAAACAAGCACTTGTCAATGTCATTCCAATGACTCTGATTAAGTGCTGCGGCCTGTCTTCGTTATTTCACAACCGTTTTATGACTTGCTTTTCTTTTGAAGTTAATCCAAACCCAAGTCAGACATGAAGACAGGTCAGGTCATGAAAATGTTCCGTCCCTTCTCCGTTAGTGAAGAGGTCTTTCAGGGAGCTCAGCGCTGACTATGATAGGATTATATGAAAGTGGAGGACAGGAAACAGACAGAAAAAAAGGATATGACACGACCTGATTGGAATGAGATTCAGCATCACAGAAAGAGACGGTAGAACACTAAATAAACTCTGTGTGATACAACCGATGAAAAGAACGAACAACTCAGAAGGTGATACCTGCCTTCCTGTCCCACTAACGGAACTTCTTCTTTCTAGGTCTGCTTTCAGACCGTCCCATGTCGTAGATTCTATCTGCGGGGACTTGCATGGCACCCCAACATGCTCCTTGAAGAGGAGGCTTAGGATTGGTCCTCTTGCTAAAGGATGCCTACATGAAGGACACCGTAGCCTAGACTTTTGCCCCCAATTCGGCTTTCATGCATGAAAATACACATGGTGGGCTACGTCCTGCTACGCGGTCCAACACCCTCATCTAGTGGCCGCTGGTTGTTTCTGGTCCTCATCCCCCCGACACACCTGCCTGTAATATGCTAATCATCATTCCCTACTTCAGTCGGGGGTTTCCAATCTGCCGGCGCCAGTTCGTCGTTTACTACAACAAGTTCGTCCTACCAGCTCTTTGTCAAGTCTTGCTCCAATTCCCTGCTCCCTTAGTAATCCCCTCTGCCCCTCTCTAGTTCTCCTTCTGCCTGCCTGCCTACCCGTCATCGGACTTCCGCCTGGCTGACTACCCGTCCATCGTCGAGCCCTTGCCTACCCGATCGCCCGCCCGGTACCTGACCCCCGCCTGCCTGACTACCCGCCTTGCTTGTACCAATAAATCCCGTTGCCCTTACGCCCCTCCGCCTCCCTGTGTCCAGCACTTTGGTCCCTACGTTCTGTTTCTTAACAGGTAGCCTACACACTTATTTTGGCCAACGTTAGTTTCGGAACACAGCAGGTGTTTGTGTGGTTGATGTGGTCCATATGCTAATCACTAAACATCCAACTTCTCCCGGGGAATCCTCACAGTGTGACTGAGCAACTCCTGCAACTCTCAATCAGAGGGGGTGTGGAGTGACCCTGAACTCAGTCTGAAGGACTGGCTATGCTAATGAGGATACTAACATCCGTGTTCCTGTGAACGGATCGTTTGATGAGAGGTGGAGGATAAGCGATGTTAAGTACTGGAGTGTTATTGTTGAAAGAGCCTGAACAAACAAGTGTCTCTGTTTGTCTGTCTCTCCGTCTGTCTGTCGCCAGTCAACTAAACGAGAGATCACATGGTCGTTCACCGAGTGGCCATTTTGGTTCTAAACCCACGTGCACTTCTTTCAAGACGCAGCAGAACCAACATGGCCGATATTGCGTCAGGAAGAGGTCGGAAAAGGTCTTCCCTAGGGAGGGTCGGGATATGTTAGAGGTAGACAGATAGAGAGAAAGGTACATAAAGATCAATATATTGATGCATATACATATAGATATATACATATAGATCTACAGATCTACAGACAGAGATTGAGTGGGCGAGTGAGCGAGTTTGTGCAAAGAGAAAGAGAGAGAGAGAGAGAGAGAGAGAGAGAGAGAGACATCACTCCAGCACTTCTCTTTTTCACAACATAAATATACCTGTCCTGCTGAGAGAGGGCAGTCCACTGGTCTAACGGTCGACGAGCATTAACACCAGATCTTCTCTGTCGTCTTACTGCATATCTCTTGATGGTTAAAAGCAGCCAATCAGAACCAGTGAAGATGACGACCTGTGGCCCTGTGACGAAGAGCCTGCTGCTGCTGGCTGTGGTGGTCGCTCTGACCGGACAAGAATCTGCAGGTAAGGGGAGGATGGGGCCGACGGGGACCTGGGTTCTCAGGGGACGCCATGAGAACCAAGGTACGGACTGCCATCTTACAATGAGAATGTCAGGGAAACTAACCGTCTTTCAGTCTCTTCTTCAGTACCTCAGAAGTTCTCTGTATGCTGCACCAGGGTGACCAGACAGGAGATCACTGAAACCATCGTGGACTACATGGTGCAACAGAGAAACTATCACTGTGTCAATGCCGTCATGTAGGTGACCAGCCATATGGAACGAACGTGTTCATCAACAGAAACATCTCTAGCTTTGACCATGTGTTAGAATGTGTGTCTTCGTTTGAACGTGTGTGTTACACCTCGTTTCCACGTACAGTACATGTTTTTCGTATCCGTGCTTCCGTAAATTTACGGAAGGAGTCGCTAGTGTTTTACGTACGGACATGGATTTATTTACGGACAAAAGATGGGGGAGCGTATGATAATGGCCGTTTTTACGAGACCGGTACTTTGGAACATGAGGATCGACATATACAGAGATAAAACAAAACCAACCAGGCTTTGAAAGAGATCGGCGAGGAGTTTGGCCTGCCAGGTACTTACATGTTTTGTGAAAAACATAAAAACGTTCATACGGTATCTCCGTAAAACGACGGCGAAAGTTACATTTTTTGAACGTATATTACGGACATACCGGACAGAAATTTTACGGAGGGGAGGAGTCTCGGAGGAAAAACTGACATTACGGAGAATCACGTAGGAATGAATGGACTTTCGGTCGGAGACGGTTGGATCGTATACGAGAATGTACGTATGTGGAAACGAGGCGTTAGGATGTGTTAACCTCATACAGGGTGTCATCCATGGCTCAGACTACTCACGGTGTCTCTGTGTTTTGTGGAGTTTCCAAACAGAGAGTGGTCGTTTGTACTGCTGCACACTTGATGAGTCCTAGGTGATGAGGATGGTCGTGCAGCTTGAGTCAGTGTCCCTCACTCATTCACTCACACACATTCATTCACACAAGTTTTACGAAAAATGTAATATAAGTGTTTGTTTCACAGGCTGAACAAAAGATTAGCACTGGCCTCCCTCCTGAAGGTCATCACCTCCAGCTCCTCTCCTCCACCATTGGAGAGAACCACCGCCACGCCCCCAACGCATTATACCGTCCAATAGAAATGCATCTCATTCAGTGCCGGCCAATGAGCTCCAAGATGGCTGACCAGATACTTTTGAAGAGGAAAACAATGAACTTTTAGAACTTTTTTTTATTAATTTTGAGTACCCCAGATATACTATAATTTTTGCTGAAGTGGTTTAGGGCCAGATGAGAATTTTTTTGAATAAGTTCTGAGTCTGAATTCAGAACTCAAAAAAAGAGAATCACATGTTGCCCTTATCCTCCTCTCTACATTGTCAACCCCTTATAGGATATTTATTAAATTATGATAAAATTGCGACATTTAAATGTTTTTTCAAAAGAAAGTCCTATTAATTAATTGCATTCATCAATGTCGGCGCAGTTCTATCGTTGTTTATCTATGAGTTTGTCTATGATTTGTTGAAGGTGCGAGCCTTTTATTGATTTATACGTTTTTAGCATTTTAATGATCAAGAGTATTTTCTGTGTTTCAATATAAATAAAACATGTCCTATTCTATAACCTGACTCTTCATTATTTAATGATTTTGTCTGTTGGCATCTTCACCCCAATCTTTCAAAATAACCTCAGTAACTGCCTCTAAATCAATCATTACTTTACTACTTCCAACATATCTAAACATAAACGCTTAGCTGAGCATATGGACAGGTCAGCCTCAGAGCCTCTCAGAAGTGTCACTCTGCTCCTTACGTTATGGATTATTGGTTTCATTCATTCTGTCCTTGTTTTACATTTTCATTTTACATTAAGGGCATTTAGCAGATTGTTTTATCCAAAGCGACTTACAACATGGACATTTATCAGAAGAAAGAGAAACAACAATATATTGCTGTCGTCATCCATGATACGATGCATATTAATAAGCACTAATAATGAATATCTTTTAAGGGAATCTTGGTAAATCATGCTATTGTGCGATAAGAATGCCATTCTCTAGTTCATGAGATGAAAATGGACAGCGTGTGTTTGGTTTGTGGAAGGCCTAAATTATAACCTTAAATTAAGATTAATTACCTTAAGCATTAATTCTAATGTCTGAAAACAACAAACATATTCGGTACCACGCCCGGTTAACTTGCATCCTCATTCATCTTCATTTGTTTGGTTTATCTTTCTAATCTACAGTAATTCTCTCTCTCTCTCTCTCTCTCTCTCTCTCTCTCTCTCTCTCTCTCTCTCTCTCTCGAACAAGAGTTGCTCCCAGTAAACACTCTCGAAGGAAGAGGAAGTGTATACTACGAAAACGACTTGACCGAAATTCGGAATCTTGCAGCGTAAATTATGGAGCATACCCTAAAAGCGGTAAAAACATTTAGAAGATGCTGTTTTCATCCAAATGATTTACAGGTGAGGATGAGAGGAAAGAAGACATGCAACCAATATTATATGTAGATACTAAACACATTCCAAATAAGCAGAGTGGCAATTGGGACAACCAGAGGTCCACATAGAGGGGTAGACATATACGGTAGCAAATTGTATATATATTTTTTTTTCCTTAAGGTTCTTTCATTATGGCTTTAAACCTGAGCCTATACAAGCAGCAGACTCATGTAAACCACATTGTACCTTTAACAGCATAATGTTTAACTAAAATGGAAATAATTGGGACCAGTCAACTAAACAAAGGATTAAATGGTCGCTTACTTAATGGCCATTTTGGTTCTAAACCCACGTGCACTTCTTTCAAGACGCAGCACAAACAACATGGCCGACAGGTAAATAAGGCTTGTAGTAACTTCCAAGAAACAAATGCGTAGGAGACATTCTTTCTTGGCTTACAATCCTTCTTTCGCTTCCCTTTCATGGTTAGTTCCATTTACCAGAGAAAGGGGATTTGAGAGAGACTTTTGATATTGAGTCAGAATGAGGTCGGACAAGGGCTTCCCGAGAGAGGGTCGGGACACGTTCAAGGTAAATCGATTGTTAGAGAGAGATATAGATATAATCAATATATTTATATCTATACATATAGATCAATATATTTATAGATCTATGCATACAGATCTACAGACTAAGAGATTGAGAGAAAGAGAAAGTGAGAGAGAGAGACGGAAGAGACATACCACTCCAGCACTTCTCCTTTATCACAATATAAATATCCCTGTCCTGCTCGGAGAGGGCCGTCCACTGGTCTAACGATAGCAGAGCATTAACACCAGATCTTCTTCGCCGTCCTCCTGTCTATCTCTTGATTAGATTTCTCGTTAGCAGCGGCCAATCAGAACCAGTGAAGATGACGACCTGTGGCACCGTGACGAAGAGCCTGCTGCTGCTGGCTGTGGTGGTCGCTCTGACCGGTCACGGATCTGCAGGTGAGGGGAGGATGGGGCCGACGGGGACCTGGGTTTTCAGGGGACGCCACGAGAACCGAGGTACGGACTGCCATCTTACAATGTGAAAGTTAGGGAAAACTAACCGTCTTTCTGTCTCTCCTTCAGCAGATTGGAAGGTCTCTGAATGCTGCACCACGGTGGCCAGAAAGGAGATCACTGAAACCATCGTGGACTACATGGTGCAACACAGAAACAATCACTGTGTCAATGCCATCATGTAAGTGACCAGCCCCATGGAACGAATGTGTTCTTCAAAAGAACATCTCTAGCTTTGAACATGCGCTAGGATGTGTGTCTTCGTTGAAACTTGTGTGCTAGGATGTGTTAACCTCAGATAGGGTGTCGTCCATGGCTCAGACTACTCACGGTCTCTCTGTGTTTTGTGTAGTTTCAAAACGGAGAATGGTCGTTTGTACTGCTGCAAACATGATGAGCCCTGGGTGAAGGGGAAGGTCAGGCAGCTTAGGTAAGTGTCCCTCACTCATTCACTCACACTCATTCATTCACAAACTCATTCATTCACAGTTTCTGAAAAACAAAATCTAAGTCTCTGTGTTTGTGTTTCACAGGGCGACAAAAAGAGCAGCATTGGCCTCCACCCCCTCCCTCCTGTAGCTCATCACCTCCAGCTCCTCTCCTCCACCATTGGAGGGAACCACCGCCACGCCCTCAACGCATTATACCGTCCAATGCTTCTCATGAGCTCCGACGGCTGACAAGATACTTTAGAGGAAAAAATGAACTGCTAGAATTTATTTGAATGATTTTAGCGTGCTCCAGATATGCAAGCACTTTTGCTTGTAGTTGATTATGGCCACATGTGAATTTTTTTGAATGAGTTTTGAGTGTGAAGTCAGAACAAAAAAAAAAAGCATCACATGTGGCCATAATCCTCTTCTCTACATTGCATTCCGTATTTGTTATTTATTAAATTATGATAATATAGCACAACATTTAAATGTATTTTCAAAAGAGAATCCTATATATTTATTATGTTTATCAATGTCGGCGCAATATGTTACAAACTTTAATAATTTTTTATTTATAAGTTTCCTGGATTTGTTGAAGGTTCTAGCCAATTATTAATTTATATGCGTTTTCAGCATTTTAATATTCAGAAGCATTTTGTGTGTTTGAATTTAAATAAAATATGTCTTGCCTATAACCTGACTCTCTTCATTATTTAATCATTTTGTCTTTTGGCATCTTCACCCCAATCTTTCAAAATAACCTCATGCCTCCAAATCAATCATTACTTTACTACTTCTAACATATCTGAACATAAACGTTTAGCTGAGCATATGGACAGGTCAGCCTCAGAGCCTCTCAGAAGTGTCACTCTGCTCCTTAAGTTATGGTTCATTGGTTTCCTTCATTCTGTCCTTGTTTTACATTTTCATTTTACATTAAGGGCATTAATGGCACAGGGATTGTTTTATCCAAAGCGACCTACAACATGTACATTTATCAGAAGAAAGAGAAACAACAATATATTGCTGTCCTCATCCATGATACGATGCATATTAATAAGCAGCAATAATGAATATCTTTTAAGGGATTCGTGGTAAACCATGTGATGTGCGATAAGAATGCCATTCTCCAGGTTATGAAATGAAAATGGACAGCCTGTTTTTTGGTTCGTGGAAGGCCTAAATTATAACCTTGTATTAAAAAAAAATCACCTTAAGCCTTAATTCTATTATTTGAAACCAACCAACATATTTGGTACCACGACCGGTTCAATTGCATCTTTATTCATCTTCATAAATTTGGTTTATCTTTCTAATCTACAGTAATTTGTCTGAACTCTTTTCACTCTGGCCATTAGAGGGCGGTCGAGAGATCTTGAGTCTGCATGAACCAGCAAGTTCACAAATGGGATCTGTTTTACATGACATCCATTCTATTACAGTGATTGAGTGAGTCAATGTGTGAGGGAGTGATGTCTGGGAATGTGAACCTTGTGTCTACTGAGTGAGGGAGGCACGTGATGGAGGTTGTTAGTTGTTCCCATGGTAACCTGGTCAGTCACTAAGGAATGCACGTGATGCATGAGAATGGGGTGTGGCTCCTGGGATTAACGCTTACTCTGACCACTTTTAAATCAAGACTGAAGACTTTTATGTTTGCTGTAGCTTTCTGCTCAATCTTCTAAAATGATTTTTTAACTTTGCCTTTATTTTCTATTTTACTACTCAAAGGCCTTTTTTTTTTAACTTTGCCTTTATTTTCTATTTTTACCAGAAAGATACATGATCTGATACCAGAGAGAAAGGATAAGGGTTTGAGAAACAAGTTCTGTCTGGGTTAGAGTCCTAGAATCCGGGTTTTAGTCCCAGAGAAAGGACTGAGTTCCTTTAGGTCGGTTTGGAGTCCCGACGTGGGTACCAGAGACTGTGGATCTGATCTTAAATACATAGCATTTTCTAAAATGCTGATCTGTTTTGCTCATTTTTTTGAAAGTCAGTCAGTCACTCTCCCTCCCTCTCCCTCTCTCTCTCTCTCCATTCACAAGTTTGAGCACTAGTTGTAGAGGAAGTGAATCAATGACCTCAAGTGTCTGTTCAGACGGACAGTGATACTGAGAAAGCGCCTTTGGGGTGGAAATGAGGAAACAATCGAGTGAAAAGGATGAGCAGATGACCAAAATACTGAAACATGCAGTGTAAATGATGGAGCATATCCTTAAAATGGGGCAATATAAACATTTAGAAGATGCTGTTTTCATCCAAACGAATTACAGGTGTGGATGAGAGAAATTAAGACATGCAACCAATAAAATATAGAGTTAAACTAAACACTAAACACATTCCAAACAAGCAAGTTCTAAAGAAACACCTGGACGGAGAGCCAACACGAGTGGCTATTGGGACAACCAGAGGTGTACATATTGGGGTAGACATATATGGTAGCTAATTGTATATAAATTTAGCACAAAAAGTAACGCAAATTTTTGTTTGTTCGATTATTTCTCTGTGGTAACGATGCATTTTGGCAATAAATCTTATACCGTTGGAAAGCCCGTTTAGTTCCCTTTCAAATGGTGCACCATTTGTAAGGAACATGCATTTGTGGGATGAGCAGCAGCGCTGAGTATGTGGGTGGCGCCCATGAAAAATTTGCCAAATCTTTTCTGCCATTGCCAAACAGGTTATTTTGCTGTTGCTATTGACACTTGTTTTGAGATTCTGGTATCCCCAGGTGCTGCCAATCAGGTGCCCGATTGGCACCTGATTGTGCAACTTCAAGCTGGTGTTCTGCTAAACCAAAGTTGCGGCATTATTTGGAGTTATCCCTAGTACCCTCTCCAAACTGAAGGCCAAATTCCATATAACGCGGGATGTCAAAGACAGGCCGCGAAGTGGGCGTCCCAAGAAGACGACACCACAAGATGACCGTTTCACCACCCTGTCAGCACTCAGTCTTCTACAGATTTGCAGTCAAGGATTGCTGGACGCTATGGCCGACGGCTCTCTGGCCAGACAATCCGGAACCGACTACACGCAGCCAATCTCCGGTCTCATAGGGCTGCCAGGAGTCCTGCCAGGACTGCCTATCACCGACAGGCCCGTTTGCACTGGTGTCGGCAACACGTGCACTGGAACTTGAACATGTGGAGGAACGTCATGTTCAGTGATGAGTCCAGATTCTGCCCGCGGCAGTTGGATCGTAGGGTCAAATTGTGGAGAAGACGCGGAGAACGCTATGCTGATTGCTGCACCGATAGAATAACATCTTTTGGTGGAGGCAGCGTGATGGTGTGGAAAAACGAGGCTTGTGATCATTGGAGGCAATCTCAATGCAGAGAGATATAGAGATGAGATTCTGCAACCAGTGGCAATCCCATATCTCCACAGTCTGGGACCGAACTCTATCCTCCAAGATGACAACGCTCGCACCCACAGGGCGGGGTTTATGAGAGACCACCTCCAGAATGTGGGAGTGGAAAGGATGGAATGGCCTGCTAGCAGTCCTGACCTCAACCCCATTGAAAAGTTGTGGGATCAGCTTGGGCGTGCTTTTAGTGCCAGAGTGACCAACACAACCACGTTGGCTGACTTGCGACAAATGCTGGTTGAAGAATGGGATGCAATCCCACAGCAGTGTGTTACCAGGCTGGTGACCAGCATGAGGAGGAGGTGCCAGGCTGTTGTGGCTGTGTATGGTTCTTCCACAAGCTACTGAGGCTCCTGTTTGTGAAATGAATAAATTGTTTAATTGTCAATATTGTCTTCTTTCTTCAAACTTCAATCATCCAATCCACCAAACACCAAACGAGTCAATGGCAGAATAAGATGTTTGGCATTGGCAGAGAAGATTTGACAAATCTTTCATGGGCACAACCCACATACTCAGCTTTGCTGCTCATCCCACAAGTGCACGTTCCTTACAAATGGGGCCCCATTTGAAAGGGAACTATACAGGCTTTCCAACGGAATCAGATTTATTGCCAAAAACCATTGTTACCACAGAGAAATAATCAACCAGTTTGGTATCAGTGAAGTGCACGGTCAGGCTAATAAGTTCATATTTTTTGCTTTAGGATTCTTTCAAGATGGCTTTAAACCAAAGCCGATATGTAGAAACAGCAGACTCATGTAAACCACATTGTACCATTACCAGCATAATGTTTGAACTAAAATGGAAAACATTGGGACCAGTCACATAAACAAAAGATTACATAGTCGTTCACCTAGCAGCCATTTTGGTTCATAAGGCCGGTATTAACTTCAAAGAAACAAATGCGTAGGAGACATTCTTTCTAGGTTTGCAATCCTCCGTCCTCTTCCCTTTCTTGGTTCCTTCCCTTTTCCAGAGCAAAGGGACTTGAGAGAGTGTTCCGATATTGCATCAGAAAGAGGTTGGAAAGGGGCTTCTCTATGGAGGGCGAGAGACGTCACTCCAGCACTTCTCCTTTTCACAATATAAATATCCCTGTCCTGCTGAGAGACGGCACTCCACTGGTCTAACAGTAGAATAGTATTAACACCTGATCTTCTCTGTCGTCTTCCTGTCTATCTCTTGATCGTTAAAAGCAGCCAATCAGAACCAGTGAAGATGACGACCTGTGGCACCGTGACGAAGAGCCTGCTGCTGCTGGCTGTGATGGTCGCTCTGATCGGACAAGGATCTGCAGGTGAGGGGAGGATGGGGACGACGGGGACCTGGGTTCTCAGGGTACGCCACGAGAACCGAGGTACGGACTGCCGTCTTACAAAGTGAAAGTTAGGGAAACTAACCGTCTTTCTGTCCCTCCTTCAGCAGATGAGAAGTTCTCTGAATGCTGCACCAAGGTGTCCACACAACAGATCACTGAAACCATCGTGGACTACATGGTGCAAAAGAGAAACAATCACTGTGTCAATGCCATCATGTAAGGGACCAGCCATATGGAATGAATGTGTTCTTCAACAGAAACATCTGTACCTTTGAACATGTGTTAGGATGTGTTAACCTCATATAGGGTGTCATCCATGGCTCAGACTACTCACAGTGTCTCTGTGTTTTGTGTAGTTTCCAAACGGAGAGTGGTGGTTTGTACTGCTTTAAACATGATGAGCCCTGGGTGATGAAGAAGGTCATGCAGCTTAGGTAAGTGTCCCTCACTCATTCATTCACATATTCATTCACTCACACTCATTCATTCACAAACTCATTCATCACAAACAGTTTATGAAAAACAAAATGTAAGTCTCTGTGTTCGTGTTTCACAGGGCGACAAAAAGAGCAGCATTGGCCTCCAACCCCTCCCTCCTGAAGCTCATCACCTCCAGCTCCTCAACGCATTATACCGTCCAATAGAAATGCTTCTTATACAGCGTCGGCCAATGAGCTCCAAGATGGCTGACCAGATACTTTTGAAGAGGCAAACAAGCATTTTTACAGTAGTTTTTTTTTTTGTCTGAAGTCAGAACTCAAGAAAAAGAATCACATGTTGTCCTAATCATCTTCTCTACATTGTCAACCCGTTATAGGTTATTTATTAAATTATAATAATATAGCACAACATTTAAATGTATTTTCAAAAGAGAGTCCTATTTATTAATTGTATTTATCAATGTCAGCACATTATGTTACAATGCTGTACGTTGTTTATCTATAAGATAAAGGGATTTAATGAAAGTTCTAGCTATTTATTAATTTATAAGTTTTTAGCATTTTAATATTCAAAGGTATTTTGTTTGAATATAAATAAAATATGTCCTATTCTATAACATGACTCTATCTTCATTATTTCATGATTTTGTTTTTGGCATCTTTACACCAATCTTTTAAAATAACCTCAGTAACTTCCTCCAAATCAACCATTAGTTTCCTTCATTCTGTCCTTGTTTTACATTTTCCTTTTACATTCAAGGCATTTGAAAGACACTTTCATCCAAAGTGACTTACAGTACATTTGTCAGAAGAAAGAGAAACAACAATATATCGCTTCCGGTACAGTAAGCTTCATCAAAGAACCAAGTGCCAAGCACTAACAATCGCTAGGTTAATCCATTCCCCGTACGCAACAAAGAGAGCTAGGATAAGATGCTACACTATGCTAAGAACTAAAGAGAGCTAGGATAAGATGCTACACCATGCTAAGTACTATTCTTAAATGCAAGGACATACAACATACACAAAGTGTGTACAAAGGTGCCATGGCATGAAAATCTCACTTTATGAGGTATTCGGCAACAGGCCTGCCTATGGTCCCCAAGCGGCTAAAACTTGCATTCGGTGTAAAACGAGCACTGTAGGTGTTCTGCCCGCCTTTGAAAAAACGGAGGCTCAAGCGCGCTGATTTGGAATGTGGTTTCATATGTCGTCACATAGCATCTAAGCTCTTCTCCTTACTCTGCCTGGCCCGCCCAGAGAATTTGGCCCGCCAATGAGACACGACCGTGCGAGCGCAACATGTGTGTGTGTGTGTGTGAATACACACTGTAACGGAAGTGTTTCTTGTCAGTTCTTTGACGTCTTGTATTTTCACAACGAGACTGTAGTGGGGGTTATCTCAGCCATGGTTGAGCTGCTCAGGGCCACACCCCCACCCTCCTCCTTGACCCGCCTCGCTCCTCCTCATTTGCATTATAGCTACAGACACCAAAACAGCGCATTTGGGGTAAGCTCAATGTGCGACTGGCTCGGAGTGGCTGTAATGTAATTTCGGGAACGTCTTTGAATGTTGTGTTGGTGGCCCACTAATACCTATATTAAAGCATCCATAAAATAGCATGTCATGGCACCTTTAAGTGCCAGAACGTACAACATACAATAAGTTGAATTACTGCTGTCAATCAGGGCCTGTATTAACTTCTATGAAACCGACATAGGCGACGTCATTTCTTGGTATCCCCCTTCCTCTTTCCTTTCTGAGTTCCTTCCCTTTTTCACCCAAAGGGACTTGAAAAAGACGTCCGATACATACATAGAAGGGCTTCCCTAAAGGGGGTTTAGGGGATCTTGTTCTACCGGAAGCTTGAAGGCATTGGAGACTGAAACCCACTGCTTTCGTCTGTGAGTCCAACACCCTGGCAACGACACTGTAACTGCATGTCTGTCATGCCCATCACACAGAGTGCGGATTCACGCAGAGTGTGTGTAGTGCGACCCGAAAAAAGTGGAGTAAAGTTTAAGTGGAGCAAAGCACATTTCACAATGACGACATTTAACAGACGCTTTGATGCAGAGTCTAGGTGAACTTGTGAGTCCTGAGTACATGGAGCACTGATAAAGCGAGGCTGCCCTTTTTCACTCATATGGGTCTGTGACTGATTTGCCTTATTCTTTCTCCTCTTCACAGCACAGAGATCAATAAAGAGGGGGTTGCTTGAGTGACGAGATCGGATGAAGTGGCACCAATGAGGTTCATTGAATTTGTAGGACACAGAAATTCACTGTAGCAATGAGGAACATGGAACGAGTTGTTTCCTACTGGGCCTGTGATTCGTCTTTGACAAGGAGTCTCCTTATGATTCATGACCTCACCCCTCCCCCACCACATCCTCCCTCACACCCACACCATGTCTGTCATACTTCAACATGTTAACATTTTCATTCACACGACTTACAATAAGTACATTTGTCAGAAGAAAATGGAACGACAATATATGGTTGTCGGTACCATAAGGATGTTCATGGAACCAAGTGCCAAGCACTTATAATTGCTAGCTTAACCCATTCCCTGTGTTAAACAAAAATAGCTAGGATAAGATTCTACATAATGCTAGGCACTATTTGCAAGTGCCAGGACGTAAAACATACAATAAGTGTGTACAGTAAGTGCCAGGACGTAAAACATACAATAAGTGTGTACAGTAAGTGCCAGGATGAACAACATATTGTGCATTAGGAGGGGGGGGGGGTCCACCGAGACTCGCTTAACATTCAAATTAAATCTCAAACGTAAAACAGATATCCCCACAGGTCAGGTTAGGAAAACGTTCCGGTCTCTGCTCTGTTAGCGAAGAGGTCTTTCAGGGAGCTCAGAGCTGACTATGATAGGAATATATAAAAGTGGAGGACAAGACAAGGACAGACAGAAAGGATATGACACCACCTGATTGGAATTAGATTCAGCATCACAGAAAGATAAGGTGATGCAACAGGGGAAAAGAACAACTCAAAAGGTCAATTACTTCCTTCCTGTTCCACAAACTGAACTTCTTCTTTCTAGGTCTGCATTCAGACCGTCTTATGTCGTAGATCCTTCTATCTGGAGGGTTTGCAGGGAACTCCAACATGCTCATTGAGGAGGAGGAGGTTTGTGTTTGGGTCTCTTGCTCAAGGATACCTCTAAGCAGGCTATGGAGTAGAACAGGCCTATTCAACTAGCGGCCCATGGGCCAAATGCGGCCCCTCTTAATTTTTTCCTGGCCCGCAAGAGGTTGCATGCAAAAAGTAAATAAAATAAAGGAGAAACATAGTTGCATGCAAATCAGGTTTCTGTGTGTAGCCGGTGATACTAGCCAGTATCAGTACCCCACAATCAGGAACTGGCATCACTTATTCTGACAATTATTGGCTCAACTGATACGTGTGAGTCTAGCTTTTCTCATATGAATGCCATCAGAACAAGGGCACGTTGCTCCATGACCTATGAGAAGCTGCATGAGTGTCTCAGGATGAGCCAAACTAGGCAAACAAGGCAGTGCAATCTTTCTCACTGACTCACTGGCTCAAAATGTCTCATATGTACAGCAGTTCTGTTTTGTGATGATTCAAACAACATTGTTTAATTCTAAATACGTGTCCAAAATATGTGAGAACAAAATCTTTTATAATGATACGATTAAAAATGAAGAAGGAAGGAATGCGTCTGACAAGTTTATTCCATGTAGTAGTACTATATATATTAAGTTCACACTACTTTAAGTACGATTTATTTGTAGCGATTCATTCACGTAGTTTTACTCTGTGTGGCCCATGAACCCCCAGTGGTTTTCCTTTTCGGCCCACTTGTTAAGGAGGTTGAATAGCCCTGGAGTAGAAGGACACCCTAGCCCTACACTTTTGTCCCCTATTTGACTGTCATTCATGAAAAAACACATGTTACACACTAGGGCTGCGCAATTAATCAAAATTTTGGTCACGATTTCAATTCTTGGGTCTAACGATCTCCAAATTAATAAAATCGAGATGGAAGGGTTCTTTTGGAATTTTCCGTTGTCTATGAGGTTTTGTGAAAGAGACGCGCATGCACAATTCAGTCCCTCCCCCAGAGCATTCAACGCGGCCCCGCGAGCTGTATGTGTGTGGTGACCTTATTCAGAAAACAACGCGAGCGAGATGGCAGAGGGAGGACAGCCGCGTTTACTCGATAAAAAGGGTAAAACAAGTTCTCTAATATGGCAACACTACGGATTCAAAGAAGCCGACGAGGCAGAGGACCACATAATGTGCAAAATGTGCTACAATGTTATATCTGCACCCGTTGGAAACACGACAAACTTGTTTAATCACCTAAGGCGCAATCCCAATGTTGCTTACGATGAATTGGCAACGAAACAAAAAAACAAGACCACAACCCAGACGACAGCAGGACAGAAGTCGATTACAACCACTCTGTATAATGCGACTCCCTATCCGTCGAATTCAGATAAGCACACGAAAATCACTGCTGCCATCGGGTATTTTTTAGCTATAGATATGCACCAGTAAAGTCGAGGGCAAGGCCGCGTTGCCATCTCGGCACCATTTCAGCAGAGTGGTTCCGCCAAATATGCATGAGTAATGTCGAAAAGAAGTTGAAGAAGTGTCTACATTGGACAACTTCACAGCGACGGCAGATCTATGGTCAAGCCGCACGATGGAGCCATATATTAGCCTGACAGTGCACTTCATTGATACCGAATTTACTTTGAGAGTGAGATGTCTCCAAACGGCGTTCATGTCCAAAGACCATACTGGACGCAGCATCACCCATGGACTGAGGGAAGCAATTGCCTAAATTGCACTTTCGGCAATTTTTGTGTACAAAAAGCGATGAAGGTTAGATAAGTGATGGTACTCAGCTCAGTGAACCAGATAACAAAATAATTAAATGATTATGACAATATCATGCCATATCATGCCACTGCCCCTTTTTCATACTATGCCATCATAGCCTACTAAATATATTATGTTATATGCCTATATTATAATATTTTATTAATCTCAGCTCAAGCTTAACTCGCAAACATTGCTTGGAAACAATACCTTGGCTCAATGTGTGGCAGAGATGAAGAACAGGCCAGAACTGCATTCATTATCTCTCAGTAAATTAACTATGATGGCAGTTTTCATGGTTTTCATGGGGGATCTGTTTCAAACAGAATGACTTCCCAGGTATAGTGTAACCTTCCCATTACTAGCCAAATAATAGCATGATTGCTCTTCTGTCATACTATGTGATACTAAATGTGTTTTGATTTTAGAGAATTCAACAAAGGTGCAGGATCGGCCGTGCGATGGGGGTCTGCAAGAGGTTGGTCTGCAGTTTTTTCTACAAAAAAAAAAGGGAACTTGAAGTGGTGCAGACGCAGTTGAATCTGCCTGAACACTCCCTGAAGGAGTGACAGACTGGGATCAAAAAACGGCCCTGCCATTTTCACCCACCAGCGGCCCACACGGGGACGCGCACGCACGCGCGTGCCCGCAACACACAGACATAACTTCACATGCACGGAAATAACACCCACTTTTGTAGCCCCCTTGGTGATGAACTCTTTAACTTTAATATGCATAAAGACTGACTGTCCTCACTGTCCTCCTGTCTTACTCCCTGCCCCTGGTCTGTTTGCTCAGTGTCTTGAACATTAGTGTTCGCGCATTTTTCACTGTCAGCCAAAAGTAATTTCCTGGATTTCGCTCTCTTTTTCTCCGCTCTTTCCTTCTGTCGCTTAATTCCTCGATTCATAGTTCATACTCATAGTAACCTCAGCAGACTCTGGTAGCTTCCAACTTTCAACATCCAACAACCCTCTATACGCAGACGCGGTCTGATTCGGATTTGAAATTCCCAGAAGTTTTTAACTTTTGTAAACTAATACAATTAAAAATACAGGCAGATTTGCTGTATTACAATTTCAAACAATGCACGTTTTAAACATCTGATTGAATAAGGCTTCAAAATAATGTAGACCGATGTAAATATTAAGGGCAACCATGACTGTAGTATATAGACACTCATATCTGGTATAAAGACAAATGGCTCATTTCAAGCTTTTAACACTATAGATGCTTGATAGTGTGCCAAGAGATAATGTGGGTCCGCGTTGCGACGAAGCGGCCGCGCGAAGCCGACAAGCATGCCACCCCGTGATTGGCCGGCCCAAACGGCCCAAACGGCCCACGAGAGGCCGCGGCCCCTCTGGCATCTGCCCGAATGCCAGACCGTCCAGTCCGTCCTGAAGACAGTATGTCAAACCAGATGGGGTTCTAGGCAGGCCATGATCGAGAGGATCCTTGAGCAGCAGAAGGCCATTGCCCAGGTGATCTCTAATGAACGGAAACTCAGACATCTCACCCTCTCCGGGCAGGATGTTGATGTGCTAGAAGCTGACAATAAGTCACTTAGCCCCCTGGTTGAATTCACGGATGCACTTTCTGGAGAGAAATATGTAAGTGTGTTGTGGCAACCCAGTCCCAAACCCTCAGGCCAGGTGGCCCGAGGGAGGAGTGGTGGATGGTGTATAACGCCGATATCCACCAGCCGGAGACAGAGAGCGTCCATTGCGTCACTGTAATCGACGCAATGGAGAACAACTGCGGCAGAGGGCGAGGAAGATCAGGTACCCTTTAAAAGACTGTTTGATGTTCTCCCAGGGGAGGGAACCGGGAGTCCAAGCGGAGCAGAGTACCTCCAGGACCCGATACGGACAGGTAGACTCGTTGATTTAACGGACTTTCCCAAGCGGCCACGAGAGAACCCGCACGCCAGGGTGACGCGCGCCGACACGGCACGCACCACGGGGACGGCATCACCAACGGGAGTGAACTCCCTCGCCAGGGACGCCAGGGACGAGACAGGCCCGGCCGGAAAGACAATGCCCTGGACTCTACCGTGACTCACGGAGTCACCTGTATGATTTTTGGTTTCCCCGTGTTGGGCACAGACCCACACGTTGTTTTACGTTATTTAATGAATAAACGCCCTACCGGGCTTTGAACGGGTCTTGGCGTTTGTTGTTTTCCTGCGTGAGAGAGAAATTCTTGGGGGCGGTTTTTTTTTTCATGGGCCCCCCCTCTGCCTTGGGCCCCCCCACAACTGTCCCCTTTGTCCCCGCAGTCCGTCGGCCCTGAGTCTGTGCCATATTCACCTAAAATGATTCTGAAGTTCAAGACAAGATCATTTCAGTGAGTTCCGAGTATGATGGGCGTTAGATTAACGTTAAATTAAAAATGTGTCAGTGCACTAAAAACGAGAAAGTTACTTTTAAGTTTGTTTAATGTGTTCTGTCTTATTACATTTTCTAGTATATTTATTTTATTCATTGAAAGTTTTATAGAAATTGCAGAACAGCTGGACACATTTATTTGCACATTATTTTCAATTTGAACATTTTCAAATTGAAAATAACAAACTAACAGTTTGTGTACTGTGTAGTTTAAGAATTTTGAAAACTCAGTTATCACCAAACATCTAACTTCTCCTGGGAATCATCACAGAGTGACTGAGCAACTCCCGCCACTGTAAATCAGAGAGGGTGGGGAGAGACCCTGAACTCAGTCTGATGCACTGGCTATGCTAATGAGGATACTAGCATCTGTAGATCTATATAGATCTACAGACAGAGAGATTGAATGGGCGAGTTTGTGTGTGTGTGTGTGTGTGTGTGTGTGTGTGTGTGTGTGTGTGTGTGTGTGTGTGTGTGTGTGTGTGTGTGTGTGTGTGTGTGTGTGTGTGTGTGTGTGTGTGTGTGTGTGTGTGAGAGAGAGAGAGAGATCACTCCAGCACTTCTCCTTTTCACAATATAAATATCCCTGTCCTGCTGAGAGAGGGCAGTCCAATGGTCTAACCGTAGAAGAGCATTAACACCTGATCTTCTTTGTCATCTTCCTGTCTACCTCTTGATCGTTAAAAGCAGCCAATAAGAACCAGCGAAGATGACGACCTGTGGCCCGGTGACGAAGAGCCTGCTGCTTCTGGCTGTGGTGGTCGCTCTGACCGGACAAGGATCTGCAGGTGAGGGGAGGATGGGGCCGACGGGGACCTGGGTTCTCAGGGGACGCCACGAGAACCAAGATACGGACTGCCATCTTACAATGAGAAAGCTGGGAAACTAACCGTCTTTCTGTCTCTCCTTCAGCAGCTGAGAAGGTCTCTGAATGCTGCACCACGGTGTCCACAAAGCAGATCACTGAAACCATCGTGGACTACATGGTGCAAAAGAAAAACCTTCCCTGTGTCAATGCCATCATGTAAGTGACCAGCCATATGAAATGAATGCGTTCTTCAAAAGAAACATCTCTAGCTTTGAACGTGCGCTAGGATGTGTGTCTTTGTTGAAACTTGCGTGTTAGGATGTGTTAACCTCATATAGGGTGTCATCCATGGCTCAGACTAATCGCGGTGTCTCTGTGTTTTGTGTAGTTTCCAAACAGAGAGTGGTCGTTTGTACTGCTGCAAACATAATGAGCCCTGGGTGATGAAGAAGGTTAGGCAGCTTTGGTAAGTGCCCCTCACTCATTCACTCACATATTCATTCACTCGCACACTCATTCATTCACACAGTTTATTAACAATTAAATGTAAGTCTCTTTGTTTGTGTTTCACAGGGCGAAAAAAAGAGCAGCATTGGCCTCCACCCCCTCCCTCCTGAAGCTCATCACCTCCAGCTCCTCTCCTCCACCATTGGAGAGAACCACCGCCACGCCCTCAACGCATTATACCGTCCAATAGAAATGCTTCTTATTCAGCGCAGGCCAATGAGCATCAAGATGGCCGACCAGATACTTTTGAAATGGAAAACAATGAACTGCTAGAACCTTTTTTCAAATTAATTTAGAGAACTCCAGATATACAAGCATTTTTGCGGAAGTAGTTTAAGGGCCAGATGAGAGTTCTGAGTTTGAAGTCAGAACTCCAAAAAAGAGAATCACATGTCACACTAAACATATTCTCTACATTGTCAACCCGAAATGGGTTATTTATTAAATTATGATAATTGAGCACAACATTTAAATGTATTTTTGAAAAGTGAGTCCTATTTATTAATTGCATTCATCAATGTCGGCGCATTATGTTACAATGTTGAATCGTTGTTTATCTATAAGTTCACTGGATTTGATGAAGGTTCTAGCTATTTATTAATTTATACGTTTCCAGAATTTTAATGTTCAACAGTATTTTGTGTGTTTGAATATAAATAAAATATGTCCTATTCTATATCCCGGCTCTCTATCTTCTTTATTTTATGATTTTTCTTTTTGCATCTTTACCCCAATCTTTGAAAATAACCTCAGTAACTGCCTCCAAATCAACCATTGCTTTACTTATGGTGAAAATATCTAAACATAAACGCTTAGCTGAGCATATGGACAGGTCAGCCTCAGAGCCTCTCAGAAGTGTCACTCTGCTCTTTAAGTTATGGATTATTGGTCTCCTTTACTCTGTCCTTGCTTTACAATTAAATTTTACATTAACGGCATTTAGCAGACGCTTTTATCCAAAGCGACTTCAGTTCCAGCTGCATCTCCCTGGCACAGAGTCGGCGCTAAGCCAAAACAACATACCAAAGTGAATCAACAAGTTCACTCAACGCCAAATGCTAAGCTACCCAAAGCTAAAGTTGCATGTATCAGCCGGATTAGCCCGTCACTGAAGTTAACCCTGCCGCTGAAGAACCGTTTCCTGCTTCTTCAAGAGTCCACGAACGTGCCTAACACCCATGCACCCTTGAGCCCCGAGATGCGTCCGGACGGACAGTGCGGACAGAGACGGAACAAGAACCAGTCGCCATGGAGGAGAGCTGCGCATGTAACGGCCACCCGTGCACCCCTGAGCCCCGACATGCGTCCGGACAGACGGTGCAGACTCTCCAATCAGGCAATTTCCGAAAAGCTTTGAAAACTGCAGTTATTAAACCCCTTTTAAAAAAGCGGAGCCTAGATGCCTCTATTATTAACAACTACAGACCAATATCAAATCTACCCTTCATAAGTAAAATCATTGAGAAAGTTGTCCTCCAGCAACTTGATCATTTCCTGGCATCAACTGGTTGCTATGACACCTTCCAATCAGGATTTCGACCCCTGCACAGCACTGAGACCGCCCTTATTAAAGTTGTAAACGACATCCGTCTTAACACAGACTCTGGCAAAACCTCAATACTAATGCTACTTGACCTCAGTGCTGCATACGACACTGTAGACCATACAATACATCTGGACAGGTTAGAAAACTGGGTGGGGCTTTCAGGCACAGTCTTAAATTGGTTCAGGTCCTACCTACAAAATAGGAACTACTTTGTTTCCATTGGCGACTTTCTATCAGAATCAACCAACTTGACATGTGGAGTCCCACAAGGTTAGATCTTAGGACCCTCTTTATTCAACATCTACGTGCTCCCACTAGGGCAAATCATGCAAAATAACAATATTGACAATCATTGGAATGCCGATGACACGCAGAACTATGTATCGCTATCACCAAATGACAATCGGCCCATAGATCTGCTCTGCCAGTGCATTGAGCAAGTGAAAGACTGGATATGCCAAAATTTCCTTCAACTAAATGACGATAAAACAGAGATAATTGTATTTGGTTCTAAAACGGAAAGGCTTAAAGTAACCCAACACCTTGCTGCTGATGCTGCTGCTCGAGTTCTAACAAAGACAAAATACATATTACACCAATTCATAAATCGTTACATTGGCTTCCTGTAGATCAGATAATTGATTTTAAAATCATGTTGCTAACCTATAAATCCCTACATGGTTTAGGCCCAAAATATTTAAGTGATATGCTTCCACTACATAAGCCTTCTAGACCACTAAGATCTTCTAAGACCAATATGTTAATTATCCCCAGAGTAAACACGAAACACGGGAAAGCAGAATTTAGTTACTATGCAACATATAGCTGGAATAAACTCCCTGAGGATTTAAGACTTGCCCCAACTCGGAGCACCTTTAAAACAAGACTGAAGACTTATATGTTACTTTATGTAACTTTATATTTTACTCTTTTCTTTGCATATGTTTTCTTTTACTTATCTATCATTTTATTTTATGTATGACAATGTTTGTATGTGAAGCACTTTGAGTCTGCCTTTTGTATGCATGCCTTGGGTATGCTATATAAATAAAGTTGCCTTACATCACAAAAAGGCTACATGGCTACATATACTTGCAAGTACACAGATACTGAGTACAAGTTCTGTTTGCTGTTTCTTGCAGGTCATGAATTTGTTGAGGAGTGTAGCTGGCTGGCTGCGGACGAGGAAGTAGAGCAATATATATATATTGCCCTAAATATAACCATGAATAGAGAATTGAAAAAAAGATTGTGCACATGTTAACATGTACACAGACATGTGCACATACACGTATATGAGAATGCATATCTATTCAGACCTGTAATTCATGTCTCAGACTTTTTCACACAGCTATAGATACATTTTTCTTTTTCTATTCTCTATATATGGTTTCATAATGACTGAGTCAACGTTAAAACAAATGAGTTTCAGCTCTAATGCTGCTACTGTCTGTAATATGTTTCCATTCAGATTATTTGTCATGATATTTTGCTATTATGGTCCGAGTCTGGTCTTAACTAATGCTGGGCTTACACCAAAATATTTTCACAGTCACAGACTAAAAACTGCAAGAGAGAATTTAGCGTTGGATCAAGTGTGATATTTAACAAGGGTTTTGTAGATATGTAGATATGGGGGGTGGAGATGCAGCGACCACAGGAGGACTGTTAACTTCCTGTTCGGGTTTCCAACTGTCTTCTCAGCAGCACAAGAGACACAAACTTGAAAAATAAACAACTGCTATTTACAGTGCTGTACTATTATTCAGATGAATGTACTTGATTAAATTGTTTTAATCAAGTACATACAGGGTTCTTCCCGTTCGTCTCGTCCCACCCCTAGTGCTGATAATGTAAGGGGCTGGTCTGGACAGAAAATGCCAGGGCTGAATCTTTGCCCCAGCCACCCATGCCCCCACCCGATGATTACAAAACAAAAATGAGCACTTGTCATTCCAATGACAATGCTGCGGCCTGTCTTCGTTATTTCACAACCGTTTTATGACTAGCTTTACTTTCGTAATTAATCCAAACCTAAGTCAGATATGGCGACAGGTCAGGTTATGAAAATGTTCTGTTTCTTCTCCGTTAGTGAAGAGGTCTTTCAGGGAGCTCAGCTCTGACTATGATAGGATTATATAAAAGTGGAGGACAGGAAACAGACAGAAAAAAAAAATATGACACGACCTGATTGGAATGAGATTCAGCATCACAGAAAGAGACGGTAGAACACTAAATAAACTCTGTGTGATACAACCGGTGAAAAGAACGAACAACTCAGAAGGTGATACCTGCCTTCCTGTCCCACAAACGGAACTTCTTCTTTCTAGGTCTGCTTTCAGACCGTCTCCTGTCGTAGATCCTTCTATCTGGAGGGACTTGCATGGCACCCCAACATGCTCTTTGAGGAGGAGGTTTAGGTTTGGGCTTCTTGCTAGAGGATGCCTACATGTAGGACACTGTAGCCTACACTTTTGCCCCCGATTCGACTTTCATGCAAGAAAATACACATGGTACACACTTATTTGTGCCAACGTTAGTTTCGGAACACAGCGAGTGTTTGTGTGGTTGATGTGGTCCAGATGCTAATCACTAAACTTCCAACTTCTCCCGGGAATCCTCACAGTGTGACTGAGTCACTCCTGCAACTCTCAATCAGAGGGGGTGTGGAGTGACCCTGAACTCAGTCTGAAGGATTGGCCATGCTAATGAGGATACTAACATCTGTGTTCCTGTGAACGGATCGTTTGATGAGAGGTGGACGATAACCGATGTAAAGTGCTTGTTTGAGCCATTTAGAGGTCTTTTGTGTTGAATATTTTTAAGTAAATATATTTGGAGTCTAAGGCTAAAAGTACGAGTTATGAAGTATAAAGTTTATAAAATATTAATCAAATTTCCTTTCACATGTATATTTATGCACTTTGTGATGACGTGGTGATTAGTCCGTTGTGTCACCCATGGAAGTAGGTGTGTCACACTCTACCTGGAGCCTATTGGAGGCCCTCATACGTGCTTCCCAAGAAATGTGGGTCGGACTACCTCTGCCTCAGGAATAAATAGGGCGAACAAAGGGTTTGCCACTTCAGTGCTGGAGTGTTACTGCTGATAGAGGCAGATTTAACAAGTGTCTCTGTTTGTCTGTCTCTCCGTCTGTCTGGCGCCAGTCAACTAAACAAAAGATTACATGGTCATTCATCTAGCGGCCATTTTGGTTCTAAACCCACGTGCACTTCTTTCAAGACGCAACAGAACCAACATGGCCGATATTGCGTCAGGAAAAGGTCGGAAAAGGGCTTCCCTAGTGAGAGTCGGGACATGTTTTAGATAGATCGATAGTCAGAGAGAGATACATATAAATATACATATAGATCTACAGATACAGAGAGACAGAGACAGAGACAGAGGAGAGAGAGAGAGGAGAGAGACAGAAAGAGAGATCACTCCAGCACTTCTCCTTTTCACAATATAAATATCCCTGTCCTGCTGAGAGAGGGCAGTCCACTGGTCTAACGATAGCAGAGCATTAACACCAGATCTTCTCTGCCGTCTTCCTGTCTATCTCTTGATCTTTAAAAGCAGCCAATCAGAACCAGTGAAGATGACGACCTGTGGCCCCGTGACGAAGAGCATGCTGCTGCTGGCTGTGGTGGTCGCTCTGACCGTACAAGGATCTGCAGGTGAGGGGAGGATGGGGCCGACGGGGACCTGGGTTCTCAGGGTACGCCATGAGAACCAATAAACGGACTGCCATCTTACAATGTGAAAGTTAGGGAAAACTAACCGTCTTTCTGTTTCTCCTTCAGCAGATTGGAAGGTCTCTGAATGCTGCACCAAGGTGTCCACACAGCAGATCACTGAAACCATTGTGGACTTCATGGTGCAACACAGAAACAATCACTGTGTCAATGCCATCATGTAAGCGACCAGCCACATGGAACGAATGTGTCCTTCAAAAGAACATCTCTAGCTTTAAACATGCGCTAGGATGTGTGTCTTCGTTTGAACGTGCGTGTTAGGATGTGTTAACCTCATACAGGGTGTCATCCATGGCTCAGACTACTCACGGTGTCTCTGTGTTTTGTGTAGTTTCCAAACGGAGAGTGGTCGTTTGTACTGCTGCAAACATGAGCCCTGGGTGATGAAGAAGGTCAGGCAGCTTAGGTAAGTGTCCCTCACTCATTCACTCACATATTCATTCACACACATATTCACTCACTCACTCATTCATTCATTCACACACATTTTATGAAAAACAAAATCTGAGTCTCTGTGTTTGTGTTTCCCAGGCCGAAAAAAAGAGCAGCATTGGCCTCCACCCATTCCTCCTGAAGGTCATCACCTCCAGCTCCTCTCCTCCACCATTGGAGGGAACCACCGCCACGCCCTCAACGCATTATACCGTCCAATAGTAATGCTTCTTATTCAGCGCAGGCCAATGAGCACCAAGATGGCTGACCAGATACTTTTGAAGAGGAAAACAATGAACTGTTAGCACTTTTTTTTTATTAATTTAGAGAACTCCAGATATAAAAGCATTATTGCGGAAGGGGTTAAGGGCCAATGTGATTTTGTTTTAATGAGTTCTGAGTTTGTAGTCAGAACTCAAAAAAAGAGAATCAAATGTGGCCCTAATCCTATTCTCTACATTGTCAACCCCTTATAGGTTATTTATTAAATTATGATAATATAGCATGACATTTAAATGTATTTTCAAAAGAGAGTCCTATTTATAAATTGTATTTATCAATGTCGGCACATTATGTTACAATGTTATGTAAATGTAAATGTAAATGGACTGCATTTATATAGCGCTTTTCTGACCATCGGCCACCCAAAGCGCTTTACAATGTTGCCTCACATTCACCATTCACGCACACATTCACACACCGACGGCGGAGTCAACCATGCAAGGCGACAGCCAGCCCGTCGGGAGCTAACAGTCAGGGTTAGGTGCCTTGCTCAAGGACACCTCGACATTGAACCAGCAACCTTCAGGTTACCAGCCAACCCGCTCTACCTCCTGAGCTACTGCCGCCCATATGTCATTGTTATTCTATAAATTCACTGGATTTTATGAAGGTTCGAGCCATTTATTGATTTATACGTTTTTAGCATTTTAATAATCAAAAGTATTTGGTGTGTTTGAATATAAATAAAATGTGTCCTATTCTTTAACCTGACTCATTATTTAAAGATTTTGACTTTTGGCATCTTCACCTCAATCTTTCAAAATAAACTCAGTAACTGCCTCCAAATCAACCATTACTTTACTACTTGTAAAATATCTAAACATAAACGCTTAGCTGAGAATATGGACAGGTCAGCCTCAGAGCCTCTCAGAAGGGTAACTCTGCTCCTTAAGTTATGGATCATTGGTTTCCTTCGTTCTGTCCTTGTTTTACATTTTCATTTTACATCAAGGGCATTTAGCAGATTGTTTTATCCAAAGCGACTTACAACATGAACATTTATCAGAAGAAAGAGAGACAACAATATATTGCTGTCGTCATCCATGATACGATGCATATTAATAAGCACCAATAATGAATATCTTTTAAGGGAGTCGTGGTAAATCATGTGATTGTGCGATAAGAATTCCATTCTCCAGTTTATGAGATGAAAATGGACAGCCTGTGTTTTGGTTCGTGAGGCCTAAATTATAACCTTAGATTACCTTAAGCCCATCTATTTTCTGCGAACACCAAATATATTCTGTACGAATAAATTATCTAAATATACCACGGCCGGATCACTTGCATCCTTATATATCTTCATAAATTTGGTTTATCTTTCTAATCTACAGTAATTTGTCTGAACTCTTTTCACTCTGGCCACTGGAGAGCAGTCAAGAGATCTTGAGTCAGCATGAACAAGCAAGTTCACAAATGGGATCTGTTTTACATGACATCCATTCTATTAAAGCGATTGAGTGAGTCACTAGCTGCGTTTCCATCTAAAGAGGTGATGGGAATCTTTAGAAAGTTCGCAAAAAAGTAAATTGAATTAGGTGTGTTTCGGGTAGTGGGAGCGGGTAACTACCCTAGTTCTGCCTGAAAGTGGCGCTGTAGGCAAAAAATGTATGCCGATACGTGGCTGTAATAAATGGTAGAAATAGAAAAGCTGTAACAAATGTAACAAAAAGCGGTAAGTCCGCCAATAGAGAGGAGTAACAACAAACAACAAACATGGAGAGAGGAATTCAGCAGCAATTGGTTTCCCTTGGGCAAGTCATAACTGTTCTTTCAGTTAAGTTATCATTGGCTATTTTAACTTCAATCCGTAGACGAAGAAATAGAGAAATTACAATGTACACAGCGGTAGCAAGGGAAATACGAGGACGACGTTGAGTGCCTTACGTATGGGAGAGCACAATAGGATGCTGACGTTACACGTTGATGTCGGCAGGGTTGCTATGGCCGGTCGTTATGCGGAAATCTGAAAGACTGTCAGTCCTGTGTGTTCAAAGTTCGCTACGTCACAGCTGTTTCGAAAAGTGTGTTTCCATCTCCCATTTTGCAAATTTACTCTCGTTCGCATTTCTCAAAAACCACCTCAAGCGAGCGGAAAACCTTTTTTGCGAATTAGAGGATTTTTACGCGAATTTTGGTGTTTCCATCACCGTTTACTGACTCGATACTTCAAAGTTCGCATGAAATCAGGGAGGATGGAAACGCACCTAGTGTGTGAGGGAGTGATGTCTGGGAATGTGAACCTTGTGTCTACTGAGTGAGGGAGGCACGTGATGGAGGTTGTTAGTTGTTCCCATGGTAACCTGGTCAGTCTCTAAGGTATGCACGTGATGCATGAGAATGGGGTGTGGCTCCTGGGATTAACGCTTACTCTGACCACCTTTAAATCAAGACTGACGACTTTTGTGTATGCTTTAGTTCTGCTTAATCTTAAATACGTTACACTTTCTAAAATGCTTTTTTAACTTTGCCCTTATTTGTTATTTTTCCAGAAAGATACATGATCTGATACCAGAGAGAAAGGATAAGGGTTTGAGACAAATTTCTGTCTGGTTTAAAGTCTTACAATCTGGGTTTGAGTCCCGGCAAAAGGTGTCTTTTCTTATCATCATCATCATTAGGACACCTCTCTCTCTCTCTCTCTCTCTCTCTCTCTCTCTCTCTCTCTCTCTCTCTCTCTCTCTCTCTCTCTCTCTCTCTCTCTCTCTCTCTCTCTCTCTCTCTCTCTCTCTCTCTCTCTCTCTCTCTCTCTCTCTCTCTCTCTCTCTCAAAAGAGCCCAATTTTTCCAACTTCATTGAAACGCTCTCGTAGGGACAGGGAGTGAATCATGACCTCAAGTGTCCGTTCAGACAGATAGTGATGCGGAGGAAAGGCCGTTGGGGAGAAAATGAGGAACTAATCGAGTGAAAACGATGAGCACATGACCAAAATTCTGAATCATGCAATGTAAATCATGGAGCATATCCTAAAGACGGGGCGAAAAAAACATTTAGAAGATGCTGTTTTCATCCAAACGATATACAGGTGAGGATGAGAGGAAAGAAGACATACAACCAATGCTATATTGTTTTTTTACTTTGTTCCTTTTCATATGGTTTCTTATTCTTATTTATTTTATCTTTTACTGTTGCTGCTATGTGAATGTTGAGGAACCAAGCCTAAGATTTTTACTCTTGAGTACTGTACTATAAGATGTAGTAAAAGTGATTCTGATTCTGATCTGATTCTGATATGTTGAGTTACCAAACACATTCCAAACAAGCAAGTTATGCAGACACACCGTGACGGAGAGCCGACCAGAGTGGCTATTGGGACAGCCAGAGGTGTACATATTGGGGTAGACATATATGGTAGCTAATTGTATTAATTTTTTACTTTCAATATGGCTTCAAACCAAAGCTGATACTTAGAAACATCAGACTCATGTTAACCACATTGTACCTTTACCAGCAGGGTTCAATGGTGTACGGACGATTAGAACAAAATTGATAGACAAAAGTGTTAAAAAGATGGGAGGACAGTCTTGCCATCGTTACTCGCACCCACCCCATGATGTCAAAACGAAAACGAGAATGTTTATGTCATCAGGTTCAACTGACTAATGTCATTCTAGAATGAGAATGGAAATAATTCGGACCAGTCACATAAACAAAAGATTACATGGTCGTTCACCTAGCGGCCATTTTGGTTCTAATCCCACGTTCATTTCTTTCAAGACGCAGCAGAACCAACATGGCCGACAGGTGAATAAGGCCGGTATTAACTTACAGGAAACAAAGGCGTAGGAGACATTCTTTCTAGGTTTGCAATCTTGTCCCTTTCTTGGTTCCTTCCCTTTTCCAGAGCAAAGGGACTTGAGAGAGTGTTCCGATATTGCATCAGAAAGCGGTTGGAAAAGGGCTTCTCTAAGGAGGGTCGAGAGACGTCACTCCAGCACTTCTCCTTTTCACAATATAAATATCCCTGTCCTGCTGAGAGACGGCAGTCCACTGGTCTAACGGTACACGAGTATTAACACCTGATATTCACGGTCGTCTTCCTGTCTATCTCTTGATCGTTAAAAGCAGCCAATCAGAACCAGTGAAGATGACGACCTGTGGCACCGTGACGAAGAGCCTGCTGCTGCTGGCTGTGGTGGTCGCTCTGACCGGACAAGGATCTGCAGGTGAGGGGAGGATGGGGCCGACGGGGACCTGGGCTCTCAGGGGACGCCACGAGAACCAAGATACGGACTGCCATCTTACAATGTCAAAGTTAGGGAAAACTAACCGTCTTTCTGTCTCTCCTTCAGCAGTTGAGAAGTTCTCTGATTGCTGCACCAAGGTGTCCACACAGCAGATCACTGAAACCATCGTGGACTACATGGTGCAAAAGAGAAACAATCACTGTGTCAATGCCATAATGTAAGTGACAAGCAATATGGGATGAATGTGGTCTTCAACAGAAACATTTCTACCTTTGAACGTGTGTTCGGTTATGGGTCTTCTTTTAAACGTGTGTTTTAGGATGTCATCATGGCTCAGACTACTCACGGTGTCTCTGTGTTTTGTGTAGTTTCCAAACGGAGAGTGGTGGTTTGTACTGCTTTAAACATGATGAGCCCTGGGTGATGAAGAAGTTCAGGCAGCTTAGGTAAGTGTCCCTCACTCATTCATTCACATATTCATTCACTCACACACTCATTCATTCACAAACTCATTCATTCACACACAGTTTATGAAAAAGAAAAAATCTAAGTCTCTGTGTTCGTGTTTCACAGGGGGACAAAAAGAGCAGCATTGGCCTCCACCCCCTCCCTCCTGAAGCTCATCACCTCCAGCTCCTCTCCTCCACCATTGGAGGGAACCACCGGCATGCCCTCAACGCATTATACCGTCCAATAGAAATGCTTCTTATACAGCGCCGGCCAATGAGCTCCAAGATGGTTGACCAGATACTTTTGAAGAGGAAAACAATGGACTGCTCGATTTAAAAAAAAATAATAATTTAGAGTACTCCAGATATTTTATTATTTCTAAGTCTGAACTCAGAACTCAAGAAAAAGAATCACATTTTGCCCTAATCCTCTTCTCTACATTGTCAACCCGTTATAGGTTATTTATTATATTATAATAATATAGCACAACATTTAAATGTATTTTCAAAAGATAGTCCTATTTATTAATTGTATTTATCAATGTCAGCGCATTATGATACAATGTTGTATCATTGTTTATAAGTTACAACCCAGTCTCACGGAAATATTTGACGCTGTCACGTCACGTCATTTAAATTATTCACTCGTGATCTGGGAATGGGATCTGGGAATTTTTCTTTTGTGGTTTGCCTTCAGATCAACACAACTGCATTAAATGTATCCGTGAATTGTCACAATTTCTCAGAATCAATGGTGAAAGTAGAAACGGGTGACCAATAGCTGTCATAATGTTAGAAACTTGTGCTTTTGGCACGAAAATTAGAAATTACGTGTCCCAGATCACGAATGAATAGATTAAATGACGTGACAGAGTCACGTATTTCCGTGAGACTGGGTTGTAAACTAACAGGATTTGATGAAGGTTCTAGCTATTTATTAATTTATACGTTTTTAGCATTTTAATATTCAAATGTATTTTGTGTGTGAATATAAATAAAATATGTCCTATTCTATAAGTTGACTCTCTATCTCCATTATTTCATGATTTTGTTTTTGGAATCTTCACACCAATCTTTGAAAATAACCTCAGTAACTGCCTCCAAATCAACCATTAGTTTCCTTCATTCTGTCCTTTGTTTTACATTTTCATTTTACATTCAAGGCATTTGGCAGACACTTTTATCCAGAGTGACTTGCAGTATGTACATTTGTCCGAAGAAAGAGAAACAACAATATATCGCTGTCGGTACAGTAAGCTTCATCATAGAACCAAGTGCCAAGCACCAACAATCGCTAGGTTGACCCATTCCCCGTATACAGCAAAGATAGCTAGGATAAGATGCTACACCATGCCAAGTACTATTCTTAAATGCAAGGACATACAACACACAAAAAGTGTGTACTTTAAGTGGCAGAACGTACAACATACGATGAGTTGATTTACTGCTGTCAATCAGGGCCTGTATTAACTTCTAAGAAACCCACATAGGAGACGTCATTTCTTGGTATGCAATCCCCATTCCTCTTTCCTTTCTGAGTTCCTTCCCTTTTTCACCCATAGGGACTTTAAAAAGACATCCGATACATCCATAGAAGGGCTTCCCTAAAGGGGGTTTAGGGGATCTTGTTCTACCGGTAGCTTAAAGGCATTGGAGACCCAACTCCACTGCTTTCGTCTGTGAGTCCAACACCCCGGCAACGTTATCTGCACGCCTTGGAAACATGACAAACTTGCTTAATCACCTAAGGCGCAATCCCAATGTTGCTTACGATGAATTGGCAACGAAACAAAAACACAAGACCACAACCCAGACGACAGCAGGACAGACGTCGATTACAACCACTCTGTATAATGCGACTCCCTATCCGTCGAATTCAGATAAGCACACGAAAATCACTGCTGCCATCGGGTATTTTTTAGTTATAGATATGCACCAGTAAAGTCGAGGGCGAGGCCGCGTTGCCATCTCGGCACCATTTCAGCAGAGTGGTTCCGCCAAATATGCATGAGAAATGTCGAAAAGAAGTTGAAGAAGTGTCTACATTGGACAACTTCACAGCGACGGCAGATCTATGGTCAAGCCGCACGATGGAGCCATATATTAGCCTGACAGTGCACTTCATTGATACCGAATTTACTTTGAGAGTGAGATGTCTCCAAACGGCGTTCATGTCCAAAGACCATACTGGACGCAGCATCGCCCATGGACTGAGGGAAGCAATTGCCTAAATTGCACTTTCGGCAATTTTTTTGTACAAAAAGCGATGAAGGTTAGATAAGTGATGGTACTCAGCTCAGTGAACCAGATAACAAAATAATTAAATGATTATGACAATATCATGCCACTGCCCCTTTTTCATACTATGCCATCATAGCCTACTAAATATATTATGTTATATGCCTATATTATAATATTTTATTAATCTCAGCTCAAGCTTAACTCGCAAACACTGCTTGGAAACAATACCTTGGCTCAATGTGTGGCAGAGATGTAGAACAGGCCAGAGCTGCATTCATTATCTCTCAGTAAATTAACTATAATGGCAGTTTTCATGGTTTTCATGGGGGATCTGTTTCAAACAGAATGACTTCCCAGGTGTAGTGTAGCCTTCCCATTACTAGCCAAATAATAGCATGATTGCTCTTCTGTCATACAATGTGATACTAAATGTATCACATTGTTTTTCACAGTTTTTTCTACAAAAGAAAAAAGGGAACTTCCCCTTCAGGGAACACTCCCTGAAGGAGTGACGGACTGGGATTAAAAAACGGCCCTGCCATTTTCACCCACCAGCGGCCCACACGGGGACGCGCACGCACCCGCAACACACAGACATAACTTCACATGCAGGGAAATAACACCCACTTTTCATCACCCATTGGTGATGAACTCTCTAACTTTAATATGCATGAAGACTGACTGTCCTCACTGTCCTCCTCTTTTACTCCCTGCCCCTGGTCTGTTTGCTCAGTGTCTTGAACATTAGTGTTCGCGCATTTTTCACTGTCAGCCAACAGTCATTTCCTGGATTTTGCTCTCTTTTTCTCCGCTCTTCCCTTCTGTCGCTTAATTCCTCGATTCATAGTTCATACTCATAGTAACCTCAGCAGACTGGTATCTTCCAACTTTCAACTTCCAACAACCCTCTATACGCAGACGCGGTCTGATTCGGTTTTGAAATTCCCAGAAGTCATTGCTTCATATAACTTTTTTAAACCAAAAATAAAATTAAAAATACAGGCAGATTTGTTGTATTTCAATTTCAAACAAAGCACTTTTTAAACATCTGATTGAATAAGGCTTCAAAATAATGTAGACAGATGTAAATATTAAGGGCAACCATGACTGTAGTATATAGACACTCATATCTGGTATAAAGATAAATGGCTAATTTCAAGCTTTTAACACTATAGATGCTTGATAGTGTGCCAAGAGATAATGTGGGGCCGCGTTGCGACGAAGCGGCCGCGCGAAGCCGACAAGCATGCCACCCCGTGATTGGCCGGCCCAAACGGCCCACGAGAGGCCGCGGCCCCTCTGGCATCTGCCCGAATGCCAGACCGTCCAGTCCGTCACTGCCCTGAAGACAGTATGTCAAACCAGATGGGGTTCTAGGCAGGCCATGAGCGAGAGGATCCCTGAGCAGCAGAAGGCCATTGCCCAGGTGATCTCTAATGAACGGAAACTCAGACATCTCACCCTCTCCCGGCAGGATGTTGATGTGCTAGAAGCTGACAATAAGTCACTTAGCCCCCTGGTTGAATTCACGGATGCACTTTCTGGAGAGAAATATGTAAGTGTGTTGTGGCAACCCAGTCCCAAACCCTCAGGCCAGGTGGCCCGAGGGGTGGATGGTGTATACCGCCGATATCCACCAGCCGGAGACAGAGAGCGTCCATTGCGTCGACAACTGCGGCAGAGGGCGAGGAAGATCAGGTACCCTTTAAAAGACTGTTTGATGTTCTCCCAGGGGAGGGAACCGGGAGTCCGAGCGGAGCAGAGTATCTCCAGGACCCGAAACCCGATACGGACAGTCAGGTAGACTCGTTGATTTAACGGACTTTCCCAACAAGCGGCCACGAGAGAACCCGCACGCCAGGGTGACGCGCGCCGACACGGCACGCACCACGGGGACGGCATCACCAACGGGAGTGAACTCCCTCGCCAGGGACGCCAGGGACGAGACAGGCCCGGCCGGAAAGACAATGCCCTGGACTCTACCGTGACTCACGGAGCCACCTGTATGATTTTTGGTTTCCCCGTGTTGGGCACAGACCCACACGTTGTTTTACGTTATTTAATGAATAAACGCCCTACCGGGCTTTGAACGGGTCTTGGCGTTTGTTGTTTTCCTGCGTGAGAGAGACATTCCTGGGGCCCGGTCGCCACAGTGTCTTTTGTGAAACCAACCCTTCACCTCTTCAACAATTGAGGACATAGGGGGGGTACATAGAAAATAATAGGGGCGGCTTTTTTGACGCGCGCCGTTCGGAGGTGGTGTGTTTTAGTCGTAGCCTATACTCACAACTGAGGAGGACACATTGACGTGGTGGAAAGGTACCCAAATGATGCTCCCACCCACGTCTTTCAAAATTGGCCAGGAAAAATGTGTGTATTCCTGCCATAAGTTCCTCTTCAGAGCAAGTCTTTAGCACTCATGCGTGCTCGCTTGCGCTCATCTCTGAAGCCTGATCATGTCAACAGGCTTGTGTTTCTGGCAAAAAACCTTTTAAGTCTGTGCCATATTCACCTAAAATGATTCTGAAGTTCAAGACAAGATCATTTCAGTGATTTCCGAGTATGATGGGCGTTAGATTAACGTTAGATTAAAAATGTGTCAGTGCACTAAAAACGAGAAAAAGTTACTTTTAAGTTTGTTTAATTTGTTCTGTCTTATTACATTTTCTAGTATATTTATTTTATTCATTGAAAGTTTCATAGAAATTGCAGAACAGCTGGATACATTTATTTGCACATTATTTTCAATTTGAACATTTTCAAATTGAAAATAACAAACTAACAGTTTGTGTACTGTGTAGTTTAAGAATTTTGAAAACTCAGTTATCACCAAACATCTAACTTCTCCTGGGAATCATCACAGAGTGACTGAGCAACTCCCGCCACTGTAAATCAGAGAGGGTGGGGAGAGACCCTGAACTCAGTCTGAAGCACTGGCTATGCTAATGAGGATACTAGCATCCGTGTTCCTGTGAACGGTTGGTTTGACGAGTGGTGGACGATAACTGGTTTAAGTGCTGGAGCACCGGAGTGTTATTGCTGAAAGAGGCCGATTAACCATGTGTCTGTCTGTTTGTCTCTCTCTCCGTCTGTCTGAATGTCACCAGTCAACTAAACAAAAGATTGCAAGGTCGTTCACCTAGCGGCCATTTTGGTTCTAACGTGGGTTCTACCCACTTGCAGTTCTTTCAAGACGCAGCAAAACCAATATGGCTGATGTTGCGTCAGGAAGAGGTCGGAAAATGGTTTCCCTAGGGAGGGTCGGGACATGTAAGAGGTAGACAGATACATAAAGATCAATATCTTGATAGATCTATACATACAGATAGATCTACAGACAGAGAGATTGAGGTGTGTGTGTGTGTGTGTGTGTGTGTGTGTGTGTGTGTGTGTGTGTGTGTGTGTGTGTGAGAGAGAGAGAGAGAGACAGAGACAGAGACATACCACTCCAGCACTTCTCTTTTTCACAACATAAATATCCCTGTCCTGCTGAGAGAGGGCAGTCCACTGGTCCAACGCTAGACGAGCATTAACACCAGATCTTCTCTGCCGTCTTCCTGTCTATCTCTTGATCGTTAAAAGCAGCCAATCACAACCAGTGAAGATGACGACCTGTGGCACCGTGACGAAGAGCATGCTGCTGCTGGCTGTGGTGGTCGCTCTGACCGGACAAGGATCTGCAGGTGAGGGGAGGATGGGGACGACGGGGACCTGGGTTCTCAGGGTACGCCACGAGAACCAAGATACGGACTGCCATCTTACAATGTCAAAGTTAGGGAAAACTAACCGTCTTTCTGTCTCTTCTTCAGTAACTCATAAGCTCTCTGGATGCTGCGAAAGGGTGACCAGAAAGCAGATCACTGAAACCATCGTGGACTACATGGTGCAAGAGAAAAACCTTCCCTGTGTCAATGCCATCATGTAAGTGACCAGCCATATGGAATGAATGTGTTCTGCAAAAGAAACATCTCTAGCTTTGAACGTCCGCTAGGATGTGTGTCTTCGTTGAAACTTGCATGTTAGGATGTGTTATCCTCATATAGGGTGTCATCCATGGCTCAGACTACTAACAGTGTCTCTGTGTTTTGTGTAGTTTTCAAACAAAGGGAGGTAGTTTGTACTGCTTAAAACATGATGCGCCCTGGGTGAAGAGGAAGGTCAGGGAGCTTGAGTAAGTGTCCCTCACTCATTCATTCACAAACTCATTCATTCACACACAGTTTATGAAAAACAAAATCTAAGTCTCTGTGTTTGTGTTTCACAGGGCGACAAAAAGAGGAGCATTGGCCTCCCCCCGCTCCCTCCTGTAGCTCATCACCTCCAGCTCTGCTCCTCCACCATTGGAGGGAACCACCGCCACGCCCTCAACGCATTATACCGTCCAATAGAAATGCATCTTATTCAGCGCAGGCCAATGAGCATCAAGATGGCTGACCTGATACTTTTGAAATGGGAAACAATGAACTGCTAGAAACTTTTTTCAAATTCATTTAGAGAACTCCAGATATACAAGCAATTTTGCGGAAGTGGTTTAGGGCTAGATGACAGTTCTGAGTTTGAAGTCAGAACTCAAAAAAAGATAATCACATTTTACCCTAAACATATTCTCTACATTGTCAACCCGAAATAGGTTATATATTAAATTATCATAATTTAACACAACATTTTAATGTATTTTCAAAAGAGAATCCTATTTATTAATTGCATTCATCAATGTCGGCGCATTATCTTACAATGTTGAATCGTTGTTTATCTATAAGTTCACTGAATTTGGGTTTCTAGCTATTTATTAATTAATACGTTTCAAGCATTTTAATGTTCAACAGTATTTTGTGTGTTTGAATATAAATAAAATATGTCCTATTCAATATCCTGACTCTCCATCTTCTTTATTTTATGATTAGTCTTTCTGCATCTTTACCCCAATCTTTGAAAATAACCTCAGTATCTGCCTCCAAATCAACCATTGCTTTACTTATGGTAAAATATCTAAACATAAACGCTTAGCTGAGCATATGGACAGGTCAGCCTCAGAGCCTCTCAGAAGTGTCACTCTGCTCTTTAAGTTATGGATTATTAGTCTCCTTTACTCTGTCCTTGCTTTACAATTAAATTTTACATTAACGGCATTTAGCAGACGCTTTTATCCAAAGCGACTTAAAATATGTACATTTGTCAGAAGAAAGAGGAACAACAATATATCGCTGTCGGTACATTAAGGATGTTTATAGAACCAAGTGACGCACCAACAATCGCTAGGTTAACCTCTTCCCAGTTTACAACAAAGATAGATAGGATAAGATGCTACATAATGCTAATGCTATAGTCTGTTTCCGTCGTACTCCATCGCTCGATTCAACAATACATTTTGGCACTTTTTATGACTCCCGGATCAGACCGCAGAAAAAGCCTTGGACTTTCCTATCGCCAACATGCCTCTGTACTCGGATATCTCAGGCACGGAGACTGGGAAATGCACAGACTGCACCAAACTGCAACAGACATTGGCTTTATTTGAAACGAGAATAGCAGCATTAGAAAAATGCAAAGGACTCCTCCAGGATACAGTGCCGATGGGTTAGTTTGCTGAGCTAACTCAGACAAATACACATCAAGATGATTTAAGCTACACTTTAGCCTTCCCAAAGCTGGACAAGAGATAGACAGTTCCAGCTGCATCTCACTGGCACAGAGTCGGCGCTAAGCCAAAACAACATACCAAAGTGAATCAACAAGTTCACTCAACGCCAAATGCTAAGCTACCCAAAGCTAAAGTTGCATGTATCAGCCGGATTAGCCCGTCACTGAAGTTTACCCTGCCGCTGAAGAACCGTTTCCTGCCTCTTCAAGAGTCCACGAACGTGCCTAAAGGCCGATTTAGGGTCGTTTTAGACGCAGAGACGTAAGCACGTAATTTACACAAGGGACTTGTTTTTGACAAGTTTTGATTTACGGTTCCATTAAGGTCCCTTAAGGATTGCGCGTTTTGCAAGGGGATTCTCCAACAGAACAGTAGGGGGAGCAACGAACAAAACTGTGGGCGTGGAAGTGGAAATCGCTGGCTTGTTTATATTTATGCACTTCCAGTATTTTCGACGAGAGTAGCAGTAGCTAAGTTTAGGTTAGCGGTCTTTTTCCACACTCTGAACAACCGGAAATGTGAGACTCCTGAAAGGATGTGGTTAGCTGGCCAATCACAGTCTTTGCAAGCTGCGTAGGGCCGTAGTGTTTTAGTCGCATAGTCAGGAATTTTGGGCGACACACTTAAGCACGTAAGGGGGGATATTTTACCGCGCAAGGGGGGGTTATGTATCTTACGTGCTTACGCGTTACGTCTAAAACAGAGCATATATCGGCCTTCACACCCATGCACCCATGAGCCCCGAGATGCATCCGGACGGACAGTGCGGACAGAGACGGAACAAGAACCAGTCGCCATGGAGAAGAGCTGCGCATGTAACGGCCACCCGTGCACCCCTGAGCCCCGACATGCGTCCGGACGGACGATGCAGACTCTCCAATCAGGCAATTTCCCAAAAGCTTTGAAAACTGCAGTTATTAAACCCCTTTTAAAAAAGCGGAGCCTAGATGCCTCTATTATTAACAACTACAGAACAATATCAAATCTACCCTTCATAAGTAAAATCATCGAGAAAGTTGTCCTCCAGCAACTTAATCATTTCCTGGCATCAACTGGTTTCTATGACACCTTCCAATCAGGATTTCGACCCCTGCACAGCACTGAGACCGCCCTTATTAAAGTTGTAAACGACATCCGTCTTAACACAGACTCTGGCAAAACCTCAATACTAATGCTACTTGACCTCAGTGCTGCATACGACACTGTAGACCATACATTACTTCTGGACATGTTAGAAAACTGGGTGGGGCTTTCAGGCACAGTCTTAAATTGGTTCAGGTCCTACCTACAAAATCGGAACTACTTTGTTTCCATTGGCGACTTTCTATCAGAATCAACCAACGTGACATGTGGAGTCCCACAAGGTTCGATCTTAGAACCCTCTTTATTCAACATCTACGTGCTCCCACTAGGGCAAATCATGCAAAATAACAATATTGACAATCATTGGAATGCCGATGACACGCAGAACTATGTATCGCTATCACCAAATGACTATCGGCCCGTAGATCTGCTCTGCCAGTGCATTGAGCAAGTGATAGACTGGATATGCCAAAATTCACTTCAACTAAATGACGATAAAACAGAGAGATAATTGTATTTGGTTCTAAAACAGAAAGGCTTAAAGTAACCCAACACCTTGCTGCTGATGCTGCTGCTAGAGTTCTAACAAAGACGAAATACATATTACACCAATTCTTAAATCGTTACATTGGCTTCCTGTAGGTCAGATAATTGATTTTAAAATCATGTTGCTAACCTATGAATCCCTACATGGTTTAGGCCCAAAATATTTAACTGATATGCTTCCACTACATAAGCCTTCTAGACCACTAAGATCTTCTAAGACCAATAAGTTAATTATCCCCAGAGTAAACACGAAACACGGGAAAGCAGAATTTAGTTACTATGCAACAAATAGCTGGAATAAATTCCCTGAGGATTTAAGACTTGCCCAAAGTCTGAGCACCTTTAAAACAAGACTGAAGACTTTTATGTTCGCTTTAGCTTTCTGCTAAATCTTAAATACATTGCACTTTCACTTTCTGCCTTTATTTTCTATTTTATTACTAAAAATGCCTTTTGAACTTTATATTTTACTCTTTTCTTTGCATATGTTTTCTTTTACTTATCTATTATTTTATTTTTTTGTATGACAATGTTTGTATGTGAAGCACTTTGAGTCTGCCTTGGGTATGCTATATAAATAAAGTTGCCTAGCCTTACATCACAAAAAGGCTACATGGCTACATATACTTGTAGTTCTGTTTGCAGTTTCTTGCAGGTCATGAATTTGTTGAGGAGTGTAGCTGGCTGGCTGCGGACAAGGAAGTAGAGCAATATATATATTGCCCTAAATATAACCATGAATAGAGAATTGAAAAAAAAAATTGTGCACGTTAACATGTACACATACATGTGCACATACACGTATATGAGAATTCATATCAATACAGACCTGTAATTCATGTCGTAGACTTTTTCACACAGCTATAGATTTTTTTTTTTTTTCAATTCTCCATTTATGGTTTCATAATGACTGAGTCAACGTTAAAACAAATGAGTTTCAGCTCTAATGCTGCTACTGTCTGCAATATGTTTCTATTTAGATTATTTGTCAGGATATTTTGATATTATTGTCAGAGTCTGGTATTAACTAATGCAGGGCTTACACCAAAATATTTTCACAGTCACAGACTAAAAACTGCAAGAGAGAATTTAGCGGTGGTTCAAGTGTGATATTTAAAAAGGGTTTTGTAGACATGTAGATATGGGGGGTGGAGATGCAGCGACCACAGGAGGTCTGTTAACTTCCTGTTCGGGTTTCCAACTGTCTTCTCAGCAGCACAAGAGACACAAACTTGAAAAATAAACAACTGCTATTTACAGTGCTGTACTATTATTCAGATGAATGTACTTGATTAAATTGTTTTAATCAAGTACATACAGGGTTCTTCCCGTTCGTCTCGTCCCACCCCTAGTGCTGATAATGTAAGGGGCTGGTCTGGACAGAAAATGCCAGGGCTGAATCTTTGCCCCAGCCACCCATGCCCCCACCCGATGATTACAAAACAAAAATGAGCACTTGTCATTCCAATGACAATGCTGCGGCCTGTCTTCGTTATTTCACAACCGTTTTATGACTAGCTTTACTTTCGTAATTAATCCAAACCTAAGTCAGATATGGCGACAGGTCAGGTTATGAAAATGTTCCGTTTCTTCTCCGTTAGTGAAGAGGTCTTTCAGGGAGCTCAGCGCTGACTATGATAGGATTATATAAAAGTGGAGGACAGGAAACAGACAGAAAAAAAAAATATGACACGACCTGATTGGAATGAGATTCAGCATCACAGAAAGAGATGGTAGAACACTAAATAAACTCTGTGTGATACAACCGATGAAAAGAAAGAACAACTCAGAAGGTGATACCTGCCTTCCTGTCCCACTAACGGAACTTCTTCTTTCTAGGTCTGCTTTCAGACCGTCTCATGGCGTAGATCCTTCTATCTGGAGGGACTTGCATGGCACCCCAACATGCTCCTTGAGGAGGAGGTTTAGGTTTGGGCTTCTTGCTAGAGGATGCCTACATGTAGGACACCGTAGCCTACACTTTTGCCCCCGATTCGACTTTCATGCAAGAAAATACACATGGTACACACTTATTTGGGCCAACGTTAGTTTCGGAACACAGCGAGTGTTTGTGTGGTTGATGTGGTCCAGATGCTAATCACTAAACTTCCAACTTCTCCCGGGAATCCTCACAGTGTGACTGAGTCACTCCTGCAACTCTCAATCAGAGGGGGTGTGGAGTGACCCTGAACTCAGTCTGAAGGATTGGCTATGCTAATGAGGATACTAACATCTGTGTTCCTGTGAACGGATCGTTTGATGAGAGGTGGACGATAACCGATGTAAAGTGCTTCGGAAAAGGGCTTCCCTAGTGAGAGTCGGGACATGTTTTAGATAGATCGATAGTCAGAGAGAGAGAGATACATATAAATATACATATAGATCTACAGATACAGAGAGACAGAGACAGAGACAGAGGAGAGAGAGAGAGGAGAGAGACAGAAAGAGAGATCACTCCAGCACTTCTCCTTTTTCACAATATAAATATCCCTGTCCTGCTGAGAGAGGGCAGTCCACTGGTCTAACGGTAGAAGAGCATTAACACCAGATCTTATCTGCCGTCTTCCTGTCTATCTCTTGATCTTTAAAAGCAGCCAATCAGAACCAGTGAAGATGAAGACCTGTGGCCCCGTGACGAAGAGCATGCTGCTGCTGGCTGTGGTGGTCGCTCTGACCGTACAAGGATCTGCAGGTGAGGGGAGGATGGGGACGACGGGGACCTGGGTTCTCAGGGTACGCCATGAGAACCAATAAACGGACTGCCATCTTACAATGTGAAAGTTAGGGAAAACAAACCGTCTTTCTGTTTCTCCTTCAGCAGATTGGAAGGTCTCTGAATGCTGCACCAGGGTGTCCACACAGCAGATCACTGAAACCATTGTGGACTTCATGGTGCAACACAGAAACAATCACTGTGTCAATGCCATCATGTAAGCGACCAGCCACATGGAACGAATGTGCTCTTCAAAAGAACATCTCTAGATTTGAACATGCGCTAGGATGTGTGTCTTCGTTTGAACGTGCGTGTTAGGATGTGTTAACCTCATACAGGGTGTCATCCGTGGCTCAGACTACTCACGGTGTCTCTGTGTTTTGTGTAGTTTCCAAACGGAGAGTGGTCGTTTGTACTGCTGCAAACATGATGAGCCCTGGGTGAGGAAGAAGGTCAGGCAGCTTAGGTAAGTGTCCCTCACTCATTCACTCAAATATTCATTCACACACATATTCATTCACTCACTCATTCATTCACACACATTTTATGAAAAACAAAATCTGAGTCTCTGTGTTTGTGTTTCCCAGGCCGAAAAAAGAGCAGCATTGGCCTCCACCCCCTCCCTCCTGAAGCCTCCAGCCCCGCTCCTCCACCATTGGAGAGAACCACCGCCACGCCCTCAACGCATTATACCGTCCAATAGAAATGCTTCTTATTCAGCGCAGGCCAATGAGCACCAAGATGGCTGACCAGATACTTTTGAAGAGGAAAACAATGAACTGTTAGCTTTTTTTTTATTAATTTAGAGAACTCCAGATATAAAAGCAATATTGCGGAAGGGGTTAATGGCCAATGTGATTTTGTTTTAATGAGTTCTGAGTTTGTAGTCAGAACTCAAAAAAAGAGAATCAAATGTGGCCCTAATCCTATTCTCTACATTGTCAACCCCTTATAGGTTATTTATTAAATTATGATAATATAGCACGACATTTAAATGTATTTTCAAAAGAGAGTCCTATTTATAAATTGTATTTATCAATGTCGGCACATTATGTTACAATGTTATGTAAATGTAAATGTAAATGGACTGCATTTATATAGCGCTTTTCTGACCATCGGCCACCCAAAGCGCTTTACAATGTTGCCTCACATTCACCATTCACGCACACATTCACACACCGACGGCGGAGTCAACCATGCAAGGCGACAGCCAGCCCGTCGGGAGCTAACAGTCAGGGTTAGGTGCCTTGCTCAAGGACACCTCGACATCGAACCAGCAACCTTCAGGTTACCAGCCAACCCGCTCTACCTCCTGAGCTACTGCCGCCCATATGTCATTGTTATTCTATAAATTCACTGGATTTTTTGAAGGTTCGAGCCATTTATTGATTTATACGTTTTTAGCATTTTAATAATCAAAAGTATTTGGTGTGTTTGAATATAAATAAAATGTGTCCTATTCTTTAACCTGACTCATTATTTAAAGATTTTGACTTTTGGCATCTTCACCTCAATCTTTCAAAATAAACTCAGTAACTGCCTCCAAATCAACCATTACTTTACTACTTGTAAAATATCTAAACATAAACGCTTAGCTGAGAATATGGACAGGTCAGCCTCAGAGCCTCTCAGAAGGGTAACTCTGCTCCTTAAGTTATGGATCATTGGTTTCCTTCGTTCTGTCCTTGTTTTACATTTTCCTTTTACATCAAGGGCATTTAGCAGATTGTTTTATCCAAAGCGACTTACAACATGAACATTTATCAGAAGAAAGAGAGACAACAATATATTGCTGTCGTCATCCATGATACGATGCATATTAATAAGCACCAATAATGAATATCTTTTAAGGGAGTCGTGGTAAATCATGTGATTGTGCGATAAGAATTCCATTCTCCAGTTTATGAGATGAAAATGGACAGCCTGTGTTTTGGTTCGTGAGGCCTAAATTATAACCTTAGATTACCTTAAGCCCATCTATTTTCTGCGAACACCAAATATATTCTGTACGAATAAATTATCTAAATATACCACGGCCGGATCACTTGCATCCTTATATATCTTCATAAATTTGGTTTATCTTTCTAATCTACAGTAATTTGTCTGAACTCTTTTCACTCTGGCCACTGGAGAGCAGTCAAGAGATCTTGAGTCAGCATGAACGAGCAAGTTCACAAATGGGATCTGTTTTACATGACATCCATTCTATTAAAGCGATTGAGTGAGTCACTAGCTGCGTTTCCATCTAAAAGGTGATGGGAATCTTTAGAAAGTTCGCAAAAAAGTAAATCGAATTAGGTGTGTTTCGGGTAGTGGGAGCGGGTAACTACCCTAGTTCTGCCTGAAAGTGGCGCTGTAGGCAAAAAATGTATGCCGATACGTGGCTGTAATAAATGGTAGAAATAGAAAAGCTGTAACAAATGTAACAAAAAGCGGTAAGTCTGCAATAGAGAGGAGTAACAACAAACAACAAACATGGGGAGAGGAATTCAGCAGCAATTGGTTTCCCTTGGGCAAGTCATAACTGTTCTTTCAGTTAAGTTATCATTGGCTATTTTAACTTCAATCCGTAGACGAAGAAATAGAGAAATTACAATGTACACAGCGGTAGCAAGGGAAATACGAGGACGACGTTGAGTGCCTTACGTATGGGAGAGCACAATAGGATGCTGACGTTACACGTTGATGTCGGCAGGGTTGCTATGGCCGGTCGTTATGCGGAAATCTGAAAGACTGTCAGTCCTGTGTGTTCAAAGTTCGCTACGTCACAGCTGTTTCGAAAAGTGTGTTTCCATCTCCCATTTTGCAAATTTACTCTCGTTCGCATTTCTCAAAAACCACCTCAAGCGAGCGGAAAACCTTTTTTGCGAATTAGAGGATTTTTACGCGAATTTTGGTGTTTCCATCACCGTTTACTGACTCGATACTTCAAAGTTCGCATGAAATCAGGGAGGATGGAAACGCACCTAGTGTGTGAGGGAGTGATGTCTGGGAATGTGAACCTTGTGTCTACTGAGTGAGGGAGGCACGTGATGGAGGTTGTTAGTTGTTCCCATGGTAACCTGGTCAGTCTCTAAGGTATGCACGTGATGCATGAGAATGGGGTGTGGCTCCTGGGATTAACGCTTACTCTGACCACCTTTAAATCAAGACTGACGACTTTTGTGTATGCTTTAGTTCTGCTTAATCTTAAATACGTTACAGAGAGAAAGATACATGATCTGATACCAGAGAGAAAGGATAAGGGTTTGAGACAAAATTTCTGTCTGGTTTAAAGTCTTACAATCTGGGTTTGAGTCCCGGCAAAAGGTGTCTTTTCTTATCATCATCATCATGACACCTCTCTCTCTCTCTCTCTCTCTCTCTCTCTCTCTCTCTCCTCTCTCTCTCTCTCTCTCTCTCTCTCTCTCTCTCTCTCTCTCTCTCTCTCTCTCTCTCTCTCTCTCTCTCTCTCTCTCTCTCTCTCTCTCTCTCTCTCTCTCTCTCTCTCATTTGCTTCATTCAAAAGTTGGAGCACAATTTTTCCCACTTCATTGAAACGCTCTCGTAGGGACAGGAAGTGAATCATGACCTCAAGTGTCCGTTCAGACAGACAGTGATACGGAGGAAAGGCCTTTGGGGAGAAAATGAGGAAACAATCGAGTGAAAACGATGAGCACATGACCAAAATTCTGAAACATGCAGTGTAAATCATGGAGCATATTCTAAAGACGGGGCGGAAAAAACATTTAGAAGATGCTGTTTTCATCCAAACGATATGCAGGTGAGGATGAGAGGAAAGAAGACATACAGCCAATATTATATGTAGAGTTACCAAACACATTCCAAACAAGCAAGTTATGCAGACACACCTGGACAGAGAGCCGACCAGAGTGGCTATTGGGACAACCAGAGGTGCACATATTGGGGTAGACATATATGGTAGCCAATTATATTAATTTTTTACTTTCAATATGGCTTCAAACCAAAGCTGATACTTAGAAACATCAGACTCATGTTAACCACATTGTACCTTTACCAGCAGGGTTCAATGGTGTACGGACGATTAGAACAAAATTGATAGACAAAAGTGTTAAAAAGATGGGAGGACAGTCTTGCCATCGTTACTCGCCCCCACCCCATGATGTCAAAACGAAAACGAGAATGTTTATGTCATCAGGTTCAACTGACTAATGTCATTCTATGTCATTCCAATGACTGAGAATGGAAATAATTCGGACCAGTCACATAAACAAAAGATTACATGGTCGTTCACCTAGCGGCCATTTTGGTTCTAATCCCACGTTAATTTCTTTCAAGACGCAGCAGAACCAACATGGCCGACAGGTGAATAAGGCCGGTATTAACTTACAGGAAACAAAGGCGTAGGAGACATTCTTTCTAGGTTTGCAATCTTGTCCCTTTCTTGGTTCCTTCCCTTTTCCAGAGCAAAGGGACTTGAGAGTGTTCCGATATTGCATCAGAAAGCGGTTGGAAAAGGGCTTCTCTAAGGAGGGTCGAGAGACGTCACTCCAGCACTTCTCCTTTTCACAATATAAATATCCCTGTCCTGCTGAGAGACGGCAGTCCACTGGTCTAACGGTACACGAGTATTAACACCTGATATTCACGGTCGTCTTCCTGTCTATCTCTTGATCGTTAAAAGCAGCCAATCAGAACCAGTGAAGATGACGACCTGTGGCACCGTGACGAAGAGCCTGCTGCTGCTGGCTGTGGTGGTCGCTCTGACCGGACAAGGATCTGCAGGTGAGGGGAGGATGGGGCCGACGGGGACCTGGGCTCTCAGGGGACGCCACGAGAACCAAGATACGGACTGCCATCTTACAATGTCAAAGTTAGGGAAAACTAACCGTCTTTCTGTCTCTCCTTCAGCAGTTGAGAAGTTCTCTGATTGCTGCACCAAGGTGTCCACACAGCAGATCACTGAAACCATCGTGGACTACATGGTGCAAAAGAGAAACAATCACTGTGTCAATGCCATAATGTAAGTGACAAGCAATATGGGATGAATGTGGTCTTCAACAGAAACATCTCTACCTTTGAACGTGTGTTCGGTTATGGGTCTTCTTTTAAACGTGTGTTTTAGGATGTCATCATGGCTCAGACTACTCACGGTGTCTCTGTGTTTTGTGTAGTTTCCAAACGGAGAGTGGTGGTTTGTACTGCTTTAAACATGATGAGCCCTGGGTGATGAAGAAGTTCAGGCAGCTTAGGTAAGTGTCCCTCACTCATTCATTCACATATTCATTCACTCACACACTCATTCATTCACAAACTCATTCATTCACACACAGTTTATGAAAAAGAAAAAATCTAAGTCTCTGTGTTTGTGTTTCACAGGAGGACAAAAAAGAGCAGCATTGGCCTCCACCCCCTCCCTCCTGAAGCTCATCACCTCCAGCTCCTCTCCTCCACCATTGGAGTGAACCACCGCACGCCCTCAACGCATTATACCGTCCAATAGAAATGCTTCTTATACAGCGCCGGCCAATGAGCTCCAAGATGGTTGACCAGATACTTTTGAAGAGGAAAACAATGGACTGCTCGATTTAAAAAAAAAAAATAATTTAGAGTACTCCAGATATTTTATTATTTCTAAGTCTGAACTCAGAACTCAAGAAAAAGAATCACATTTTGCCCTAATCCTCTTCTCTACATTGTCAACCCGTTATAGGTTATTTATTATATTATAATAATATAGCACAACATTTAAATGTATTTTCAAAAGATAGTCCTATTTATTAATTGTATTTATCAATGTCAGCGCATTGTGATACAATGTTGTATCATTGTTTATATGTTACAACCCAGTCTCACGGAAATATTTGACGCTGTCACGTCACGTCATTTAAATTATTCACTCGTGATCTGGGAATGGGATCTGGGATCTGGGAATTTTTCTTTTGTGGTTTGCCTTCAGATCAACACACCTGCATTAAATGTATCCGTGAATTGTCACAATTTCTCAGAATCAATGGTGAAAGTAGAAACGGGTGACCAATAGCTGTCATAATGTTAGAAACTTGTGCTTTTGGCACGAAAATTAGAAATTACGTGTCCCAGATCACGAATGAATAGATTAAATGACGTGACAGAGTCACGTATTTCCGTGAGACTGGGTTGTAAACTAACAGGATTTGATGAAGGTTCTAGCTATTTATTAATTTATACGTTTTTAGCATTTTAATTTTCAAATGTATTTTGTGTGTGAATATAAATAAAATATGTCCTATTCTATAAGTTGACTCTCTATCTCCATTATTTCATGATTTTGTTTTTGGCATCTTCACACCAATCTTTGAAAATAACCTCAGTAACTGCCTCCAAATCAACCATTAGTTTCCTTCATTCTGTCCTTTGTTTTACATTTTCATTTTACATTCAAGGCATTTGGCAGACACTTTTATCCAGAGTGACTTGCAGTATGTACATTTTTCCGAAGAAAGAGAAACAACAATATATCGCTGTCGGTACAGTAAGCTTCATCATAGAACCAAGTGCCAAGCACCAACAATCGCTAGGTTGACCCATTCCCCGTATACAGCAAAGATAGCTAGGATAAGATGCTACACCATGCCAAGTACTATTCTTAAATGCAAGGACATACAACACACAAAAAGTGTGTACTTTAAGTGGCAGAACGTACAACATACGATGAGTTGATTTACTGCTGTCAATCAGGGCCTGTATTAACTTCTAAGAAACCCACATAGGAGACGTCATTTCTTGGTATGCAATCCCCATTCCTCTTTCCTTTCTGAGTTCCTTCCCTTTTTCACCCATAGGGACTTTAAAAAGACATCCGATACATCCATAGAAGGGCTTCCCTAAAGGGGGTTTAGGGGATCTTGTTCTACCGGTAGCTTAAAGGCATTGGAGACCCAACTCCACTGCTTTCGTCTGTGAGTCCAACACCCCGGCAACGTTATCTGCACGCCTTGGAAACATGACAAACTTGTTTAATCACCTAAGGCGCAATCCCAATGTTGCTTACGATGAATTGGCAACGAAACAAAAACACAAGACCACAACCCAGACGACAGCAGGACAGACGTCGATTACAACCACTCTGTATAATGCGACTCCCTATCCGTCGAATTCAGATAACCACACGAAAATCACTGCTGCCATCGGGTATTTTTTAGTTATAGATATGCACCAGTAAAGTCGAGGGCGTTGCCATCTCGGCACCATTTCAGCAGAGTGGTTCCGCCAAATATGCATGAGAAATGTCGAAAAGAAGTTGAAGAAGTGTCTACATTGGACAACTTCACAGCGACGGCAGATCTATGGTCAAGCCGCACGATGGAGCCATATATTAGCCTGACAGTGCACTTCATTGATACCGAATTTACTTTGAGAGTGAGATGTCTCCAAACGGCGTTCATGTCCAAAGACCATACTGGACGCAGCATCGCCCATGGACTGAGGGAAGCCAATTGCCTAAATTGCACTTTCGGCAATTTTTTTGTACAAAAAGCGATGAAGGTTAGATAAGTGATGGTACTCAGCTCAGTGAACCAGATAACAAAATAATTAAATGATTATGACAATATCATGCCACTGCCCCTTTTTCATACTATGCCATCATAGCCTACTAATATATTATGTTATATGCCTATATTATAATATTTTATTAATCTCAGCTCAAGCTTAACTCGCAAACACTGCTTGGAAACAAATACCTTGGCTCAATGTGTGGAAGCAGAGATGTAGAACAGGCCAGAACTGCATTCATTATCTCTCAGTAAATTAACTATAATGGCAGTTTTCATGGTTTTCATGGGGGATCTGTTTCAAACAGAATGACTTTCCCAGGTGTAGTGTAGCCTTCCCATTACTAGCCAAATAATAGCATGATTGCTCTTCTGTCATACAATGTGATACTAAATGTGTTTTGATTTTAGAGAATTCAATAAAGGTGCAGGATCGGCCGTGCGATGGGGGTCTGCAAGAGGTTGGTCAGCAGTTTTTTCTACAAAAGAAAAAAGGGAAACTTCCCCTTCAGGGAACACTCCCTGAAGGAGTGACGGACTGGGATAAAAAACGGCCTTGCCATTTTCACCCACCAGCGGCCCACACGGGGACGCGCACGCACCCGCAACACACAGACATAACTTCACATGCACGGAAATAACACCCACTTTTCATCACCCATTGGTGATGAACTCTCTAACTTTTAATATGCATGAAGACTGACTGTCCTCACTGTCCTCCTCTTTACTCCCTGCCCCTGGTCTGTTTGCTCAGTGTCTTGAACATTAGTGTTCGCGCATTTTTCACTGTCAGCCAACAGTCATTTCCTGGATTTTGCTCTCTTTTTTCTCCGCTCTTCCCTTCTGTCGCTTAATTCCTCGATTCATAGTTCATACTCATAGTAACCTCAGCAGACGGGTATCTTCCAACTTTCAACTTCCAACAACCCTCTATACGCAGACGCGGTCTGATTCGGTTTTGAAATTCCCAGAAGTCATTGCTTCATATAACTTTTTTAAACCAAAAATAAAATTAAAAATACAGGCAGATTTGTTGTATTTCAATTTCAAACAAAGCACTTTTTAAACATCTGATTGAATAAGGCTTCAAAATAATGTAGACAGATGTAAATATTAAGGGCAACCATGACTGTAATATATAGACACTCATATCTGGTATAAAGACAAATGGCTAATTTCAAGCTTTTAACATTATAGATGCTTGATAGTGTGCCAAGAGATAATGTGGGGCCGCGTTGCGACGAAGCGGCCGCGCGAAGCCGACAAGCATGCCACCCTGTGATTGGCCGGCCCAAACGGCCCACGAGAGGCCGCGGCCCCTCTGGCATCTGCCCGAATGCCAGACCGTCCAGTCCGTCACTGCCCTGAAGACAGTATGTCAAACCAGATGGGGTTCTAGGCAGGCCATGAGCTGGAGAGGATCCCTGAGCAGCAGAAGGCCATTGCCCAGGTGATCTCTAATGAACGGAAACTCAGACATCTCACCCTCTCCCCCGGCAGGATGTTGATGTGCTAGAAGCTGACAATAAGTCACTTAGCCCCCTGGTTGAATTCACGGATGCACTTTCTGGAGAGAAATATGTAAGTGTGTTTGTGGCAACCCAGTCCCAAACCCTCAGGCCAGGTGGCCCCGAGGGGTGGATGGTGTATACCGCCGATATCCACCAAGCCGGAGACAGAGAGCGTCCATTGCGTCGACAACTGCGGCAGAGGGCGAAGGAAGATCAGGTACCCTTTAAAAGACTGTTTGATGTTCTCCCAGGGGAGGGAACCGGGAGTCCGAGCGGAGCAGAGTATCTCCAGGACCCGAAACCCGATACGGACAGTCAGGTAGAATCGTTGATTTAACGGACTTTCCCAACAAGCGGCCACGAGAGAACCCGCACGCCAGGGTGACGCGCGCCGACACGGCACGCACCACGGGGACGGCATCACCAACGGGAGTGAAACTCCCTCGCCAGGGACGCCAGGGACGAGACAGGCCCGGCCGGAAAGACAATGCCCTGGACTCTACCGTGACTCACGGAGTCACCTGTATGATATTTTGGTTTCCCCGTGTTTGCGCACAGACCCACACGTTGTGTTTTCCGTTATTTAATGAATAAACGCCCTACCGGGCTTTTGAACGGGTCTTGGCGTTTGTTGTTTCCTGCGTGAGAGAGACTTTCCTGGGGCCCGGGTCGCCACAGTGTCTTTTGTGAAACCAACCCTTCACCTCTTCAACAATTGAGGACATAGGGAGGGTACATAGAAAATAATAGGGGCGGCTTTTTTGACGCGCGCCGTTCGGAGGTGGTGTGTTTTAGTCGTTAGCCTATACTCACAACTGAGGAGGACACTCTGACGTGGTGGAAGGTACCCAAATGATGCTCCCACCCACCGTCCTTTCAAAATTGGCCAGGAAAAATTTGTGTATTCCTGCACACAAGTTCCTCTTCAGAGCGAGTCTTTAGCACTCATGGAAATATTGTTTCCTGCTTGCGCTCATCTCTGAAGCCTGATCATGTTAACAGGCTTGTGTTTCTGGCAAAAAAACCTTTTAAGTCTGTGCCATATTCAACTAAAATGATTCTGAAGTTCAAGACAAGATCATTTCAGTGAGTTCCGAGTATGATGGGGGTTAGATTAACGTTAGATTAAAAATGTGTCAGTGCACTAAAAACGAGAAAGTTACTTTTAAGTTTGTTTAATTTGTTCTGTCTTATTACATTTTCTAGTAGGCTTTATTTATTCATTGAAGTTTTATAGAAATTGCAGAACAGCTGGATACATTTATTTGCACATTATTTTCAATTTGAACATTTTCAAATTGAAAATAACAAACTAACAGTTTGTGTACTGTGTAGTTTAAGAATTTTGAAAACTCAGCTATCACCAAACATCTAACTTCTCCTGGAAATCATCACAGAGTGACTGAGGCAACTCCCGCCACTGTAAATCAGAGAGGGGTGGGGAGAGACCCTGAACTCAGTAGTGATGGGATTTTCGGCTCCTTTGCGAGATGCGGCTCTAATGGCTCTTCTTACTGTGGAGAGCCGGCTCTTTCGGCTCCCAAACGGCTCCCCATACACATGTTTTACATTATTAATTAATCAATAGCTTAAACCTAATTTGTAACATTTTGTTTCATTATTGACATTGTTAAGCACTTAGTAAAAATGCAGCATAACAATGCTTTATTAATAAAACCTTTATTACTAAATAGCACCATTCCGTCTGTGCAGGTTGTTAGTGGAGCCTGCACGATAGGATATTCTGGTTTTGCAGAGGCTACACTCTGCCCTGGTGGAGTCTGACCATTAAAATGAGTCCAGATTTTGCTCCGTTTTCTATCACCACTCATTATCACACAGGCCTATTCAATTGTCACACTGACTCCCCTTCTTTATGCCGTGTGTGCTTCTTGACTGCTGCGTGCGTGACTGTGCATTGACACCTGCCCACGAACGCTATACAGCTTGGCCAATTGCCTGCGGTTTCCAAAAAAAAAGTGGAAGAGAAACTTTTTTTCAGTGGTTTTCCCGGCGCATTATTAATTGAAAGCTGCGTGTGATTGGTCAGATGTGTGGAGCACACGCTTGACACGAGGGCAGTGGAGACATTAAGGCACCGACGGAGGAAAAAAAAAAACCTCTGCCTTTACCACAGGCAGAAACGCGCAAGGAGGTGAGAGGGAGAGGGGGAGGGGGGAGGGGGGAGGGCAGGGGGAGAGACGCGAGGCACGCAGGAGAAAAAAAAACGAAAAGCAGAGCCAAAAGCACATGCAGCGACGGGGAGGCGGAGAGAGCGAAAAACTGAAAACAAAAAACCGGCTCCCAAATAGGATCTTAAAACGGCTCCCATCGTAGAGCCGGTTCCAATCGTTCACGTCAAAGAGCCGGCTTCTTTGAGCCGGATCGTTCGCGACCGAACATCACTAGAACTCAGTCTGAAAGCACTAGCTATGCTAATGAGGATACTAGCATCCGTGTTCCTGTGAACGGTTGGTTTGGACGAGTGGTGGACGATAACTGGTTTAAGTGCTGGAGCACCAGAGTTTTATTGCTGAAAGAGGCCGTGTAAACATTTGTCTGTCTGTTTGTCTTTCTCTCCGTCTGTCTGAATGTCGCCAGTCAACTAAACAAAAGATTACAAGGTCGTTCACCTAGCGGCCATTTTGGTTCAAACCCACGTGCAGTTCCTTCAAGACGCAGCAAAACCAACATGGCCGATGTTGCGTCAGGAAGAGGTCGGAAAAGGGCTTCCCTAGGGAGGGTCGGGACATGTAAGAGGTAGACAGATACATAAAGATCAATATCTTGATAGATCTATATCGATAGATCTACAGACAGAGAGATTGAATGGGCGAGTGTGTGTGTGTGTGTGTGTGTGTGTGTGTGTGTGTGCGCGTTTATAAGGTGTTCATGAAATGCCTCCTCTCCCGTATTCTACCGTGGCTAGTGGAAAATAATATTCTGTCCACAAAGCAGAAAGCCTACATAGAAAGGCAAGGGATGAATGAACATCGTTTTTGCCTTAAGACCGGCATTGATGATTTTAAACGCGATTCATCCCGCTTTTACGCAGTGTTTTTAGATTTCCGTGACGCATTTGGGACCCTGGCGCACAACATTATGTTTAGATCCCTGGAAGAAATACATCTGCCTCAGGTGTATACAGACATAGTCAAAGACGTCTATAAGGATTCCTTTATCCAAGTGATATGCGGCAAACAGCTCACGGACCCCATCCCATTACAACTGGGTATAAAGACGGGCTGCCCGTGGAGCGCGGTGAACTTTGTGCTGGCAATCAATGGATGGATACGGTGGATGTGCCAGTGTGCGCCCCTTAACACCTACTCCCCCAACCCCGTGCAGGGGTACGCAGACGACGTGGTCGTACGCTCCCGACACAAAGGCGTTATAAAAGACATGCTTTCCAGGACTGACTCTTTTTTAGAGTGGTCTGGACTACAGGTGAAACAATCCAAATGTGCTGTCTTTTACGAGAGGAGGAGTGGCGGCAATCGCTGGTATCATGCCAAATCAGACACAATCCCAACATTTACAATAAACAATGTACCAATCAGAGTCTTTTGCGCGCCACGAAACATACAGCTACCTCGGCCATAAATGTAATATCGCCGGGAGTGGACAGCGCAAGTAGACGAGATTGTCACAGACTACATGGCCAGGCTGGACATGATACACTCCTCTCCTCTCCCTCTGGTTATGAAACTGGAAGCGATCGGGCAAATTGCTCTGGCCAAAATACACCATCTCTTCTCCAATGTTCATATACCAAAGAAGGTACTGTACGAACTCAACAACAAAACTGTACAACGAGTGAGAGAGTGGTTTGGCATGAGCACACACACAACCAGTGACTTCATTTTTCACAGTAAGCGGAAGGGGGGGCTGGGGATAACAGACATTGAATGGACATATATTTCCACACGCCTTGCCCATTTATTAAACATGCTTAACAGCGACGACCAGGCAGTCAGAGAGATCGCCAGAGCCTTGCTCATTCTCGACCTGGAGCGGCGCAAGGTCCCGAAAACGAGCGACCCCCCCAGCTTCCTTGGGTTTAAAAAGAAGCCCAGTGGTAAACTGGACACCAATGCACCAGGGTTTGGCGTAAACTCTGACTGGCCCGATCTGAACGACCTGTGTGGATGGACTGGTGTTTCCCTGGAGTGGAAAAGGGCGGACAACGAGACGGTGACCGTCTCCAAGTCTGTGATCGAGGACCTGTCAATAAATGTGCGCGCAACAGTGAGCCAGAACATCCAGCGTGCTCCCCACCATCGGCGCGCGCGCGCACCTTCTAACGCTCAGAGAGCAAGAGAGAAAGGAGCGCTGGAGAGGACTGAGGCTGCAAGGAAAGCTTGCCTGCCTCCAGTCAGCTGATCACTCTGTGTCCCACTCAATTCTAAAAAATGCAGCTATCGATGAGGAAATCCTTATTTTTACGATAAAGGCACGCCTCCAGGTGCTGCCAACAAAACTGAATCTGTCCATCTGGTATCCAAATAATCATGACTCTCACTGTCTACACCATGGACAGCGTCAGACCATAGAGTCCATGTCCCACATTTTAAACGGTTGTAATGTTTACCAAGGACTGTACATAGCTAGGCATGACAGGATTGTTGATATTATCACCAAAGATGTGTCACCCATGTTTTATTCCTCTGTGTTGTTCTACAAACATTCATGTGTAAAACCAGAAATGTTTCAATGCAATGACCCCCATGTATTTAAAGATATAACAGCAAATACACCGGATGTCATTGTGATTGATGGAATAGCAGAGAGGTTTTCCTATGGGAAGTTGGTTGTACTTTTGACTCAAGTTTGGAGGAAGCTTTCCTTACTAAAAAGGTTAAATATCAACCATTAGTGCAAGCTATTATACATTTAGGCTATAAATGCCAGCTTATCGTTTTATTTTCGGCAGCCCAGGTCATGTCCACAGGCTGGTGGTCAGAGGCTGAGAAATTATGAGGTTGTCCAAATGTAAAGCCAAGCAGCTTGCAACATATTGCTCAATCTCCTCCATTATAGGCAGCCGAGCTATTTGGAGGAGGAGGTGTTTTCTGTACCCATAGATTTTCTCTGTCTGTTAACAGACTGTGCTCAACCAACGTTGATTGAATAAGCCCATGCGTAAGTATTGTCTATTCTGTGCATGTTTGACTTAAGTACTTTAACATGTTGTTTCGAGGATGTAGGGCATCAAAAGCAACTGAAAATATTGCGCCCTTGCAATGTATTTTATAAATGCGGACACAAATAAAGATATTGAAATGTGTGTGTGTGTGTGTGTGTGTGTGTGGTGTGTGTGTGTGTGTGTGTGAGAGTGAGAGTGAAGTGAGAGAAAGAGAGACCACTCCAGCACTTCTCCTTTTCACAATATAAATATCCCTGTCCTGCTGAGAGAGGGCAGTCCACTGGTCTAACGGTAGACGAGCATTAACACCTGATCTTCTTTGTCGTCTTCCTGTCTATCTCTTGATCGTTAAAAGCAGCCAATAAGAACCAGCGAAGATGACGACCTGTGGCCCGGTGACGAAGAGCCTGCTGCTTCTGGCTGTGGTGGTCGCTCTGACCGGACAAGGATCTGCAGGTGAGGGGAGGATGGGGACGACGGGGACCTGGGTTCTCAGGGTACGCCACGAGAACCAAGATACGGACTGCCATCTTACAATGAGAAAGCTGGGAAACTAACCGTCTTTCTGTCTCTCCTTCAGCAGATGAGAAGCTCTCTGATTGCTGCAAGAAGGTGGCCAGAAATTTGATCACTGAAACCATCGTGGACTACATTGAGCAAAAGAAAATTCTTCCCTGTGTCAATGCCATCATGTAAGTGACCAGCCATATGAAATGAATGCGTTCTTCAAAAGAAACATCTCTAGCTTTGAATGTGCGCTAGGATGTGTGTCTTCGTTGAAACTTGCGTGTTAGGATGTGTTAACCTCATATAGGGTGTCATCCATGGCTCAGACTAATCGCGGTGTCTCTGTGTTTGTGTAGTTTCAAAATGGAGAGTGGTCGTTCGTTCTGCTTCAAACATGATGAGCCCTGGGTGAGGAAGAAGATCAGGCAGCTTAGGTAAGTGCCCCTCACTCATTCACTCACATATTCATTCACTCACACACTCATTCATTCACACAGTTTATTAACAATTAAATGTAAGTTTCTGTGTTTGTGTTTCACAGGGCGAAAAAAAGAGCAGCATTGGCCTCCACCCCCTCCCTCCTGTAGCTCATCACCTCCAGCTCCTCTCCTCCACCATTGGAGGGAACCACCGCCACGCCCTCAACGCATTATAACCGTCCAATAGAAAATGCTTCTTATTCAGCGCAGGCCAATGAGCATCAAGATGGCCGACCAGATACTTTTGAAATGGAAAACAATGAACTGCTAGAAACCTTTTTTCAAATTAATTTAGAGAACTCCAGATATACAAAGCATTTTTGCGGAAGTAGTTTAAGGGCCAGATGAGAGTTCTGAGTTTGAAGTCAGAACTCCAAAAAAGAGAATCACATGTCACACTAAACATATTCTCTACATTGTCAACCCGAAATGGGTTATTTATTAAATTATGATAATTGAGCACAACATTAAATGTATTTTTGAAAAGTGAGTCCTATTTATTAATTGCATTCATCAATGTCGGCGCATTATGTTACAATGTTGAATCGTTGTTTATCTATAAGTTCACTGGATTTGATGAAGGTTCTAGCTATTTATTAATTTATACGTTTCCAGAATTTTAATGTTCAAACAGTATTTTGTGTGTTTGAATATAAATAAAATATGTCCTATTCTATATCCCGGCTCTCTATCTTCTTTATTTTATGATTTTTCTTTTTGCATCTTTACCCCAATCTTTGAAAATAACCTCAGTAACTGCCTCCAAATCAACCATTGCTTTACTTATGGTGAAAATATCTAAACATAAACGCTTAGCTGAGCATATGGACAGGTCAGCCTCAGAGCCTCTCAGAAGTGTCACTCTGCTCTTTAAGTTATGGATTATTGGTCTCCTTACTCTGTCCTTGCTTTACAATTAAATTTTACATTAACGGCATTTAGCAGACGCTTTTATCCAAAGCGACTTCAGTTCCAGCTGCATCTCACTGGCACAGAGTCGGCGCTAAGCCAAAACAACATACCAAAGTGAATCAACAAGTTCACTCAACGCCAAATGCTAAGCTACCCAAAGCTAAGTTGCATGTATCAGCCGGATTAGCCCGTCACTGAAGTTAACCCTGCCGCTGAAGAACCGTTTCCTGCCTCTTCAAGAGTCCACGAACGTGCCTAACACCCATGCACCCTTGAGCCCGAGATGCGTCCGGACGGACAGTGCGGACAGGGACGGAACAAGAACCAGTCGCCATGGAGGAGAGCTGCGCATGTAACGGCCACCCGTGCACCCCTGAGCCCCGACATGCGTCGACAGACGGTGCAGACTCTCCAATCAGGCAATTTCCGAAAAGCTTTTGAAAACTGCAGTTATTAAACCCCTTTTAAAAAGCGGAGCCTAGATGCCTCTATATAACAACTACAGAACCAATATCAAATCTACCCTCATAAGTTAAAATCATTGAGAAAGTTGTCCTCCAGCAACTTGATCATTTCCTGGCATCAACTGGTTGCTATGACACCTTCCAAATCAGGATTTCGACCCCTGCACAGCACTGAGACCGCCCTTATTAAAGTTGTAAACGACATCCGTCTTAACCAAAGACTCTGGCAAACCTCAATACTAATGCTACTTGACCTCAGTGCTGCATACGACACGGTAGACCATACAATACATCTGGACAGGTTAGGAAAACTGGGTGCGGGCTTTCAGGCACAGTCTTAAATTGGTTCAGGTCCTACCTACAAAATAGGAACTACTTTGTTTCCATTGGCGACTTTCTATCAGAATCAACCAACTTGACATGTGGAGTCCCACAAGGTTAGATCTTAGGACCCTCTTTATTCAACCAATCTACGTGCTCCCACTAGGGCAATCATGCAAAATAACAATATTGACAATCATTGGAATGCCGATGACACGCAGAACTATGTATCGCTATCACCAAATGACAATCGGGCCCATAGATCTGCTCTGCCAGTGCATTGAGCAAGTGAAAGACTGGATATGCCAAAATTTCCTTCAACTAAATGACGATAAAACAGAGATAATTGTATTTGGTTCTAAACGGAAAGGCTTAAAGTAACCCAACACCTTGCTGCTGATGCTGCTGCTCGAGTTCTAACAAAGACAAAATACATATTACACCAATTCATAAATCGTTACATTGGCTTCCTGTAGATCAGATAATTGATTTTAAAATCATGTTGCTAACCTATAAATCCCTACATGGTTTAGGCCCAAAATATTTAAGTGATATGCTTCCACTACATAAGCCTTCTAGACCACTAAGATCTTCTAAGACCAATATGTTAATTATCCCCAGAGTAAACACGAAACACGGGAAAGCAGAATTTAGTTACTATGCAACATATAGCTGGAATAAACTCCCTGAGGATTTAAGACTTGCCCCAACTCGGAGCACCTTTAAAACAAGACTGAAGACTTATATGTTACTTTATGTAACTTTATATTTACTCTTTTCTTGCATATGTTTTCTTTTACTTATCTATCATTTTATTTTATGTATGACAATGTTTGTATGTGAAGCACTTTGAGTCTGCCTTTTGTATGCATGCCTTGGGTATGCTATATAAATAAAGTTGCCTTACATCACAAAAAGGCTACATGGCTACATATACTTGCAAGTACACAGATACTGAGTACAAGTTCTGTTTGCTGTTTCTTGCAGGTCATGAATTTGTTGAGGAGTGTAGCTGGCTGGCTGCGGACGAGGAAGTAGAGCAATATATATATATTGCCCTAAATATAACCATGAATAGAGAATTGAAAAAAGATTGTGCACATGTTAACATGTACACAGACATGTGCACATACACGTATATGAGAATGCATATCTATTCAGACCTGTAATTCATGTCTCAGACTTTTTCACACAGCTATAGATACATTTTTCCTTTTTTCTATTCTCTATATATGGTTTCATAATGACTGAGTCAACGTTAAAAACAAATGAGTTTCAGCTCTAATGCTGCTACTGTCTGTAATATGTTTCCATTCAGATTATTTGTCATGATATTTTGCTATTATGGTCCGAGTCTGGTCTTAACTAATGCTGGGCTTACACCAAAATATTTTCACAGTCACAGGACTAAAAACTGCAAGAGAGAATTTAGCGTTGGATCAAGTGTGATATTTAACAAGGGTTTTGTAGATATGTAGATATGGGGGGGTGGAGATGCAGCGACCACAGGAGGACTGTTAACTTCCTGTTCGGGTTTCCAACTGTCTTCTCAGCAGCACAAGAGACACAAACTTGAAAAATAAACAACTGCTATTTACAGTTGCTGTACTATTATTCAGATGAATGTACTTGATTAAATTGTTTTAATCAAGTACATACAGGGTTCTTCCCGTTCGTCTCGTCCCACCCCTAGTGCTGATAATGTAAGGGGCTGGTCTGGACAGAAAATGCCAGGGCTGAATCTTTGCCCCAGCCACCCATGCCCCCACCCGATGATTACAAAACAAAAATGAGCACTTGTCATTCCAATGACAATGCTGCGGCCTGTCTTCGTTATTTCACAACCGTTTTATGACTAGCTTTACTTTCGTAATTAATCCAAACCTAAGTCAGATATGGCGACAGGTCAGGTTATGAAAATGTTCTGTTTCTTCTCCGTTAGTGAAGAGGTCTTTCAGGGAGCTCAGCTCTGACTATGATAGGATATATAAAAGTGGAGGACAGGAAACAGACAGAAAAAAAAAATATGACACCACCCGATAAGAATTAGATTCAGTATCACAGAAAGAGACGGTAGAACACTAAATATACTCTGTGTGATGCAACCAGTGAAAAGAACGAACAACTCAGAAGGTGATACCTACCTTCCTGTCCCACTAACGGAACTTCTTCTTTCTAGGTCTGCTTTCAGACCGTCTCATGTCGTAGATCCTTCTATCTGGAGGGACTTGCATGGAACCCCAACATGCTCCTTGAGGAGGAGGTTTAGGTTTGGGCCTCTTGCTAGAGGATGCCTACATGAAGGACACCGTAGCCTACACTTTTGCCCCCGATTCGACTTTCATGCAAGAAAATACACATGGTACACACTTATTTGGGCCAACGTTAGTTTCGGAACACTGCTAGTGTTTGTGTGGGTGATGTGGTCCAGATGCTAATCACCAAACATCCAACTTCTCCAGGGAATCCTCACAGTGTGACTGAGTCACTCCCGCAACTCTCAATCAGAGGGGGTGTGGAGTGACCCTGAACTCAGTCTGAAGGATTGGCTATGCTAATGAGGATACTAGCATCCGTGTTCCTGTGAACGGATCGTTTGATGAGAGGTGGACGATAACCGATGTAAAGTGCTTGTTGGAGCCATCTAGAGGTCTTTTGTGTTGAATATTTTTAAGTAAATATATTTGGAGTCTAAGGCTAAAAGTACGAGTTATGAAGTATAAAGTGTGTAAAATATTAATCAAATTTCCTTTCACATGTATATTTATGCACTTTGTGATGACGTGGTGATTAGTCCGTTGTGTCACCTGGGGAAGAAGGTGTGTCACGCTCTACCTGGAGCCTATTGGAGGCCCTCATACGTGCTTCCCAAGAAATGTGGGTCGGACTACCTCTGCCTCAGGAATAAATAGGGCGAACAAAGGGTTCGCCACTTCAGTGCTGGAGTGTTACTGCTGATAGAGGCAGATTTAACAAGTGTCTCTGTTTGTCTGTCTCTCCGTCTGTCTGGCGCCAGTCAACTAAACAAAAGATTACATGGTCATTCATCTAGCGGCCATTTTGGTTCTAAACCCACGTGCACTTCTTTCAAGACGCAACAGAACCAACATGGCCGATATTGCGTCAGGAAGGGGTCGGAAAAGGGCTTCCCTAGTGAGAGTCGGGACATGTTTTAGATAGATCGATAGTCAGAGAGAGAGAGATACATATAAATATACATATAGATCTACAGATACAGAGAGACAGAGACAGAGACAGAGGAGAGAGAGAGAATGAGAGATCACTCCAGCACTTCTCCTTTTCACAATATAAATATCCCTGTCCTGCTGAGAGAGGGCAGTCCACTGGTCTAACGGTACACGAGTATTAACACCAGATCTTCTCTGCCGTCTTCCTGTCTATCTCATGATCTTTAAAAGCAGCCAATCAGAACCAGTGAAGATGACGACCTGTGGCCCTGTGACGAAGAGCCTGCTGCTGCTGGCTGTGGTGGTCGCTCTGACCGTACAAGGATCTGCAGGTGAGGGGAGGATGGGGCCGACGGGGACCTGGGTTCTCAGGGTACGCCATGAGAACCAATAAACGGACTGCCATCTTACAATGTGAAAGTTAGGGAAAACTAACCGTCTTTCTGTTTCTCCTTCAGCAGATTGGAAGGTCTCTGCATGCTGCACCAAGGTGTCCACACAGCAGATCACTGAAACCATAGTGGACTTCATGGTGCAACACAGAAACAATCACTGTGTCAATGCCATCATGTAAGTGACCAGCCATATGGAACGAATGTGTTCTTCAAAAGAACATCTCTAGCTTTGAACATGCGCTAGGATGTGTGTCTTCGTTGAAACTTGTGTGCTAGGATCAGTGTTAACCTCATACAGGGTGTCATCCATGGCTCAGACTAATCACGGTGTCTCTGTGTTTTGTGTAGTTTCCAAACGGAGAGTGGTCGTTTGTACTGCTGCAAACATGATGAGCCCTGGGTGATGAAGAAGGTCAGGCAGCTTAGGTAAGTGTCCCTCACTCATTCACTCAAATATTCATTCACACACATATTCATTCACTCACTCATTCATTCACACACATTTTATGAAAAACAAAATCTGAGTCTCTGTGTTTGTGTTTCCCAGGCCGAAAAAAAGAGCAGCATTGGCCTCCACCTCCTCCCTCCTGAAGGTCATCACCTCCAGCTCCGCTCCTCCACCATTGGAGGGAACCACCGCCACGCCCTCAGCGCATTATACCGTCCAATAGAAATGCATCTTATTCAGCGCAGCACCAAGATGGCTGACCAGATACTTTTGAAGAGAAAAACAATGAACTGTTAGCACTTTTTTTTTATTAATTTAGAGAACTCCAGATATACAAGCATTATTGCGGAAGGGGTTAAGGGCCAATGTGATTTTGTTTTAATGAGTTCTGAGTTTGTAGTCAGAACTCAAAAAAAGAGAATCAAATGTGGCCCTAATCCTATTCTCTACATTGTCAACCCCTTATAGGTTATTTATTAAATTATGATGATATAGCACGACATTTAAATGTATTTTCAAAAGAGAGTCCTATTTATAAATTGTATTTATCAATGTCGGCACATTATGTTACAATGTTATGTAAATGTAAATGTAAATGGACTGCATTTATATCGCGCTTTTCTGACCATCGGCCACCCAAAGCGCTTTACAATGTTGCCTCACATTCACCATTCACGCACACATTCACACACCGACGGCGGAGTCAACCATGCAAGGCGACAGCCAGCCCGTCGGGAGCTAACAGTCAGGGTTAGGTGCCTTGCTCAAGGACACCTCGACATCGAACCAGCAACCTTCAGGTTACCAGCCAACCCGCTCTACCTCCTGAGCTACTGCCGCCCATATGTCATTGTTATTCTATAAATTCACTGGATTTTTTGAAGGTTCGAGCCATTTATTGATTTATACGTTTTTAGCATTTTAATAATCAAAAGTATTTGGTGTGTTTGAATATAAATAAAATGTGTCCTATTCTTTAACCTGACTCATTATTTAAAGATTTTGACTTTTGGCATCTTCACCTCAATCTTTCAAAATAAACTCAGTAACTGCCTCCAAATCAACCATTACTTTACTACTTGTAAAATATCTAAACATAAACGCTTAGCTGAGAATATGGACAGGTCAGCCTCAGAGCCTCTCAGAAGGGTCACTCTGCTCCTTAAGTTATGGATCATTGGTTTCCTTCGTTCTGTCCTTGTTTTACATTTTCATTTTACATCAAGGGCATTTAGCAGATTGTTTTATCCAAAGCGACTTACAACATGAACATTTATCAGAAGAAAGAGAGACAACAATATATTGCTGTCGTCATCCATGATACGATGCATATTAATAAGCACCAATAATGAATATCTTTTAAGGGAGTCGTGGTAAATCATGTGATTGTGCGATAAGAATGCCATTCTCCAGTTTATGAGATGAAAATGGACAGCCTGTGTTCTGGTTCGTGAGGCCTAAATTATAACCTTAGATTACCTTAAGCCCATCTATTTTCTGCGAACACCAAATATATTCTGTACGAATAAATTATCTAAATATACCACGGCCGGATCACTTGCATCCTTATATATCTTCATAAATTTGGTTTATCTTTCTAATCTACAGTAATTTGTCTGAACTCTTTTCACTCTGGCCACTGGAGAGCAGTCAAGAGATCTTGAGTCAGCATGAACGAAGCAAGTTCACAAATGGGATCTGTTTTACATGACATCCATTCTATTAAAGCGATTGAGTGAGTCACTAGCTGCGTTTCCATCTAAAGAGGTGATGGGAATCTTTAGAAAGTTCGCAAAAAAGTAAATTGAATTAGGTGTGTTTCGGGTAGTGGGAGCGGGTAACTACCCTAGTTCTGCCTGAAAGTGGCGCTGTAGGCAAAAAATGTATGCCGATACGTGGCTGTAATAAATGGTAGAAATAGAAAAGCTGTAACAAATGTAACAAAAAGCGGTAAGTCCGCCAATAGAGAGGAGTAACAACAAACAACAAACATGGGGAGAGGAATTCAGCAGCAATTGGTTTCCCTTGGGCAAGTCATAACTGTTTCTTTCAGTTAAGTTATCATTGGCTATTTTAACTTCAATCCGTAGACGAAGAAATAGAGAAATTACAATGTACACAGCGGTAGCAAGGGAAATACGAGGACGACGTTGAGTGCCTTACGTATGGGAGAGCACAATAGGATGCTGACGTTACACGTTGATGTCGGCAGGGTTGCTATGGCCGGTCGTTATGCGGAAATCTGAAAGACTGTCAGTCCTGTGTGTTCAAAGTTCGCTACGTCACAGCTGTTTCGAAAAGTGTGTTTCCATCTCCCATTTTGCAAATTTACTCTCGTTCGCATTTCTCAAAAACCACCTCAAGCGAGCGGAAAACCTTTTTTGCGAATTAGAGGATTTTTACGCGAATTTTGGTGTTTCCATCACCGTTTACTGACTCGATACTTCAAAGTTCGCATGAAATCAGGGAGGATGGAAACGCACCTAGTGTGTGAGGGAGTGATGTCTGGGAATGTGAACCTTGTGTCTACTGAGTGAGCGAGGCACGTGATGGAGGTTGTTAGTTGTTCCCATGGTAACCTGGTCAGTCACTAAGGAATGCTCGTGATGCATGAGAATGGGGTGTGGCTCCTGGGATTAACGCTTACTCTGACCACCTTTAAATCAAGACTGACGACTTTTGTGTATGCTTTAGTTCTGCTTAATCTTAAATACGTTACACTTTCTAAAATGCTTTTTTAACTTTGCCCTTATTTGTTATTTTTCCAGAAGATACATGATCTGATACCAGAGAGAAAGGATAAGGGTTTGAGACAAATTTCTGTCTGGTTTAAAGTCTTACAATCTGGGTTTGAGTCCCGGCAAAAGGTGTCTTTTCTTATCATCATCATCATTAGGACACCTCTCTCTCTCTCTCTCCTCTCTCTCGTCTCTCTCTCTCTCTCTCTCTCTCTCTCTCTCTCTCTCTCTCTCTCTCTCCTCTCTCATCTCTCTCTCTCTCTCTCTCTCTCTCTCTCTCTCTCTCTCTCTCTCTCTCTCTCTCTCAAAAGAGCCCAATTTTTCCAACTTCATTGAAACGCTCTCGTAGGGACAGGGAGTGAATCATGACCTCAAGTGTCCGTTCAGACAGATAGTGATGCGGAGGAAAGGCCGTTGGGGAGAAAATGAGGAACTAATCGAGTGAAAACGATGAGCACATGACCAAAATTCTGAATCATGCAATGTAAATCATGGAGCATATCCTAAAGACGGGGCGAAAAAAACATTTAGAAGATGCTGTTTTCATCCAAACGATATACAGGTGAGGATGAGAGGAAAGAAGACATACAACCAATGCTATATTGTTTTTTTACTTTGTTCCTTTTCATATGGTTTCTTATTCTTATTTATTTTATCTTTTACTGTTGCTGCTATGTGAATGTTGAGGAACCAAGCCTAAGATTTTTACTCTTGAGTACTGTACTATAAGATGTAGTAAAAGTGATTCTGATTCTGATCTGATTCTGATATGTTGAGTTACCAAACACATTCCAAACAAGCAAGTTATGCAGACACACCGTGACGGAGAGCCGACCAGAGTGGCTATTGGGACAGCCAGAGGTGTACATATTGGGGTAGACATATATGGTAGCTAATTGTATTAATTTTTTACTTTCAATATGGCTTCAAACCAAAGCTGATACTTAGAAACATCAGACTCATGTTAACCACATTGTACCTTTACCAGCAGGGTTCAATGGTGTACGGACGATTAGAACAAAAATTGATAGACAAAAGTGTTAAAAAGATGGGAGGACAGTCTTGCCATCGTTACTCGCACCCACCCCATGATGTCAAAACGAAAACGAGAATGTTTATGTCATCAGGTTCAACTGACTAATGTCATTCTAGAATGAGAATGGAAATAATTCGGACCAGTCACATAAACAAAAGATTACATGGTCGTTCACCTAGCGGCCATTTTGGTTCTAATCCCACGTTCATTTCTTTCAAGACGCAGCAGAACCAACATGGCCGACAGGTGAATAAGGCCGGTATTAACTTACAGGAAACAAAGGCGTAGGAGACATTCTTTCTAGGTTTGCAATCTTGTCCCTTTCTTGGTTCCTTCCCTTTTCCAGAGCAAAGGGACTTGAGAGAGTGTTCCGATATTGCATCAGAAAGCGGTTGGAAAAGGGCTTCTCTAAGGAGGGTCGAGAGACGTCACTCCAGCACTTCTCCTTTTCACAATATAAATATCCCTGTCCTGCTGAGAGACGGCAGTCCACTGGTCTAACGGTACACGAGTATTAACACCTGATATTCACGGTCGTCTTCCTGTCTATCTCTTGATCGTTAAAAGCAGCCAATCAGAACCAGTGAAGATGACGACCTGTGGCACCGTGACGAAGAGCCTGCTGCTGCTGGCTGTGGTGGTCGCTCTGACCGGACAAGGATCTGCAGGTGAGGGGAGGATGGGGCCGACGGGGACCTGGGCTCTCAGGGGACGCCACGAGAACCAAGATACGGACTGCCATCTTACAATGTCAAAGTTAGGGAAAACTAACCGTCTTTCTGTCTCTCCTTCAGCAGTTGAGAAGTTCTCTGATTGCTGCACCAAGGTGTCCACACAGCAGATCACTGAAACCATCGTGGACTACATGGTGCAAAAGAGAAACAATCACTGTGTCAATGCCATAATGTAAGTGACAAGCAATATGGGATGAATGTGGTCTTCAACAGAAACATTTCTACCTTTGAACGTGTGTTCGGTTATGGGTCTTCTTTTAAACGTGTGTTTTAGGATGTCATCATGGCTCAGACTACTCACGGTGTCTCTGTGTTTTGTGTAGTTTCCAAACGGAGAGTGGTGGTTTGTACTGCTTTAAACATGATGAGCCCTGGGTGATGAAGAAGTTCAGGCAGCTTAGGTAAGTGTCCCTCACTCATTCATTCACATATTCATTCACTCACACACTCATTCATTCACAAACTCATTCATTCACACACAGTTTATGAAAAAGAAAAAATCTAAGTCTCTGTGTTCGTGTTTCACAGGGGGACAAAAAGAGCAGCATTGGCCTCCACCCCCTCCCTCCTGAAGCTCATCACCTCCAGCTCCTCTCCTCCACCATTGGAGGGAACCACCGGCATGCCCTCAACGCATTATACCGTCCAATAGAAATGCTTCTTATACAGCGCCGGCCAATGAGCTCCAAGATGGTTGACCAGATACTTTTGAAGAGGAAAACAATGGACTGCTCGATTTAAAAAAAAATAATAATTTAGAGTACTCCAGATATTTTATTATTTCTAAGTCTGAACTCAGAACTCAAGAAAAAGAATCACATTTTGCCCTAATCCTCTTCTCTACATTGTCAACCCGTTATAGGTTATTTATTATATTATAATAATATAGCACAACATTTAAATGTATTTTCAAAAGATAGTCCTATTTATTAATTGTATTTATCAATGTCAGCGCATTATGATACAATGTTGTATCATTGTTTATAAGTTACAACCCAGTCTCACGGAAATATTTGACGCTGTCACGTCACGTCATTTAAATTATTCACTCGTGATCTGGGAATGGGATCTGGGAATTTTTCTTTTGTGGTTTGCCTTCAGATCAACACAACTGCATTAAATGTATCCGTGAATTGTCACAATTTCTCAGAATCAATGGTGAAAGTAGAAACGGGTGACCAATAGCTGTCATAATGTTAGAAACTTGTGCTTTTGGCACGAAAATTAGAAATTACGTGTCCCAGATCACGAATGAATAGATTAAATGACGTGACAGAGTCACGTATTTCCGTGAGACTGGGTTGTAAACTAACAGGATTTGATGAAGGTTCTAGCTATTTATTAATTTATACGTTTTTAGCATTTTAATATTCAAATGTATTTTGTGTGTGAATATAAATAAAATATGTCCTATTCTATAAGTTGACTCTCTATCTCCATTATTTCATGATTTTGTTTTTGGAATCTTCACACCAATCTTTGAAAATAACCTCAGTAACTGCCTCCAAATCAACCATTAGTTTCCTTCATTCTGTCCTTTGTTTTACATTTTCATTTTACATTCAAGGCATTTGGCAGACACTTTTATCCAGAGTGACTTGCAGTATGTACATTTGTCCGAAGAAAGAGAAACAACAATATATCGCTGTCGGTACAGTAAGCTTCATCATAGAACCAAGTGCCAAGCACCAACAATCGCTAGGTTGACCCATTCCCCGTATACAGCAAAGATAGCTAGGATAAGATGCTACACCATGCCAAGTACTATTCTTAAATGCAAGGACATACAACACACAAAAAGTGTGTACTTTAAGTGGCAGAACGTACAACATACGATGAGTTGATTTACTGCTGTCAATCAGGGCCTGTATTAACTTCTAAGAAACCCACATAGGAGACGTCATTTCTTGGTATGCAATCCCCATTCCTCTTTCCTTTCTGAGTTCCTTCCCTTTTTCACCCATAGGGACTTTAAAAAGACATCCGATACATCCATAGAAGGGCTTCCCTAAAGGGGGTTTAGGGGATCTTGTTCTACCGGTAGCTTAAAGGCATTGGAGACCCAACTCCACTGCTTTCGTCTGTGAGTCCAACACCCCGGCAACGTTATCTGCACGCCTTGGAAACATGACAAACTTGCTTAATCACCTAAGGCGCAATCCCAATGTTGCTTACGATGAATTGGCAACGAAACAAAAACACAAGACCACAACCCAGACGACAGCAGGACAGACGTCGATTACAACCACTCTGTATAATGCGACTCCCTATCCGTCGAATTCAGATAAGCACACGAAAATCACTGCTGCCATCGGGTATTTTTTAGTTATAGATATGCACCAGTAAAGTCGAGGGCGAGGCCGCGTTGCCATCTCGGCACCATTTCAGCAGAGTGGTTCCGCCAAATATGCATGAGAAATGTCGAAAAGAAGTTGAAGAAGTGTCTACATTGGACAACTTCACAGCGACGGCAGATCTATGGTCAAGCCGCACGATGGAGCCATATATTAGCCTGACAGTGCACTTCATTGATACCGAATTTACTTTGAGAGTGAGATGTCTCCAAACGGCGTTCATGTCCAAAGACCATACTGGACGCAGCATCGCCCATGGACTGAGGGAAGCAATTGCCTAAATTGCACTTTCGGCAATTTTTTTGTACAAAAAGCGATGAAGGTTAGATAAGTGATGGTACTCAGCTCAGTGAACCAGATAACAAAATAATTAAATGATTATGACAATATCATGCCACTGCCCCTTTTTCATACTATGCCATCATAGCCTACTAAATATATTATGTTATATGCCTATATTATAATATTTTATTAATCTCAGCTCAAGCTTAACTCGCAAACACTGCTTGGAAACAATACCTTGGCTCAATGTGTGGCAGAGATGTAGAACAGGCCAGAGCTGCATTCATTATCTCTCAGTAAATTAACTATAATGGCAGTTTTCATGGTTTTCATGGGGGATCTGTTTCAAACAGAATGACTTCCCAGGTGTAGTGTAGCCTTCCCATTACTAGCCAAATAATAGCATGATTGCTCTTCTGTCATACAATGTGATACTAAATGTATCACATTGTTTTTCACAGTTTTTTCTACAAAAGAAAAAAGGGAACTTCCCCTTCAGGGAACACTCCCTGAAGGAGTGACGGACTGGGATTAAAAAAACGGCCCTGCCATTTTCACCCACCAGCGGCCCACACGGGGACGCGCACGCACCCGCAACACACAGACATAACTTCACATGCAGGGAAATAACACCCACTTTTCATCACCCATTGGTGATGAACTCTCTAACTTTAATATGCATGAAGACTGACTGTCCTCACTGTCCTCCTCTTTTACTCCCTGCCCCTGGTCTGTTTGCTCAGTGTCTTGAACATTAGTGTTCGCGCATTTTTCACTGTCAGCCAACAGTCATTTCCTGGATTTTGCTCTCTTTTTCTCCGCTCTTCCCTTCTGTCGCTTAATTCCTCGATTCATAGTTCATACTCATAGTAACCTCAGCAGACTGGTATCTTCCAACTTTCAACTTCCAACAACCCTCTATACGCAGACGCGGTCTGATTCGGTTTTGAAATTCCCAGAAGTCATTGCTTCATATAACTTTTTTAAACCAAAAATAAAATTAAAAATACAGGCAGATTTGTTGTATTTCAATTTCAAACAAAGCACTTTTTAAACATCTGATTGAATAAGGCTTCAAAATAATGTAGACAGATGTAAATATTAAGGGCAACCATGACTGTAGTATATAGACACTCATATCTGGTATAAAGATAAATGGCTAATTTCAAGCTTTTAACACTATAGATGCTTGATAGTGTGCCAAGAGATAATGTGGGGCCGCGTTGCGACGAAGCGGCCGCGCGAAGCCGACAAGCATGCCACCCCGTGATTGGCCGGCCCAAACGGCCCACGAGAGGCCGCGGCCCCTCTGGCATCTGCCCGAATGCCAGACCGTCCAGTCCGTCACTGCCCTGAAGACAGTATGTCAAACCAGATGGGGTTCTAGGCAGGCCATGAGCGAGAGGATCCCTGAGCAGCAGAAGGCCATTGCCCAGGTGATCTCTAATGAACGGAAACTCAGACATCTCACCCTCTCCCGGCAGGATGTTGATGTGCTAGAAGCTGACAATAAGTCACTTAGCCCCCTGGTTGAATTCACGGATGCACTTTCTGGAGAGAAATATGTAAGTGTGTTGTGGCAACCCAGTCCCAAACCCTCAGGCCAGGTGGCCCGAGGGGTGGATGGTGTATACCGCCGATATCCACCAGCCGGAGACAGAGAGCGTCCATTGCGTCGACAACTGCGGCAGAGGGCGAGGAAGATCAGGTACCCTTTAAAAGACTGTTTGATGTTCTCCCAGGGGAGGGAACCGGGAGTCCGAGCGGAGCAGAGTATCTCCAGGACCCGAAACCCGATACGGACAGTCAGGTAGACTCGTTGATTTAACGGACTTTCCCAACAAGCGGCCACGAGAGAACCCGCACGCCAGGGTGACGCGCGCCGACACGGCACGCACCACGGGGACGGCATCACCAACGGGAGTGAACTCCCTCGCCAGGGACGCCAGGGACGAGACAGGCCCGGCCGGAAAGACAATGCCCTGGACTCTACCGTGACTCACGGAGCCACCTGTATGATTTTTGGTTTCCCCGTGTTGGGCACAGACCCACACGTTGTTTTACGTTATTTAATGAATAAACGCCCTACCGGGCTTTGAACGGGTCTTGGCGTTTGTTGTTTTCCTGCGTGAGAGAGACATTCCTGGGGCCCGGTCGCCACAGTGTCTTTTGTGAAACCAACCCTTCACCTCTTCAACAATTGAGGACATAGGGGGGGTACATAGAAAATAATAGGGGCGGCTTTTTTGACGCGCGCCGTTCGGAGGTGGTGTGTTTTAGTCGTAGCCTATACTCACAACTGAGGAGGACACATTGACGTGGTGGAAAGGTACCCAAATGATGCTCCCACCCACGTCTTTCAAAATTGGCCAGGAAAAATGTGTGTATTCCTGCCATAAGTTCCTCTTCAGAGCAAGTCTTTAGCACTCATGCGTGCTCGCTTGCGCTCATCTCTGAAGCCTGATCATGTCAACAGGCTTGTGTTTCTGGCAAAAAACCTTTTAAGTCTGTGCCATATTCACCTAAAATGATTCTGAAGTTCAAGACAAGATCATTTCAGTGATTTCCGAGTATGATGGGCGTTAGATTAACGTTAGATTAAAAATGTGTCAGTGCACTAAAAACGAGAAAAAGTTACTTTTAAGTTTGTTTAATTTGTTCTGTCTTATTACATTTTCTAGTATATTTATTTTATTCATTGAAAGTTTCATAGAAATTGCAGAACAGCTGGATACATTTATTTGCACATTATTTTCAATTTGAACATTTTCAAATTGAAAATAACAAACTAACAGTTTGTGTACTGTGTAGTTTAAGAATTTTGAAAACTCAGTTATCACCAAACATCTAACTTCTCCTGGGAATCATCACAGAGTGACTGAGCAACTCCCGCCACTGTAAATCAGAGAGGGTGGGGAGAGACCCTGAACTCAGTCTGAAGCACTGGCTATGCTAATGAGGATACTAGCATCCGTGTTCCTGTGAACGGTTGGTTTGACGAGTGGTGGACGATAACTGGTTTAAGTGCTGGAGCACCGGAGTGTTATTGCTGAAAGAGGCCGATTAACCATGTGTCTGTCTGTTTGTCTCTCTCTCCGTCTGTCTGAATGTCACCAGTCAACTAAACAAAAGATTGCAAGGTCGTTCACCTAGCGGCCATTTTGGTTCTAACGTGGGTTCTACCCACTTGCAGTTCTTTCAAGACGCAGCAAAACCAATATGGCTGATGTTGCGTCAGGAAGAGGTCGGAAAATGGTTTCCCTAGGGAGGGTCGGGACATGTAAGAGGTAGACAGATACATAAAGATCAATATCTTGATAGATCTATACATACAGATAGATCTACAGACAGAGAGATTGAGGTGTGTGTGTGTGTGTGTGTGTGTGTGTGTGTGTGTGTGTGTGTGTGTGTGTGTGTGAGAGAGAGAGAGAGAGACAGAGACAGAGACATACCACTCCAGCACTTCTCTTTTTCACAACATAAATATCCCTGTCCTGCTGAGAGAGGGCAGTCCACTGGTCCAACGCTAGACGAGCATTAACACCAGATCTTCTCTGCCGTCTTCCTGTCTATCTCTTGATCGTTAAAAGCAGCCAATCACAACCAGTGAAGATGACGACCTGTGGCACCGTGACGAAGAGCATGCTGCTGCTGGCTGTGGTGGTCGCTCTGACCGGACAAGGATCTGCAGGTGAGGGGAGGATGGGGACGACGGGGACCTGGGTTCTCAGGGTACGCCACGAGAACCAAGATACGGACTGCCATCTTACAATGTCAAAGTTAGGGAAAACTAACCGTCTTTCTGTCTCTTCTTCAGTAACTCATAAGCTCTCTGAATGCTGCGAAAGGGTGACCAGAAAGCAGATCACTGAAACCATCGTGGACTACATGGTGCAAGAGAAAAAACCTTCCCTGTGTCAATGCCATCATGTAAGTGACCAGCCATATGGAATGAATGTGTTCTGCAAAAGAAACATCTCTAGCTTTGAACGTCCGCTAGGATGTGTGTCTTCGTTGAAACTTGCATGTTAGGATGTGTTATCCTCATATAGGGTGTCATCCATGGCTCAGACTACTAACAGTGTCTCTGTGTTTTGTGTAGTTTTCAAACAAAGGGAGGTAGTTTGTACTGCTTAAAACATGATGCGCCCTGGGTGAAGAGGAAGGTCAGGGAGCTTGAGTAAGTGTCCCTCACTCATTCATTCACAAACTCATTCATTCACACACAGTTTATGAAAAACAAAATCTAAGTCTCTGTGTTTGTGTTTCACAGGGCGACAAAAAGAGGAGCATTGGCCTCCCCCCGCTCCCTCCTGTAGCTCATCACCTCCAGCTCTGCTCCTCCACCATTGGAGGGAACCACCGCCACGCCCTCAACGCATTATACCGTCCAATAGAAATGCATCTTATTCAGCGCAGGCCAATGAGCATCAAGATGGCTGACCTGATACTTTTGAAATGGGAAACAATGAACTGCTAGAAACTTTTTTCAAATTCATTTAGAGAACTCCAGATATACAAGCAATTTTGCGGAAGTGGTTTAGGGCTAGATGACAGTTCTGAGTTTGAAGTCAGAACTCAAAAAAAGATAATCACATTTTACCCTAAACATATTCTCTACATTGTCAACCCGAAATAGGTTATATATTAAATTATCATAATTTAACACAACATTTTAATGTATTTTCAAAAGAGAATCCTATTTATTAATTGCATTCATCAATGTCGGCGCATTATCTTACAATGTTGAATCGTTGTTTATCTATAAGTTCACTGAATTTGGGTTTCTAGCTATTTATTAATTAATACGTTTCAAGCATTTTAATGTTCAACAGTATTTTGTGTGTTTGAATATAAATAAAATATGTCCTATTCAATATCCTGACTCTCCATCTTCTTTATTTTATGATTAGTCTTTCTGCATCTTTACCCCAATCTTTGAAAATAACCTCAGTATCTGCCTCCAAATCAACCATTGCTTTACTTATGGTAAAATATCTAAACATAAACGCTTAGCTGAGCATATGGACAGGTCAGCCTCAGAGCCTCTCAGAAGTGTCACTCTGCTCTTTAAGTTATGGATTATTAGTCTCCTTTACTCTGTCCTTGCTTTACAATTAAATTTTACATTAACGGCATTTAGCAGACGCTTTTATCCAAAGCGACTTAAAATATGTACATTTGTCAGAAGAAAGAGGAACAACAATATATCGCTGTCGGTACATTAAGGATGTTTATAGAACCAAGTGACGCACCAACAATCGCTAGGTTAACCTCTTCCCAGTTTACAACAAAGATAGATAGGATAAGATGCTACATAATGCTAATGCTATAGTCTGTTTCCGTCGTACTCCATCGCTCGATTCAACAATACATTTTGGCACTTTTTATGACTCCCGGATCAGACCGCAGAAAAAGCCTTGGACTTTCCTATCGCCAACATGCCTCTGTACTCGGATATCTCAGGCACGGAGACTGGGAAATGCACAGACTGCACCAAACTGCAACAGACATTGGCTTTATTTGAAACGAGAATAGCAGCATTAGAAAAATGCAAAGGACTCCTCCAGGATACAGTGCCGATGGGTTAGTTTGCTGAGCTAACTCAGACAAATACACATCAAGATGATTTAAGCTACACTTTAGCCTTCCCAAAGCTGGACAAGAGATAGACAGTTCCAGCTGCATCTCACTGGCACAGAGTCGGCGCTAAGCCAAAACAACATACCAAAGTGAATCAACAAGTTCACTCAACGCCAAATGCTAAGCTACCCAAAGCTAAAGTTGCATGTATCAGCCGGATTAGCCCGTCACTGAAGTTTACCCTGCCGCTGAAGAACCGTTTCCTGCCTCTTCAAGAGTCCACGAACGTGCCTAAAGGCCGATTTAGGGTCGTTTTAGACGCAGAGACGTAAGCACGTAATTTACACAAGGGACTTGTTTTTGACAAGTTTTGATTTACGGTTCCATTAAGGTCCCTTAAGGATTGCGCGTTTTGCAAGGGGATTCTCCAACAGAACAGTAGGGGGAGCAACGAACAAAACTGTGGGCGTGGAAGTGGAAATCGCTGGCTTGTTTATATTTATGCACTTCCAGTATTTTCGACGAGAGTAGCAGTAGCTAAGTTTAGGTTAGCGGTCTTTTTCCACACTCTGAACAACCGGAAATGTGAGACTCCTGAAAGGATGTGGTTAGCTGGCCAATCACAGTCTTTGCAAGCTGCGTAGGGCCGTAGTGTTTTAGTCGCATAGTCAGGAATTTTGGGCGACACACTTAAGCACGTAAGGGGGGATATTTTACCGCGCAAGGGGGGGTTATGTATCTTACGTGCTTACGCGTTACGTCTAAAACAGAGCATATATCGGCCTTCACACCCATGCACCCATGAGCCCCGAGATGCATCCGGACGGACAGTGCGGACAGAGACGGAACAAGAACCAGTCGCCATGGAGAAGAGCTGCGCATGTAACGGCCACCCGTGCACCCCTGAGCCCCGACATGCGTCCGGACGGACGATGCAGACTCTCCAATCAGGCAATTTCCCAAAAGCTTTGAAAACTGCAGTTATTAAACCCCTTTTAAAAAAGCGGAGCCTAGATGCCTCTATTATTAACAACTACAGAACAATATCAAATCTACCCTTCATAAGTAAAATCATCGAGAAAGTTGTCCTCCAGCAACTTAATCATTTCCTGGCATCAACTGGTTTCTATGACACCTTCCAATCAGGATTTCGACCCCTGCACAGCACTGAGACCGCCCTTATTAAAGTTGTAAACGACATCCGTCTTAACACAGACTCTGGCAAAACCTCAATACTAATGCTACTTGACCTCAGTGCTGCATACGACACTGTAGACCATACATTACTTCTGGACATGTTAGAAAACTGGGTGGGGCTTTCAGGCACAGTCTTAAATTGGTTCAGGTCCTACCTACAAAATCGGAACTACTTTGTTTCCATTGGCGACTTTCTATCAGAATCAACCAACGTGACATGTGGAGTCCCACAAGGTTCGATCTTAGAACCCTCTTTATTCAACATCTACGTGCTCCCACTAGGGCAAATCATGCAAAATAACAATATTGACAATCATTGGAATGCCGATGACACGCAGAACTATGTATCGCTATCACCAAATGACTATCGGCCCGTAGATCTGCTCTGCCAGTGCATTGAGCAAGTGATAGACTGGATATGCCAAAATTCACTTCAACTAAATGACGATAAAACAGAGAGATAATTGTATTTGGTTCTAAAACAGAAAGGCTTAAAGTAACCCAACACCTTGCTGCTGATGCTGCTGCTAGAGTTCTAACAAAGACGAAATACATATTACACCAATTCTTAAATCGTTACATTGGCTTCCTGTAGGTCAGATAATTGATTTTAAAATCATGTTGCTAACCTATGAATCCCTACATGGTTTAGGCCCAAAATATTTAACTGATATGCTTCCACTACATAAGCCTTCTAGACCACTAAGATCTTCTAAGACCAATAAGTTAATTATCCCCAGAGTAAACACGAAACACGGGAAAGCAGAATTTAGTTACTATGCAACAAATAGCTGGAATAAATTCCCTGAGGATTTAAGACTTGCCCAAAGTCTGAGCACCTTTAAAACAAGACTGAAGACTTTTATGTTCGCTTTAGCTTTCTGCTAAATCTTAAATACATTGCACTTTCACTTTCTGCCTTTATTTTCTATTTTATTACTAAAAATGCCTTTTGAACTTTATATTTTACTCTTTTCTTTGCATATGTTTTCTTTTACTTATCTATTATTTTATTTTTTTGTATGACAATGTTTGTATGTGAAGCACTTTGAGTCTGCCTTGGGTATGCTATATAAATAAAGTTGCCTAGCCTTACATCACAAAAAGGCTACATGGCTACATATACTTGTAGTTCTGTTTGCAGTTTCTTGCAGGTCATGAATTTGTTGAGGAGTGTAGCTGGCTGGCTGCGGACAAGGAAGTAGAGCAATATATATATTGCCCTAAATATAACCATGAATAGAGAATTGAAAAAAAAAATTGTGCACGTTAACATGTACACATACATGTGCACATACACGTATATGAGAATTCATATCAATACAGACCTGTAATTCATGTCGTAGACTTTTTCACACAGCTATAGATTTTTTTTTTTTTTCAATTCTCCATTTATGGTTTCATAATGACTGAGTCAACGTTAAAACAAATGAGTTTCAGCTCTAATGCTGCTACTGTCTGCAATATGTTTCTATTTAGATTATTTGTCAGGATATTTTGATATTATTGTCAGAGTCTGGTATTAACTAATGCAGGGCTTACACCAAAATATTTTCACAGTCACAGACTAAAAACTGCAAGAGAGAATTTAGCGGTGGTTCAAGTGTGATATTTAAAAAGGGTTTTGTAGACATGTAGATATGGGGGGTGGAGATGCAGCGACCACAGGAGGTCTGTTAACTTCCTGTTCGGGTTTCCAACTGTCTTCTCAGCAGCACAAGAGACACAAACTTGAAAAATAAACAACTGCTATTTACAGTGCTGTACTATTATTCAGATGAATGTACTTGATTAAATTGTTTTAATCAAGTACATACAGGGTTCTTCCCGTTCGTCTCGTCCCACCCCTAGTGCTGATAATGTAAGGGGCTGGTCTGGACAGAAAATGCCAGGGCTGAATCTTTGCCCCAGCCACCCATGCCCCCACCCGATGATTACAAAACAAAAATGAGCACTTGTCATTCCAATGACAATGCTGCGGCCTGTCTTCGTTATTTCACAACCGTTTTATGACTAGCTTTACTTTCGTAAGTAATCCAAACCTAAGTCAGATATGGCGACAGGTCAGGTTATGAAAATGTTCCGTTTCTTCTCCGTTAGTGAAGAGGTCTTTCAGGGAGCTCAGCGCTGACTATGATAGGATTATATAAAAGTGGAGGACAGGAAACAGACAGAAAAAAAAGATATGACACGACCTGATTGGAATGAGATTCAGCATCACAGAAAGAGATGGTAGAACACTAAATAAACTCTGTGTGATACAACCGATGAAAAGAAAGAACAACTCAGAAGGTGATACCTGCCTTCCTGTCCCACTAACGGAACTTCTTCTTTCTAGGTCTGCTTTCAGACCGGCTCATGTCCTAGATCCTTCTATCTGGAGGGACTTGCATGGAACCCCAACATGCTCCTTGAGGAGGAGGTTTAGGTTTGGGCTTCTTGCTAGAGGATGCCTACATGTAGGACACCGTAGCCTACACTTTTGCCCCCGATTCGACTTTCATGCAAGAAAATACACATGGTACACACTTATTTGGGCCAACGTTAGTTTCGGAACACAGCGAGTGTTTGTGTGGTTGATGTGGTCCAGATGCTAATCACTAAACTTCCAACTTCTCCCGGGAATCCTCACAGTGTGACTGAGTCACTCCTGCAACTCTCAATCAGAGGGGGTGTGGAGTGACCCTGAACTCAGTCTGAAGGATTGGCCATGCTAATGAGGATACTAACATCTGTGTTCCTGTGAACGGATCGTTTGATGAGAGGTGGACGATAACCGATGTAAAGTGCTTCGGAAAAGGGCTTCCCTAGTGAGAGTCGGGACATGTTTTAGATAGATCGATAGTCAGAGAGAGAGAGATACATATAAATATACATATAGATCTACAGATACAGAGAGACAGAGACAGAGACAGAGGAGAGAGAGAGAGGAGAGAGACAGAAAGAGAGATCACTCCAGCACTTCTCCTTTATCACAATATAAATATCCCTGTCCTGCTGAGAGAGGGCAGTCCACTGGTCTAACGGTAGAAGAGCATTAACACCTGATCTTATCTGTCGTCTTCCTGTCTATCTCTTGATCTTTAAAAGCAGCCAATCAGAACCAGTGAAGATGAAGACCTGTGGCCCCGTGACGAAGAGCATGCTGCTGCTGGCTGTGGTGGTCGCTCTGACCGTACAAGGATCTGCAGGTGAGGGGAGGATGGGGACGACGGGGACCTGGGTTCTCAGGGTACGCCATGAGAACCAATAAACGGACTGCCATCTTACAATGTGAAAGTTAGGGAAAACAAACCGTCTTTCTGTTTCTCCTTCAGCAGATTGGAAGGTCTCTGAATGCTGCACCAGGGTGTCCACACAGCAGATCACTGAAACCATTGTGGACTTCATGGTGCAACACAGAAACAATCACTGTGTCAATGCCATCATGTAAGCGACCAGCCACATGGAACGAATGTGCTCTTCAAAAGAACATCTCTAGCTTTGAACATGCGCTAGGATGTGTGTCTTCGTTTGAACGTGCGTGTTAGGATGTGTTAACCTCATACAGGGTGTCATCCGTGGCTCAGACTACTCACGGTGTCTCTGTGTTTTGTGTAGTTTCCAAACGGAGAGTGGTCGTTTGTACTGCTGCAAACATGATGAGCCCTGGGTGAGGAAGAAGGTCAGGCAGCTTAGGTAAGTGTCCCTCACTCATTCACTCAAATATTCATTCACACACATATTCATTCACTCACTCATTCATTCACACACATTTTATGAAAAACAAAATCTGAGTCTCTGTGTTTGTGTTTCCCAGGCCGAAAAAAAGAGCAGCATTGGCCTCCACCCCCTCCCTCCTGAAGCCTCCAGCCCCGCTCCTCCACCATTGGAGAGAACCACCGCCACGCCCTCAACGCATTATACCGTCCAATAGAAATGCTTCTTATTCAGCGCAGGCCAATGAGCACCAAGATGGCTGACCAGATACTTTTGAAGAGGAAAACAATGAACTGTTAGCTTTTTTTTTATTAATTTAGAGAACTCCAGATATAAAAGCAATATTGCGGAAGGGGTTAATGGCCAATGTGATTTTGTTTTAATGAGTTCTGAGTTTGTAGTCAGAACTCAAAAAAAGAGAATCAAATGTGGCCCTAATCCTATTCTCTACATTGTCAACCCCTTATAGGTTATTTATTAAATTATGATAATATAGCACGACATTTAAATGTATTTTCAAAAGAGAGTCCTATTTATAAATTGTATTTATCAATGTCGGCACATTATGTTACAATGTTATGTAAATGTAAATGTAAATGGACTGCATTTATATAGCGCTTTTCTGACCATCGGCCACCCAAAGCGCTTTACAATGTTGCCTCACATTCACCATTCACGCACACATTCACACACCGACGGCGGAGTCAACCATGCAAGGCGACAGCCAGCCCGTCGGGAGCTAACAGTCAGGGTTAGGTGCCTTGCTCAAGGACACCTCGACATCGAACCAGCAACCTTCAGGTTACCAGCCAACCCGCTCTACCTCCTGAGCTACTGCCGCCCATATGTCATTGTTATTCTATAAATTCACTGGATTTTTTGAAGGTTCGAGCCATTTATTGATTTATACGTTTTTAGCATTTTAATAATCAAAAGTATTTGGTGTGTTTGAATATAAATAAAATGTGTCCTATTCTTTAACCTGACTCATTATTTAAAGATTTTGACTTTTGGCATCTTCACCTCAATCTTTCAAAATAAACTCAGTAACTGCCTCCAAATCAACCATTACTTTACTACTTGTAAAATATCTAAACATAAACGCTTAGCTGAGAATATGGACAGGTCAGCCTCAGAGCCTCTCAGAAGGGTAACTCTGCTCCTTAAGTTATGGATCATTGGTTTCCTTCGTTCTGTCCTTGTTTTACATTTTCCTTTTACATCAAGGGCATTTAGCAGATTGTTTTATCCAAAGCGACTTACAACATGAACATTTATCAGAAGAAAGAGAGACAACAATATATTGCTGTCGTCATCCATGATACGATGCATATTAATAAGCACCAATAATGAATATCTTTTAAGGGAGTCGTGGTAAATCATGTGATTGTGCGATAAGAATTCCATTCTCCAGTTTATGAGATGAAAATGGACAGCCTGTGTTTTGGTTCGTGAGGCCTAAATTATAACCTTAGATTACCTTAAGCCCATCTATTTTCTGCGAACACCAAATATATTCTGTACGAATAAATTATCTAAATATACCACGGCCGGATCACTTGCATCCTTATATATCTTCATAAATTTGGTTTATCTTTCTAATCTACAGTAATTTGTCTGAACTCTTTTCACTCTGGCCACTGGAGAGCAGTCAAGAGATCTTGAGTCAGCATGAACGAGCAAGTTCACAAATGGGATCTGTTTTACATGACATCCATTCTATTAAAGCGATTGAGTGAGTCACTAGCTGCGTTTCCATCTAAAAGGTGATGGGAATCTTTAGAAAGTTCGCAAAAAAGTAAATCGAATTAGGTGTGTTTCGGGTAGTGGGAGCGGGTAACTACCCTAGTTCTGCCTGAAAGTGGCGCTGTAGGCAAAAAATGTATGCCGATACGTGGCTGTAATAAATGGTAGAAATAGAAAAGCTGTAACAAATGTAACAAAAAGCGGTAAGTCTGCCAATAGAGAGGAGTAACAACAAACAACAAACATGGGGAGAGGAATTCAGCAGCAATTGGTTTCCCTTGGGCAAGTCATAACTGTTCTTTCAGTTAAGTTATCATTGGCTATTTTAACTTCAATCCGTAGACGAAGAAATAGAGAAATTACAATGTACACAGCGGTAGCAAGGGAAATACGAGGACGACGTTGAGTGCCTTACGTATGGGAGAGCACAATAGGATGCTGACGTTACACGTTGATGTCGGCAGGGTTGCTATGGCCGGTCGTTATGCGGAAATCTGAAAGACTGTCAGTCCTGTGTGTTCAAAGTTCGCTACGTCACAGCTGTTTCGAAAAGTGTGTTTCCATCTCCCATTTTGCAAATTTACTCTCGTTCGCATTTCTCAAAAACCACCTCAAGCGAGCGGAAAACCTTTTTTGCGAATTAGAGGATTTTTACGCGAATTTTGGTGTTTCCATCACCGTTTACTGACTCGATACTTCAAAGTTCGCATGAAATCAGGGAGGATGGAAACGCACCTAGTGTGTGAGGGAGTGATGTCTGGGAATGTGAACCTTGTGTCTACTGAGTGAGGGAGGCACGTGATGGAGGTTGTTAGTTGTTCCCATGGTAACCTGGTCAGTCTCTAAGGTATGCACGTGATGCATGAGAATGGGGTGTGGCTCCTGGGATTAACGCTTACTCTGACCACCTTTAAATCAAGACTGAAGACTTTTGTGTATGCTTTAGTTCTGCTTAATCTTAAATACGTTACAGAGAGAAAGATACATGATCTGATACCAGAGAGAAAGGATAAGGGTTTGAGACAAAATTTCTGTCTGGTTTAAAGTCTTACAATCTGGGTTTGAGTCCCGGCAAAAGGTGTCTTTTCTTATCATCATCATCATGACACCTCTCTCTCTCTCTCTCTCTCTCTCTCTCTCTCTCTCTCTCTCTCTCTCTCTCTCTCTCTCTCTCTCTCTCTCTCTCTCTCTCTCTCTCTCTCTCTCTCTCTCTCTCTCTCTCTCTCTCTCTCTCTCTCTCTCTCTCTCTCTCTCTCTCTCATTTGCTTCATTCAAAAGTTGGAGCACAATTTTTCCCACTTCATTGAAACGCTCTCGTAGGGACAGGAAGTGAATCATGACCTCAAGTGTCCGTTCAGACAGACAGTGATACGGAGGAAAGGCCTTTGGGGAGAAAATGAGGAAACAATCGAGTGAAAACGATGAGCACATGACCAAAATTCTGAAACATGCAGTGTAAATCATGGAGCATATTCTAAAGACGGGGCGGAAAAAACATTTAGAAGATGCTGTTTTCATCCAAACGATATGCAGGTGAGGATGAGAGGAAAGAAGACATACAGCCAATATTATATGTAGAGTTACCAAACACATTCCAAACAAGCAAGTTATGCAGACACACCTGGACAGAGAGCCGACCAGAGTGGCTATTGGGACAACCAGAGGTGCACATATTGGGGTAGACATATATGGTAGCCAATTATATTAATTTTTTACTTTCAATATGGCTTCAAACCAAAGCTGATACTTAGAAACATCAGACTCATGTTAACCACATTGTACCTTTACCAGCAGGGTTCAATGGTGTACGGACGATTAGAACAAAATTGATAGACAAAAGTGTTAAAAAGATGGGAGGACAGTCTTGCCATCGTTACTCGCCCCCACCCCATGATGTCAAAACTAAAACGAGAATGTTTATGTCATCAGGTTCAACTGACTAATGTCATTCTATGTCATTCCAATGACTGAGAATGGAAATAATTCGGACCAGTCACATAAACAAAAGATTACATGGTCGTTCACCTAGCGGCCATTTTGGTTCTAATCCCACGTTAATTTCTTTCAAGACGCAGCAGAACCAACATGGCCGACAGGTGAATAAGGCCGGTATTAACTTACAGGAAACAAAGGCGTAGGAGACATTCTTTCTAGGTTTGCAATCTTGTCCCTTTCTTGGTTCCTTCCCTTTTCCAGAGCAAAGGGACTTGAGAGTGTTCCGATATTGCATCAGAAAGCGGTTGGAAAAGGGCTTCTCTAAGGAGGGTCGAGAGACGTCACTCCAGCACTTCTCCTTTTCACAATATAAATATCCCTGTCCTGCTGAGAGACGGCAGTCCACTGGTCTAACGGTACACGAGTATTAACACCTGATATTCACGGTCGTCTTCCTGTCTATCTCTTGATCGTTAAAAGCAGCCAATCAGAACCAGTGAAGATGACGACCTGTGGCACCGTGACGAAGAGCCTGCTGCTGCTGGCTGTGGTGGTCGCTCTGACCGGACAAGGATCTGCAGGTGAGGGGAGGATGGGGCCGACGGGGACCTGGGCTCTCAGGGGACGCCACGAGAACCAAGATACGGACTGCCATCTTACAATGTCAAAGTTAGGGAAAACTAACCGTCTTTCTGTCTCTCCTTCAGCAGTTGAGAAGTTCTCTGATTGCTGCACCAAGGTGTCCACACAGCAGATCACTGAAACCATCGTGGACTACATGGTGCAAAAGAGAAACAATCACTGTGTCAATGCCATAATGTAAGTGACAAGCAATATGGGATGAATGTGGTCTTCAACAGAAACATCTCTACCTTTGAACGTGTGTTCGGTTATGGGTCTTCTTTTAAACGTGTGTTTTAGGATGTCATCATGGCTCAGACTACTCACGGTGTCTCTGTGTTTTGTGTAGTTTCCAAACGGAGAGTGGTGGTTTGTACTGCTTTAAACATGATGAGCCCTGGGTGATGAAGAAGTTCAGGCAGCTTAGGTAAGTGTCCCTCACTCATTCATTCACATATTCATTCACTCACACACTCATTCATTCACAAACTCATTCATTCACACACAGTTTATGAAAAAGAAAAAATCTAAGTCTCTGTGTTTGTGTTTCACAGGAGGACAAAAAGAGCAGCATTGGCCTCCACCCCCTCCCTCCTGAAGCTCATCACCTCCAGCTCCTCTCCTCCACCATTGGAGTGAACCACCGCCACGCCCTCAACGCATTATACCGTCCAATAGAAATGCTTCTTATACAGCGCCGGCCAATGAGCTCCAAGATGGTTGACCAGATACTTTTGAAGAGGAAAACAATGGACTGCTCGATTTAAAAAAAAAAAATAATTTAGAGTACTCCAGATATTTTATTATTTCTAAGTCTGAACTCAGAACTCAAGAAAAAGAATCACATTTTGCCCTAATCCTCTTCTCTACATTGTCAACCCGTTATAGGTTATTTATTATATTATAATAATATAGCACAACATTTAAATGTATTTTCAAAAGATAGTCCTATTTATTAATTGTATTTATCAATGTCAGCGCATTGTGATACAATGTTGTATCATTGTTTATATGTTACAACCCAGTCTCACGGAAATATTTGACGCTGTCACGTCACGTCATTTAAATTATTCACTCGTGATCTGGGAATGGGATCTGGGATCTGGGAATTTTTCTTTTGTGGTTTGCCTTCAGATCAACACACCTGCATTAAATGTATCCGTGAATTGTCACAATTTCTCAGAATCAATGGTGAAAGTAGAAACGGGTGACCAATAGCTGTCATAATGTTAGAAACTTGTGCTTTTGGCACGAAAATTAGAAATTACGTGTCCCAGATCACGAATGAATAGATTAAATGACGTGACAGAGTCACGTATTTCCGTGAGACTGGGTTGTAAACTAACAGGATTTGATGAAGGTTCTAGCTATTTATTAATTTATACGTTTTTAGCATTTTAATTTTCAAATGTATTTTGTGTGTGAATATAAATAAAATATGTCCTATTCTATAAGTTGACTCTCTATCTCCATTATTTCATGATTTTGTTTTTGGCATCTTCACACCAATCTTTGAAAATAACCTCAGTAACTGCCTCCAAATCAACCATTAGTTTCCTTCATTCTGTCCTTTGTTTTACATTTTCATTTTACATTCAAGGCATTTGGCAGACACTTTTATCCAGAGTGACTTGCAGTATGTACATTTTTCCGAAGAAAGAGAAACAACAATATATCGCTGTCGGTACAGTAAGCTTCATCATAGAACCAAGTGCCAAGCACCAACAATCGCTAGGTTGACCCATTCCCCGTATACAGCAAAGATAGCTAGGATAAGATGCTACACCATGCCAAGTACTATTCTTAAATGCAAGGACATACAACACACAAAAAGTGTGTACTTTAAGTGGCAGAACGTACAACATACGATGAGTTGATTTACTGCTGTCAATCAGGGCCTGTATTAACTTCTAAGAAACCCACATAGGAGACGTCATTTCTTGGTATGCAATCCCCATTCCTCTTTCCTTTCTGAGTTCCTTCCCTTTTTCACCCATAGGGACTTTAAAAAGACATCCGATACATCCATAGAAGGGCTTCCCTAAAGGGGGTTTAGGGGATCTTGTTCTACCGGTAGCTTAAAGGCATTGGAGACCCAACTCCACTGCTTTCGTCTGTGAGTCCAACACCCCGGCAACGTTATCTGCACGCCTTGGAAACATGACAAACTTGTTTAATCACCTAAGGCGCAATCCCAATGTTGCTTACGATGAATTGGCAACGAAACAAAAACACAAGACCACAACCCAGACGACAGCAGGACAGACGTCGATTACAACCACTCTGTATAATGCGACTCCCTATCCGTCGAATTCAGATAACCACACGAAAATCACTGCTGCCATCGGGTATTTTTTAGTTATAGATATGCACCAGTAAAGTCGAGGGCGTTGCCATCTCGGCACCATTTCAGCAGAGTGGTTCCGCCAAATATGCATGAGAAATGTCGAAAAGAAGTTGAAGAAGTGTCTACATTGGACAACTTCACAGCGACGGCAGATCTATGGTCAAGCCGCACGATGGAGCCATATATTAGCCTGACAGTGCACTTCATTGATACCGAATTTACTTTGAGAGTGAGATGTCTCCAAACGGCGTTCATGTCCAAAGACCATACTGGACGCAGCATCGCCCATGGACTGAGGGAAGCAATTGCCTAAATTGCACTTTCGGCAATTTTTTTGTACAAAAAGCGATGAAGGTTAGATAAGTGATGGTACTCAGCTCAGTGAACCAGATAACAAAATAATTAAATGATTATGACAATATCATGCCACTGCCCCTTTTTCATACTATGCCATCATAGCCTACTAAATATATTATGTTATATGCCTATATTATAATATTTTATTAATCTCAGCTCAAGCTTAACTCGCAAACACTGCTTGGAAACAATACCTTGGCTCAATGTGTGGCAGAGATGTAGAACAGGCCAGAACTGCATTCATTATCTCTCAGTAAATTAACTATAATGGCAGTTTTCATGGTTTTCATGGGGGATCTGTTTCAAACAGAATGACTTCCCAGGTGTAGTGTAGCCTTCCCATTACTAGCCAAATAATAGCATGATTGCTCTTCTGTCATACAATGTGATACTAAATGTGTTTTGATTTTAGAGAATTCAATAAAGGTGCAGGATCGGCCGTGCGATGGGGGTCTGCAAGAGGTTGGTCAGCAGTTTTTTCTACAAAAGAAAAAAGGGAACTTCCCCTTCAGGGAACACTCCCTGAAGGAGTGACGGACTGGGATTAAAAAACGGCCTTGCCATTTTCACCCACCAGCGGCCCACACGGGGACGCGCACGCACCCGCAACACACAGACATAACTTCACATGCACGGAAATAACACCCACTTTTCATCACCCATTGGTGATGAACTCTCTAACTTTAATATGCATGAAGACTGACTGTCCTCACTGTCCTCCTCTTTTACTCCCTGCCCCTGGTCTGTTTGCTCAGTGTCTTGAACATTAGTGTTCGCGCATTTTTCACTGTCAGCCAACAGTCATTTCCTGGATTTTGCTCTCTTTTTCTCCGCTCTTCCCTTCTGTCGCTTAATTCCTCGATTCATAGTTCATACTCATAGTAACCTCAGCAGACGGGTATCTTCCAACTTTCAACTTCCAACAACCCTCTATACGCAGACGCGGTCTGATTCGGTTTTGAAATTCCCAGAAGTCATTGCTTCATATAACTTTTTTAAACCAAAAATAAAATTAAAAATACAGGCAGATTTGTTGTATTTCAATTTCAAACAAAGCACTTTTTAAACATCTGATTGAATAAGGCTTCAAAATAATGTAGACAGATGTAAATATTAAGGGCAACCATGACTGTAATATATAGACACTCATATCTGGTATAAAGACAAATGGCTAATTTCAAGCTTTTAACATTATAGATGCTTGATAGTGTGCCAAGAGATAATGTGGGGCCGCGTTGCGACGAAGCGGCCGCGCGAAGCCGACAAGCATGCCACCCTGTGATTGGCCGGCCCAAACGGCCCACGAGAGGCCGCGGCCCCTCTGGCATCTGCCCGAATGCCAGACCGTCCAGTCCGTCACTGCCCTGAAGACAGTATGTCAAACCAGATGGGGTTCTAGGCAGGCCATGAGCGAGAGGATCCTTGAGCAGCAGAAGGCCATTGCCCAGGTGATCTCTAATGAACGGAAACTCAGACATCTCACCCTCTCCCGGCAGGATGTTGATGTGCTAGAAGCTGACAATAAGTCACTTAGCCCCCTGGTTGAATTCACGGATGCACTTTCTGGAGAGAAATATGTAAGTGTGTTGTGGCAACCCAGTCCCAAACCCTCAGGCCAGGTGGCCCGAGGGGTGGATGGTGTATACCGCCGATATCCACCAGCCGGAGACAGAGAGCGTCCATTGCGTCGACAACTGCGGCAGAGGGCAAGGAAGATCAGGTACCCTTTAAAAGACTGTTTGATGTTCTCCCAGGGGAGGGAACCGGGAGTCCGAGCGGAGCAGAGTATCTCCAGGACCCGAAACCCGATACGGACAGTCAGGTAGACTCGTTGATTTAACGGACTTTCCAACAAGCGGCCACGAGAGAACCCGCACGCCAGGGTGACGCGCGCCGACACGGCACGCACCACGGGGACGGCATCACCAACGGGAGTGAACTCCCTCGCCAGGGACGCCAGGGACGAGACAGGCCCGGCCGGAAAGACAATGCCCTGGACTCTACCGTGACTCACGGAGTCACCTGTATGATATTTGGTTTCCCCGTGTTGGGCACAGACCCACACGTTGTTTTACGTTATTTAATGAATAAACGCCCTACCGGGCTTTGAACGGGTCTTGGCGTTTGTTGTTTTCCTGCGTGAGAGAGACTTTCCTGGGGCCCGGTCGCCACAGTGTCTTTTGTGAAACCAACCCTTCACCTCTTCAACAATTGAGGACAGAGGGGGGGTACATAGAAAATAATAGGGGCGGCTTTTTTGACGCGCGCCGTTCGGAGGTGGTGTGTTTTAGTCGTAGCCTATACTCACAACTGAGGAGGACACTTTGACGTGGTGGAAAGGTACCCAAATGATGCTCCCACCCACGTCTTTCAAAATTGGCCAGGAAAAATGTGTGTATTCCTGCCACAAGTTCCTCTTCAGAGCGAGTCTTTAGCACTCATGCGTGCTCGCTTGCGCTCATCTCTGAAGCCTGATCATGTTAACAGGCTTGTGTTTCTGGCAAAAAACCTTTTAAGTCTGTGCCATATTCACCTAAAATGATTCTGAAGTTCAAGACAAGATCATTTCAGTGATTTCCGAGTATGATGGGCGTTAGATTAACGTTAGATTAAAAATGTGTCAGTGCACTAAAAACGAGAAAAAGTTACTTTTAAGTTTGTTTAATTCGTTCTGTCTTATTACATTTTCTAGTATATTTATTTTATTCATTGAAAGTTTCATAGAAATTGCAGAACAGCTGGATACATTTATTTGCACATTATTTTCAATTTGAACATTTTCAAATTGAAAATAACAAACTAACAGTTTGTGTACTGTGTAGTTTAAGAATTTTGAAAACTCAGTTATCACCAAACATCTAACTTCTCCTGGGAATCATCACAGAGTGACTGAGCAACTCCCGCCACTGTAAATCAGAGAGGGTGGGGAGAGACCCTGAACTCAGTCTGAAGCACTGGCTATGCTAATGAGGATACTAGCATGTTCCTGTGAACGGTTGGTTTGACGAGTGGTGGACGATAACTGGTTTTAGTGCTGGAGCACTGGAGTTTTATTCCTGAAAGAGGCCGTGTAAACATGTGTCTGTCTGTTTGTCTGTCTCTCCGTCTGTCTGAATGTCGCCAGTCAACTAAACAAAAGATTACAAGGTCGTTCACCTAGCGGCCATTTTGGTTCTAAACCCACGTGCAGTTCTTTCAAGACGCAGCAAAACCAACATGGCCGATGTTGCGTCAGGAAGAGGTCGGAAAAGGGCTTCCCTAGGGAGGGTCGGGACATGTAAGAGGTAGACAGATACATAAAGATCAATATCTTGATAGATCTAGATAGATCTACAGACAGAGAGATTGAATGGGCGAGTTTGTGTGTGCGTGTGCGTGTGCGTGTGTGTGTGTTTATAAGGTGTTCATGAAATGCCTCCTCTCCCGTATTCTACCGTGGCTAGTGGAAAATAATATTCTGTCCACAAAGCAGAAAGCCTACATAGAAAGGCAAGGGATGAATGAACATCGTTTTTGCCTTAAGACCGGCATTGATGATTTTAAACGCGATTCATCCCGCTTTTACGCAGTGTTTTTAGATTTCCGTGACGCATTTGGAACCCTGGCGCACAACATTATGTTTAGATCCCTGGAAGAAATACATCTGCCTCAGGTGTATATAGACATGGTCAAAGACGTCTATAAGGATTCCTTTATCCAAGTGATATGCGGCAAACAGCTCACGGACCCCATCCCATTACAACTGGGTATAAAGACGGGCTGCCCGTGGAGAGCGGTGGACTTTGTGCTGGCAATCAATGGATGGATACGGTGGATGTGCCAGTGTGCGCCCCTTAACACCTACTCCCCCAACCCCGTGCAGGGGTACGCAGACGACGTGGTCGTATGCTCCCGACATGAAGGCGTTATAAAAGACATGCTTTCCAGGACTGACTCTTTTTTAGAGTGGTCTGGACTACAGGTGAAACAATCCAAATGTGCTGTCTTTTACGAGAGGAGGAGTGGCGGCAATCGCTGGTATCATGCCAAATCAGACACAATCCCAACATTTACAATAAACAATGTACCAATCAGAGTCTTTGCGCGCCACGAAACATACAGCTACCTCGGCCATAAATGTAATATCGCCGGGGAGTGGACAGCGCAAGTAGACGAGATTGTCACAGACTACATGGCCAGGCTGGACATGATACACTCCTCTCCTCTCCCTCTGGTTATGAAACTGGAAGCGATCGGGCAAATTGCTCTGGCCAAAATACACCATCTCTTCTCCAATGTTCATATACCAAAGAAGGTACTGTACGAACTCAACAACAAAACTGTACAACGAGTGAGAGAGTGGTTTGGCATGAGCACACACACAACCAGTGACTTCATTTTTCACAGTAAGCGGAAGGGGGGGCTGGGGATAACAGACATTGAATGGACATATATTTCCACACGCCTTACCCATTTATTAAACATGCTTAACAGCGACGACCAGGCAGTCAGAGAGATCGCCAGAGCCTTGCTCATTCTCGACCTGGAGCGGCGCAAGGTCCCGAAAACGAGCGACCCCCCCAGCTTCCTTGGGTTTAAAAAGAAGCCCAGTGGTAAACTGGACACCAATGCACCAGGGTTTGGCGTAAACTCTGACTGGCCCGATCTGAACGACCTGTGTGGATGGACTGGTGTTTCCCTGGAGTGGAAAAGGGCGGACAACGAGACGGTGACCGTCTCCAAGTCTGTGATCGCGGACCTGTCAATAAATGTGCGCGCAACAGTGAGCCGCGACGGAACATCCAGCGTGCTCCCCACCATCGGCGCGCGCGCGCACCTTCTCACGCTCAGAGAGCAAGAGAGGAAGGAGCGCTGGAGAGGACTGAGGCTGCAAGGAAAGCTTGCCTGCCTCCAGTCAGCTGATCACTCTGTGTCCCACTCAATTCTAAAAAATGCAGCTATCGATGAGGAAATCCTTATTTTTACGATAAAGGCACGCCTCCAGGTGCTGCCAACAAAACTGAATCTGTCCATCTGGTATCCAAATAATCATGACTCTCACTGTCTACACCATGGACAGCGTCAGACCATAGAGTCCATGTCCCATATTTTAAACGGTTGTAATGTTTACCAAGGACTGTACATAGCTAGGCATGACAGGATTGTTGATATTATCACCAAAGATGTGTCACCCATGTTTTATTCCTCTGTGTTGTTCTACAAACATTCATGTGTAAAACCAGAAATGTTTCAATGCAATGACCCCCATGTATTTAAAGATATAACAGCAAATACACCGGATGTCATTGTGATTGATGGGAATAGCAGAGAGGTTTTCCTATGGGAAGTTGGTTGTACTTTTGACTCAAGTTTGGAGGAAGCTTTCCTTACTAAAAAGGTTAAATATCAACCATTAGTGCAAGCTATTATACATTTAGGCTATAAATGCCAGCTTATCGTTTTTATTTTCGGCAGCCCAGGTCATGTCCACAGGCTGGTGGTCAGAGGCTTGAGAATTATGAGGTTGTCCAAATGTAAAGCCAAGCAGCTTGCAACATATGGCTCAATCTCCTCCATTATAGGCAGCCGAGCTATTTGGAGGAGGAGGTGTTTTCTGTACCCATAGATTTTCTCTGTCAGTTAACAGACTGTGCTCAACCAACGTTGATTGAATAAGCCCATGTGTAAGTATTGTCTATTCTGTGCATGTTTGACTTAAGTACTTTAACATGTTGTTTCGAGGATGTAGGGCATCAAAAGCAACTGAAAATATTTGCGCCCTTGCAATGTATTTTATAAATGCGGACACAAATAAAGATATTGAAATGTGTGTGTGTGTGTGTGTGTGTGTGTGTGTGTGTGTATGAGAGTGAGAGTGAGAGAGACCACTCCAGCACTTCTCCTTTTCACAATGTAAATATCCCTGTCCTGCTGAGAGAGGGCAGTCCACTGGTCTAACGGTAGAAGAGCATTAACACCTGATCTTATCTGTCGTCTTCCTGTCTATCTCTTGATCGTTAAAAGCAGCCAATAAGAACCAGCGAAGATGACGACCTGTGGCACCTTGACGAAGAGCATGCTGCTGCTGGCTGTGGTGGTCGCTCTGACCGGACAAGGATCTGCAGGTGAGGGGAGGATGGGGACGACGGGGACCTGGGTTCTCAGGGTACGCCACGAGAACCAAGATACGGACTGCCATCTTACAATGAGAAAGCTGGGAAACTAACCGTCTTTCTGTCTCTCCTTCAGCAGATTGGAAGGTCTCTGCATGCTGCAAGAAGGTGGCCAGAAATTTGAGCACTGAAACCATCGTGGACTACATGGTGCAAAACAAAAACCCTCCCTGTGTCAATGCCATCATGTAAGTGACCAGCCATATGAAATGAATGCGTTCTTCAAAAGAAACATCTCTAGCTTTGAATGTGCGCTAGGATGTGTGTCTTCGTTGAAACTTGCGTGTTAGGATGTGTTAACCTCATACAGGGTGTCATCCATGGCTCAGACTAATCGCGGTGTCTCTGTGTTTTGTGTAGTTTCAAAATGGAGAGTGGTCGTTCGTTCTGCCTCAAACATGATGAGCCCTGGGTGAGGAAGAAGATCAGGCAGCTTAAGTAAGTGCCCCTCACTCATTCACTCACATATTCATTCACTCACACACTCATTCATTCACACAGTTTATTAACAATTAAATGTAAGTTTCTGTGTTTGTGTTTCACAGGGCGAAAAAAAGAGCAGCATTGGCCTCCGCCACTGCCTTCCTGTAGCTCATCACCTCCAGCTCCTCTCCTCCACCATTGGAGGGAACCACCGCCACGCCCTCAACGCATTATACCGTCCAATAGAAATGCTTCTTATTCAGCGCAGGCCAATGATCATCAAGATGGCCGACCAGATACTTTTGAAATGGAAAACAATGAACTGCTAGAACCTTTTTTCAAATTAATTTAGAGAACTCCAGATATACAAGCATTTTTGCGGAAGTAGTTTAAGGGCCAGATGAGAGTTCTGAGTTTGAAGTCAGAACTCAAAAAAAGAGAATCACATGTCACACTAAACATATTCTCTACATTGTCAACCTGAAAGGGGTTATTTATTAAATTATGATAATTGAGCACAACATTTAAATGTATTTTTGAAAAGTGAGTCCTATTTATTAATTGCATTCATCAATGTCGGCGCATTATGTTACAATGTTGAATCGTTGTTTATCTATAAGTTCACTGGATTTGATGAAGGTTCTAGCTATTTATTAATTTATACGTTTCCAGAATTTTAATGTTCAACAGTATTTTGTGTGTTTGAATATAAATAAAATATGTCCTATTCTATATCCCGGCTCTCTATCTTCTTTATTTTATGATTTTTCTTTTTGCATCTTTACCCCAATCTTTGAAAATAACCTCAGTAACTGCCTCCAAATCAACCATTGCTTTACTTATGGTGAAAATATCTAAACATAAACGCTTAGCTGAGCATATGGACAGGTCAGCCTCAGAGCCTCTCAGAAGTGTCACTCTGCTCTTTAAGTTATGGATTATTGGTCTCCTTTACTCTGTCCTTGCTTTACAATTAAATTTTACATTAACGGCATTTAGCAGACGCTTTTATCCAAAGCGACTTCAGTTCCAGCTGCATCTCACTGGCACAGAGTCGGCGCTAAGCCAAAACAACATACCAAAGTGAATCAACAAGTTCACTCAACGCCAAATGCTAAGCTACCCAAAGCTAAAGTTGCATGTATCAGCCGGATTAGCCCGTCACTGAAGTTAACCCTGCCGCTGAAGAACCGTTCCCTGCCTCTTCAAGAGTCCACGAACGTGCCTAACACCCATGCACCCTTGAGCCCCGAGATGCGTCCGGACGGACAGTGCGGACAGAGACGGAACAAGAACCAGTCGCCATGGAGGAGAGCTGCGCATGTAACGGCCACCCGTGCACCCCTGAGCCCCGACATGCGTCCGGACAGACGGTGCAGACTCTCCAATCAGGCAATTTCCGAAAAGCTTTGAAAACTGCAGTTATTAAACCCCTTTTAAAAAAGCGGAGCCTAGATGCCTCTATTATTAACAACTACAGACCAATATCAAATCTACCCTTCATAAGTAAAATCATTGAGAAAGTTGTCCTCCAGCAACTTGATCATTTCCTGGCATCAACTGGTTGCTATGACACCTTCCAATCAGGATTTCGACCCCTGCACAGCACTGAGACCGCCCTTATTAAAGTTGTAAACGACATCCGTCTTAACACAGACTCTGGCAAAACCTCAATACTAATGCTACTTGACCTCAGTGCTGCATACGACACTGTAGACCATACAATACATCTGGACAGGTTAGAAAACTGGGTGGGGCTTTCAGGCACAGTCTTAAATTGGTTCAGGTCCTACCTACAAAATAGGAACTACTTTGTTTCCATTGGCGACTTTCTATCAGAATCAACCAACTTGTCATGTGGAGTCCCACAAGGTTAGATCTTAGGACCCTCTTTATTCAACATCTACGTGCTCCCACTAGGGCAAATCATGCAAAATAACAATATTGACAATCATTGGAATGCCGATGACACGCAGAACTATGTATCGCTATCACCAAATGACTATCGGCCCATAGATCTGCTCTGCCAGTGCATTGAGCAAGTGAAAGACTGGATATGCCAACATTTCCTTCAACTAAATGACGATAAAACAGAGATAATTGTATTTGGTTCTAAAACGGAAAGGCTTAAAGTAACCCAACACCTTGCTGCTGATGCTGCTGCTCGAGTTCTAACAAAGACGAAATACATATTACACCAATTCATAAATCGTTACATTGGCTTCCTGTAGATCAGATAATTGATTTTAAAATCATGTTGCTAACCTATAAATCCCTACATGGTTTAGGCCCAAAATATTTAAGTGATATGCTTCCACTACATAAGCCTTCTAGACCACTAAGATCTTCTAAGACCAATATGTTAATTATCCCCAGAGTAAACACGAAACACGGGAAAGCAGAATTTAGTTACTATGCAACATATAGCTGGAATAAACTCCCTGAGGATTTAAGACTTGCCCCAACTCGGAGCACCTTTAAAACAAGACTGAAGACTTATATGTTACTTTATGTAACTTTATATTTTACTCTTTTCTTTGCATATGTTTTCTTTTACTTATCTATCATTTTATTTTATGTATGACAATGTTTGTATGTGAAGCACTTTGAGTCTGCCTTTTGTATGCATGCCTTGGGTATGCTATATAAATAAAGTTGCCTTACATCACAAAAAGGCTACATGGCTACATATACTTGCAAGTACACAGATACTGAGTACAAGTTCTGTTTGCTGTTTCTTGCAGGTCATGAATTTGTTGAGGAGTGTAGCTGGCTGGCTGCGGACGAGGAAGTAGAGCAATATATATATATTGCCCTAAATATAACCATGAATAGAGAATTGAAAAAAAGATTGTGCACATGTTAACATGTACACAGACATGTGCACATACACGTATATGAGAATGCATATCTATTCAGACCTGTAATTCATGTCTCAGACTTTTTCACACAGCTATAGATACATTTTTCTTTTTCTATTCTCTATTTATGGTTTCATAATGACTGAGTCAACGTTAAAACAAATGAGTTTCAGCTCTAATGCTGCTACTGTCTGTAATATGTTTCCATTCAGATTATTTGTCATGATATTTTGCTATTATGGTCCGAGTCTGGTCTTAACTAATGCTGGGCTTACACCAAAATATTTTCACAGTCACAGACTAAAAACTGCAAGAGAGAATTTAGCGTTGGATCAAGTGTGATATTTAACAAGGGTTTTGTAGATATGTAGATATGGGGGGTGGAGATGCAGCGACCACAGGAGGACTGTTAACTTCCTGTTCGGGTTTCCAACTGTCTTCTCAGCAGCACAAGAGACACAAACTTGAAAAATAAACAACTGCTATTTACAGTGCTGTACTATTATTCAGATGAATGTACTTGATTAAATTGTTTTAATCAAGTACATACAGGGTTCTTCCCGTTCGTCTCGTCCCACCCCTAGTGCTGATAATGTAAGGGGCTGGTCTGGACAGAAAATGCCAGGGCTGAATCTTTGCCCCAGCCACCCATGCCCCCACCCGATGATTACAAAACAAAAATGAGCACTTGTCATTCCAATGACAATGCTGCGGCCTGTCTTCGTTATTTCACAACCGTTTTATGACTAGCTTTACTTTCGTAATTAATCCAAACCTAAGTCGGATATGGCGACAGGTCAGGTTATGAAAATGTTCCGTTTCTTCTCCGTTAGTGAAGAGGTCTTTCAGGGAGCTCAGCTCTGACTATGATAGGATTATATAAAAGTGGAGGACAGGAAACAGACAGAAAAAAAAAATATGACACGACCTGATTGGAATGAGATTCAGCATCACAGAAAGAGACGGTAGAACACTAAATAAACTCTGTGTGATACAACCGGTGAAAAGAACGAACAACTCAGAAGGTGATACCTGCCTTCCTGTCCCACAAACGGAACTTCTTCTTTCTAGGTCTGCTTTCAGACCGTCTCCTGTCGTAGATCCTTCTATCTGGAGGGACTTGCATGGCACCCCAACATGCTCTTTGAGGAGGAGGTTTAGGTTTGGGCTTCTTGCTAGAGGATGCCTACATGTAGGACACCGTAGCCTACACTTTTGCCCCCGATTCGACTTTCATGCAAGAAAATACACATGGTACACACTTATTTGTGCCAACGTTAGATTCGGAACACAGCGAGTGTTTGTGTGGTTGATGTGGTCCAGATGCTAATCACTAAACTTCCAACTTCTCCCGGGAATCCTCACAGTGTGACTGAGTCACTCCTGCAACTCTCAATCAGAGGGGGTGTGGAGTGACCCTGAACTCAGTCTGAAGGATTGGCCATGCTAATGAGGATACTAACATCTGTGTTCCTGTGAACGGATCGTTTGATGAGAGGTGGACGATAACCGATGTAAAGTGCTTGTTTGAGCCATTTAGAGGTCTTTTGTGTTGAATATTTTTAAGTAAATATATTTGGAGTCTAACGCTAAAAGTACGAGTTATGAAGTATAAAGTTTATAAAATATTAATCAAATTTCCTTTCACATGTATATTTATGCACTTTGTGATGACGTGGTGATTAGTCCGTTGTGTCACCCATGGAAGTAGGTGTGTCACACTCTACCTGGAGCCTATTGGAGGCCCTCATACGTGCTTCCCAAGAAATGTGGGTCGGACTACCTCTGCCTCAGGAATAAATAGGGCGAACAAAGGGTTTGCCACTTCAGTGCTGGAGTGTTACTGCTGATAGAGGCAGATTTAACAAGTGTCTCTGTTTGTCTGTCTCTCCGTCTGTCTGGCGCCAGTCAACTAAACAAAAGATTACATGGTCATTCATCTAGCGGCCATTTTGGTTCTAAACCCACGTGCACTTCTTTCAAGACGCAACAGAACCAACATGGCCGATATTGCGTCAGGAAAAGGTCGGAAAAGGGCTTCCCTAGTGAGAGTCGGGACATGTTTTAGATAGATCGATAGTCAGAGAGAGATACATATAAATATACATATAGATCTACAGATACAGAGAGACAGAGACAGAGACAGAGGAGAGAGAGAGAGGAGAGAGACAGAAAGAGAGATCACTCCAGCACTTCTCCTTTTCACAATATAAATATCCCTGTCCTGCTGAGAGAGGGCAGTCCACTGGTCTAACGATAGCAGAGCATTAACACCAGATCTTCTCTGCCGTCTTCCTGTCTATCTCTTGATCTTTAAAAGCAGCCAATCAGAACCAGTGAAGATGACGACCTGTGGCCCCGTGACGAAGAGCATGCTGCTGCTGGCTGTGGTGGTCGCTCTGACCGTACAAGGATCTGCAGGTGAGGGGAGGATGGGGACGACGGGGACCTGGGTTCTCAGGGTACGCCATGAGAACCAATAAACGGACTGCCATCTTACAATGTGAAAGTTAGGGAAAACTAACCGTCTTTCTGTTTCTCCTTCAGCAGATTGGAAGGTCTCTGAATGCTGCACCAGGGTGTCCACACAGCAGATCACTGAAACCATTGTGGACTTCATGGTGCAACACAGAAACAATCACTGTGTCAATGCCATCATGTAAGTGACCAGCCATATGGAACGAATGTGTTCTTCAAAAGAACATCTCTAGCTTTGAACATGCGCTAGGATGTGTGTCTTCGTTGAAACTTCTGTGCTAGGATCAGTGTTAACCTCATACAGGGTGTCATCCATGGCTCAGACTAATCACGGTGTCTCTGTGTTTTTTCTGTAGTTTCCAAACGGAGAGTGGTCGTTTGTACTGCTGCAAACATAATGAGCCCTGGGTGATGAAGAAGGTCAGGCAGCTTAGGTAAGTGTCCCTCACTCATTCACTCACATATTCATTCACACACATATTCACTCACTCACTCATTCATTCATTCACACACATTTTATGAAAAACTAAATCTGAGTCTCTGTGTTTGTGTTTCCCAGGCCGAAAAAAAGAGCAGCATTGGCCTCCACCTCCTCCCTCCTGAAGGTCATCACCTCCAGCTCCGCTCCTCCACCATTGGAGGGAACCAACGCCACGCCCTCAGCGCATTATACCGTCCAATAGAAATGCTTCTTATTCAGCGCAGGCCAATGAGCACCAAGATGGCTGACCAGATACTTTTGAAGAGGAAAACAATGAACTGTTAGCTTTTTTTTTATTAATTTAGAGAACTCCAGATATAAAAGCATTATTGCGGAAGGGGTTAATGGCCAATGTGATTTTGTTTTAATGAGTTCTGAGTTTGTAGTCAGAACTCAAAAAAAGAGAATCAAATGTGGCCCTAATCCTATTCTCTACATTGTCAACCCCTTATAGGTTATTTATTAAATTATGATAATATAGCACGACATTTAAATGTATTTTCAAAAGAGAGTCCTATTTATAAATTGTATTTATCAATGTCGGCACATTATGTTACAATGTTATGTAAATGTAAATGGACTGCATTTATATCGCGCTTTTCTGACCATCGGCCACCCAAAGCGCTTTACAATGTTGCCTCACATTCACCATTCACGCACACATTCACACACCGACGGCGGAGTCAACCATGCAAGGCGACAGCCAGCCCGTCGGGAGCTAACAGTCAGGGTTAGGTGCCTTGCTCAAGGACACCTCGACATTGAACCAGCAACCTTCAGGTTACCAGCCAACCCGCTCTACCTCCTGAGCTACTGCCGCCCATATGTCATTGTTATTCTATAAATTCACTGGATTTTTTGAAGGTTCGAGCCATTTATTGATTTATACGTTTTTAGCATTTTAATAATCAAAAGTATTTGGTGTGTTTGAATATAAATAAAATGTGTCCTATTCTTTAACCTGACTCATTATTTAAAGATTTTGACTTTTGGCATCTTCACCTCAATCTTTCAAAATAAACTCAGTAACTGCCTCCAAATCAACCATTACTTTACTACTTGTAAAATATCTAAACATAAACGCTTAGCTGAGAATATGGACAGGTCAGCCTCAGAGCCTCTCAGAAGGGTAACTCTGCTCCTTAAGTTATGGATCATTGGTTTCCTTCGTTCTGTCCTTGTTTTACATTTTCATTTTACATCAAGGGCATTTAGCAGATTGTTTTATCCAAAGCGACTTACAACATGAACATTTATCAGAAGAAAGAGAGACAACAATATATTGCTGTCGTCATCCATGATACGATGCATATTAATAAGCACCAATAATGAATATCTTTTAAGGGAGTCGTGGTAAATCATGTGATTGTGCGATAAGAATTCCATTCTCCAGTTTATGAGATGAAAATGGACAGCCTGTGTTTTGGTTCGTGAGGCCTAAATTATAACCTTAGATTACCTTAAGCCCATCTATTTTCTGCGAACACCAAATATATTCTGTACGAATAAATTATCTAAATATACCACGGCCGGATCACTTGCATCCTTATATATCTTCATAAATTTGGTTTATCTTTCTAATCTACAGTAATTTGTCTGAACTCTTTTCACTCTGGCCACTGGAGAGCAGTCAAGAGATCTTGAGTCAGCATGAACGAGCAAGTTCACAAATGGGATCTGTTTTACATGACATCCATTCTATTAAAGCGATTGAGTGAGTCACTAGCTGCGTTTCCATCTAAAAAGGTGATGGGAATCTTTAGAAAGTTCGCAAAAAAGTAAATCGAATTAGGTGTGTTTCGGGTAGTGGGAGCGGGTAACTACCCTAGTTCTGCCTGAAAGTGGCGCTGTAGGCAAAAAAATGTATGCCGATACGTGGCTGTAATAAATGGTAGAAATAGAAAAGCTGTAACAAATGTAACAAAAAGCGGTAAGTCCGCCAATAGAGAGGAGTAACAACAAACAACAAACATGGAGAGAGGAATTCAGCAGCAATTGGTTTCCCTTGGGCAAGTCATAACTGTTCTTTCAGTTAAGTTATCATTGGCTATTTTAACTTCAATCCGTAGACGAAGAAATAGAGAAATTACAATGTACACAGCGGTAGCAAGGGAAATACGAGGACGACGTTGAGTGCCTTACGTATGGGAGAGCACAATAGGATGCTGACGTTACACGTTGATGTCGGCAGGGTTGCTATGGCCGGTCGTTATGCGGAAATCTGAAAGACTGTCAGTCCTGTGTGTTCAAAGTTCGCTACGTCACAGCTGTTTCGAAAAGTGTGTTTCCATCTCCCATTTTGCAAATTTACTCTCGTTCGCACTTCTCAAAAACCACCTCAAGCGAGCGGAAAACCTTTTTTGCGAATTAGAGGATTTTTACGCAAATTTTGGTGTTTCCATCACTGTTTACTGACTGGATACTTCAAAGTTCGCATGAAATCAGGGAGGATGGAAACGCACCTAGTGTGTGAGGGAGTGATGTCTGGGAATGTGAACCTTGTGTCTACTGGGTGAGGGAGGCACGTGATGGAGGTTGTTAGTTGTTCCCATGGTAACCTGGTCAGTCTCTAAGGTATGCACGTGATGCATGAGAATGGGGTGTGGCTCCTGGGATTAACGCTTACTCTGACCACCTTTAAATCAAGACTGACGACTTTTGTGTATGCTTTAGTTCTGCTTAATCTTAAATACGTTACAGAGAGAAAGATACATGATCTGATACCAGAGAGAAAGGATAAGGGTTTGAGACAAAATTTCTGTCTGGTTTAAAGTCTTACAATCTGGGTTTGAGTCCCGGCAAAAGGTGTCTTTTCTTATCATCATCATCATTATGACACCTCTCTCTCTCTCTCTCTCTCTCTCTCTCTCTCTCTCTCTCTCTCTCTCTCTCTCTCTCTCTCTCTCTCTCTCTCTCTCTCTCTCTCTCTCTCTCTCTCTCTCTCTCTCTCTCTCTCTCTCTCTCTCTCTCTCTCTCTCTCTCTCTCTCTCTCATTTGCTTCATTCAAAAGTTTGAGCACAATTTTTCCCACTTCATTGAAACGCTCTCGTAGGGACAGGAAGTGAATCATGACCTCAAGTGTCCGTTCAGACAGACAGTGATACGGAGGAAAGGCCTTTGGGGAGAAAATGAGGAAACAATCGAGTGAAAACGATGAGCACATGACCAAAATTCTGAAACATGCAGTGTAAATCATGGAGCATATCCTAAAGACGGGGCGGAAAAAACATTTAGAAGATGCTGTTTTCATCCAAACGATATGCAGGTGAGGATGAGAGGAAAGAAGACATACAACCAATATTATATGTAGAGTTACCAAACACAGTCCAAACAAGCAAGTTATGCAGACACACCTGGACAGAGAGCCGACCAGAGTGGCTATTGGGACAACCAGAGGTGCACATATTGGGGTAGACATATATGGTAGCCAATTATATTAATTTTTTACTTTCAATATGGCTTCAAACCAAAGCTGATACTTAGAAACATCAGACTCATGTTAACCACATTGTACCTTTACCAGCAGGGTTCAATGGTGTACGGACGATTAGAACAAAATTGATAGACAAAAGTGTTAAAAAGATGGGAGGACAGTCTTGCCATCGTTACTCGCACCCACCCCATGATGTCAAAACGAAAACGAGAATGTTTATGTCATCAGGTTCAACTGACTAATGTCATTCTATGTCATTCCAATGACTGAGAATGGAAATAATTCGGACCAGTCACATAAACAAAAGATTACATGGTCGTTCACCTAGCGGCCATTTTGGTTCTAATCCCACGTTAATTTCTTTCAAGACGCAGCAGAACCAACATGGCCGACAGGTGAATAAGGCCGGTTTTAACTTACAGGAAACAAAGGCGTAGGACACATTCTTTCTAGGTTTGCAATCTTGTCCCTTTCTTGGTTCCTTCCCTTTTCCAGAGCAAAGGGACTTGAGAGAGTGTTCCGATATTGCATCAGAAAGCGGTTGGAAAGGGGCTTCTCTATGAGGGCGAGAGACGTCACTCTAGCACTTCTCCTTTTTCACAATATAAATATCCCTGTCCTGCTGAGAGAGGGCAGTCCACTGGTCTAACGGTACACGAGCATTAACACCTGATATTCACGGTCGTCTTCCTGTCTATCTCTTGATCGTTAAAAGCAGCCAATCAGAACCAGTGAAGATGACGACCTGTGGCACCTTGACGAAGAGCATGCTGCTGCTGGCTGTGGTGGTCGCTCTGACCGGACAAGGATTTGCAGGTGAGGGGAGGATGGGGCCGACGGGGACCTGGGTTCTCAGGGGACGCCACGAGAACCAAGATACGGACTGCCATCTTACAATGTCAAAGTTAGGGAAAACTAACCGTCTTTCTGTCTCTCCTTCAGCAGTTGAGAAGTTCTCTGAATGCTGCACCAAGGTGTCCACACAGCAGATCACTGAAACCATCGTGGACTACATGGTGCAAAAGAGAAACAATCACTGTGTCAATGCCATAATGTAAGTGACAAGCAATATGGGATGAATGTGGTCTTCAACAGAAACATCTCTACCTTTGAACGTGTGTTCGGTTATGGGTCTTCTTTTAAACGTGTGTTTTAGGATGTCATCATGGCTCAGACTACTCACGGTGTCTCTGTGTTTTATGTAGTTTCCAAACGGAGAGTGGTGGTTTGTACTGCTTTAAACATGATGAGCCCTGGGTGATGAAGAAGTTCAGGCAGCTTAGGTAAGTGTCCCTCACTCATTCATTCACATATTCATTCACTCACACACTCATTCATTCACAAACTCATTCATTCACACACAGTTTATGAAAAAGAAAAATTCTAAGACTCTGTGTTCGTGTTTCACAGGGGGACAAAAAGAGCAGCATTGGCCTCCACCCCCTCCCTCCTGAAGCTCATCACCTCCAGCTCCTCTCCTCCACCATTGGAGGGAACCACCGGCATGCCCTCAACGCATTATACATAAGTCCAATAGAAATGCTTCTTATACAGCGCCGGCCAATGAGCTCCAAGATGGCTGACCGGATACTTTTGAAGAGGAAAACAATGGACTGCTCGATTTAAAAAATAATAATAATTTAGAGTACTCCAGATATACTAGCATTTTATCAGAAGTGCTTAAGGGCCATATGTGATTTTTTTTTAATTATTTCTAAGTCTGAAGTCAGAACTCAAGAAAAAGAATCACATGTTGCCCTAATCCTCTTCTCTACATTGTCAACCCGTTATAGGTTATTTATTAAATTATAATAATATAGCACAACATTTAAATGTATTTTCAAAAGAGAGTCCTATTTATTAATTGTATTTATCAATGTCAGCGCATTATGATATCATTGTTTATAAGTTACAACCCAGTCTCACGGAAATATGGGACGCCGTCACGTCACGTCATTTAATCTATTCACTCGTGATTTGGGACTGGGATCTGGGAATTTTTCTGTTGCCGTTTGCCTACAGATCAACACACCTGCATTAAATGTATCCGTGAATTGTCACAATTTCTCAGAATCAATGGTGAAAGTAGAAACGGGTGACCAAAAGCTGTCATAATGTTAGAAATGTGTGCTTTTGGCACAAAGATTTTTAATTACGTGTCCCAGATCACGAATGAATAGATTAAATGACGTGACAGAGTCACGTATTTCCGTGAGACTGGGTTGTAAACTAACGGGATTTGATGAAGGTTCTAGCTATTTATTAATTTATACGTTTTTAGCATTTTAATCTTCAAATGTATTTTGTGTGTAAATATAAATAAAAATGTTCTATTCTATAACCTGACTTTCTATCTTCATTATTTCACGATTTTGTTTTTGGCATCTTCACATCAATCTTTGAAAATAACCTCAGTAACTGCCTCCAAATCAACCATTAGTTTCCTTCATTCTGTCCTTTGTTTTACATTTTCATTTTACATTCAAGGCATTTGGCAGACACTTATATCCAGTGACTTACATTATGTACATTTGTCCGAAGAAAGAGAAACAACAATATATCGCTGTCGGTACAGTAAGCTTCATCATAGAACCAAGTGCCAAGCACCAACAATCGCTAGGTTGACCCATTCCCCGTATACAGCAAAGATAGCTAGGATAAGATGCTACACCATGCCAAGTACTATTCTTAAATGCAAGGACATACAACATACAAAAATGTGTACTTTAAGTGCCAGAACGTACAACATACGATGAGTTGATTTACTGCTGTCAATCAGGGCCTGTATTAACTTCTAAGAAACCCACATAGGAGACGTCATTTCTTGGTATGCAATCCCCCTTCCTCTTTCCTTTCTGAGTTCCTTCCCTTTTTCACCCATAGGGACTTTAAAAAGACATCCGATACATCCATAGAAGGGCTTCCCTAAAGGGGGTTTAGGGGATCTTGTTCTAATGGTAGCTTAAAGGCATTGGAGACCCAACTCCACTGCTTTCGTCTGTGAGTCCAACACCCTGGCAACGACACTGTAACTGCATGTATGTCATGCCCATCACACAGAGTGCGGATTCACGCAGAGTGTGTGTAGTGCGACCCGAAAAAAGTGGAGTAAAGTTTAAGTGGAGCAAAGCACATTTCACAATGACGACATTTAACAGACGCTTTGATGCAGAGTCTAGGTGAACTCGTGAGTCCTGAGTACATGGAGCACTGATAAAGCGAGGCTGCCCTTTTTCACTCATATGGGTCTGTGACTGATTTGCCTTATTCTTTCTCTCCTTCACAGCACAGAGATCAATAAAGAGGGGGTTGCTTGAGTGACGAGATCGGATGAAGTGGCACCAATGAGGTTCATTGAATTTGTAGGACACAGAAATTCACTGTAGCAATGAGGAACATGGAACGAGTTGTTTCCTACTGGGCCTGTGATTCGTCTTTGACAAGGAGTCTCCTTATGATTCATGACCTCACCCCTCCCCCACCACATCCTCCCTCACACCCACACCATGTCTGTCATACTTCAACATGTTAACATTTTCATTCACACGACTTACAATAAGTACATTTGTCAGAAGAAAATGGAACGACAATATATGGTTGTCGGTACCATAAGGATGTTCATGGAACCAAGTGCCAAGCACTTATAATTGCTAGCTTAACCCATTCCCTGTGTTAAACAAAAATAGCTAGGATAAGATTCTACATAATGCTAGGCACTATTTGCAAGTGCCAGGACGTACAACATACAATAAGTGTGTACATTAAGTGCCAGTACGTACAACATACAATAAGTGTGTACAGTAAGTGCCAGGATGAACAACATATTGTGCATTAGGAGGGGGGGGGGTCCACTGAGACTCGCTTAACATTCTAATTAAATCTCAAACGTAAAACAGATATCACCACAGGTCAGGTTAGGAAAACGTTCCGGTCTCTGCTCTGTTAGCGAAGAGGTCTTTCAGGGAGCTCAGAGCTGACTATGATAGGAATATATAAAAGTGGAGGACAAGACAAGGACAGACAGAAAGGATATGTCACCACCTGATTGGAATTAGATTCAGCATCACAGAAAGATACGGTGGAACACTAAATATACTTTGTGTGATGCAACCGGGGAAAAGAACGAACAACTCAAAAGGTAAATTACTTCCTTCCTGTTCCACAAACTGAACTTCTTCTTTCTAGGTCTGCATTCAGACCGTCTTATGTCGTAGATCCTTCTATCTGGAGGGTTTGCAGGGAACTCCAACATGCTCATTGAGGAGGAGGAGGTTTGTGGTTCGGTCTCTTGCTCAAGGATACCTCTATGCAGGCTGTAGAGTAGAAGGACACCCTAGCCCTACACTTTTGTCCCCTATTTGACTCTCATTCATGAAAAAACACATGGTACACACTAGGGCTGTGCAATTAATCACATTTTGATCACGATTTTGATTCTTGGGTCTAACGATCTCCAAATTAATAAAATCGAGATGGAAGGGTTCTTTTGGAATTTTCCGTTGTCTATGAGGTTTTGTGAAAGGGACGTGCATGCGCAATTCAGTCCCTGCCCCAGAGCATTCAACGCGGCCCCGCGAGCTGTATGTGTGTGGTGACCTTATTCAGAAAACAGCGCGAGCGAGATGGCAGAGGGAGGACAGCCGCGTTTACTCGATAAAAAGGGTAAAACAAGTTCTCTAATATGGCAACACTACGGATTCAAAGAAGCCGACGAGGCACAGGCCCACATAATGTGCAAAATGTGCTACAATGTTATCTGCACCCCTTGGAAACATGACAAACTTGTTTAATCACCTAAGGCGCAATCCCAATGTTGCTTACGATGAATTGGCAACGAAACAAAAACACAAGACCACAACCCAGACGACAGCAGGACAGACGTCGATTACAACCGCTCTGTATAATGCGACTCCCTATCCGTCGAATTCAGATAAGCACACGAAAATCACTGCTGCCATCGGGTATTTTTTAGCTATAGATATGCACCAGTAAAGTCGAGGGCGAGGCCGCGTTGCCATCTCGGCACCATTTCAGCAGAGTGGTTCCGCCAAATATGCATGAGAAATGTCGAAAAGAAGTTGAAGAAGTGTCTATATTGGACAACTTCACAGCGACGGCAGATCTATGGTCAAGCCGCACGATGGAGCCATATATTAGCCTGACAGTGCACTTCATTGATACCGAATTTACTTTGAGAGTGAGATGTCTCCAAACGGCGTTCATGTCCAAAGACCATACTGGACGCAGCATCGCCCATGGACTGAGGGAAGCAATTGCCTAAATTGCACTTTCGGCAATTTTTTTGTACAAAAAGCGATGAAGGTTAGATAAGTGATGGTACTCAGCTCAGTGAACCAGATAACAAAATAATTAAATGATTATGACAATATCATGCCATATCATGCCACTGCCCCTTTTTCATACTATGCCATCATAGCCTACTAAATATATTATGTTATATGCCTATATTATAATATTTTATTAATCTCAGCTCAAGCTTAACTCACAAACACTGCTTGGAAACAATACCTTGGCTCAATGCGTGGCAGAGATGTAGAACAGGCCAGAACTGCATTCATTATCTCTCAGTAAATTAACTATGATGGCAGTTTTCATGGTTTTCATGGGGGATCTGTTTCAAACAGAATGACTTCCCAGGTGTAGTGTAACCTTCCCATTACTAGCCAAATAATAGCATGATTGCTCTTCTGTCATACTATGTGATACTAAATGTGTTTTGATTTTAGAGAATTCAACAAAGGTGCAGGATCGGCCGTGCGATGGGGGTCTGCAAGAGGTTGGTCAGCAGTTTTTTCTGGCCCTGCCATTTTCACCCACCAGCGGCCCACACAGGGACGCGCACGCACGCGCGTGCCCGCAACACACCGATATAACTTGACATGCACGGAAATAACACCCACTTTTGTAGCCCCATTGGTGATGAACTCTCTAACTTTAAAATGCATAAAGACTGACTGTCCTCACTGTCCTCCTGTCTTACTCCCTGCCCCTGGTCTGTTTGCTCAGTGTCTTGAACATTAGTGTTCGCGCATTTTTCACTGTCAGCCAACAGTCATTTCCTGGATTTCGCTCTCTTTTTCTCCGCTCCTCCCTTCTGTCGCTTAATTCCTCGATTCATAGTTCATACTCATAGTAACCTCAGCAGACTGGTATCTTCCAACTTTCAACTTCCAACAACCCCCTATACGCAGACGCGGTCTGATTCGGTTTTGAAATGCCCAGAAGTCATTGCTTCATATAACTTTTTTAAACCAATAATAAAATTAAAAATACAGGCAGATTTGTTGTATTTCAATTTCAAACAAAGCACTTTTTAAAATTCTGATTGAATAAGGCTTCAAAATAATGTAGACCGATGTAAATATTAAGGGCAACCATGACTGTAGTATATAGACACTCATATCTGGTATAAAGACAAATGGCTCATTTCAAGCTTTTAACACTATAGATGCTTGATAGTGTGCCAAGAGATAATGTGGGGCCGCGTTGCGACGAAGCGGCCGCGCGAAGCCGACAAGCATGCCACCCCGTGATTGGCCGGCCCAAACGGCCCACGAGAGGCCGCGGCCCCTCTGGCATCTGCCCGAATGCCAGACCGTCCAGTCCGTCCTGAAGACAGTATGTCAAACCAGATGGGGTTCTAGGCAGGCCATGAGCGAGAGGATCCTTGAGCAGCAGAAGGCCATTGCCCAGGTGCTCTCTAATGAACGGAAACTCAGACATCTCACCCTCTCCCGGCAGGATGTTGATGTGCTAGAAGCTGTCAATAAGTCACTTAGCCCCCTGGTTGAATTCACGGATGCACTTTCTGGAGAGAAATATGCAAGTGTGTTGTGGCAACCCAGTCCCAAACCCTCAGGCCAGGTGGCCCGAGGGGTGGATGGTGTATACCGCCGATATCCACCAGCCGGAGACAGAGAGCGTCCATTGCGTCGACAACTGCGGCAGAGGGCGAGGAAGATCAGGTACCCTTTAAAAGACTGTTTGATGTTCTCCCAGGGGAGGGAACCGGGAGTCCGAGCGGAGCAGAGTATCTCCAGGACCCGAAACCCGATACGAACAGTCAGGTAGACTCGTTGATTTAACGGACTTTTCCAACAAGCGGCCACGAGAGAACCCGCACGCCAGGGTGACGCGCGCCGACACGGCACGCACCACGGGGACGGCATCACCAACGGGCGTGAACTCCCTCGCCAGGGACGCCAGGGACGAGACAGGCCCGGCCGGAAAGACAATGCCCTGGACTCTACCGTGACTCACGGAGTCACCTGTATGATTTTTGGTTTCCCCGTGTTGGGCACAGACCCACGCGTTGTTTTACGTTATTTAATGAATAAACGCCCTACCGGGCTTTGAACGGGTCTTAGCGTTTGTTGTTTTCCTGCGTGAGAGAGACATTCCTGGGGCCCGGTTGCCACAGTGTCTTTTGTGAAACCAACCCTTCACCTCTTCAACAATTGAGGACATAGGGGGGGGTACATAGAAAATAATAGGGGCGGCTTTTTTGACGCGCGCCGTTCGGAGGTGGTGTGTTTGTCGTAGCCTATACTCACAACTGAGGAGGACACTCTGACGTGGTGGAAAGGTACCCAAATGATGCTCCCACCCACGTCTTTCAAAATTGGCCAGGAAAAATGTGTGTATTCCTGCCACAAGTTCTTCTTCAGAGCGAGTCTTTAGCACTCATGCCTGCTCGCTTGCGCTCATCTCTGAAGCCTGATCATGTTAACAGGCTTGTGTTTCTGGCAAAAAACCTTTTAAGTCTGTGCCATATTCAACTAAAATGATTCTGAAGTTCAAGACAAGATCATTTCAGTGAGTTCCGAGTATGATGGGGGTTAGATTAACGTTAGATTAAAAATGTGTCAGTGCACTAAAAACGAGAAAGTTACTTTTAAGTTTGTTTAATTTGTTCTGTCTTATTACATTTTCTAGTAGGCTTTATTTTATTCATTGAAGTTTTATAGAAATTGCAGAACAGCTGGATACATTTATTTGCACATTATTTTCAATTTGAACATTTTCAAATTGAAAATAACAAACTAACAGTTTGTGTACTGTGTAGTTTAAGAATTTTGAAAACTCAGTTATCACCAAACATCTAACTTCTCCTGGAAATCATCACAGAGTGACTGAGCAACTCCCGCCACTGTAAATCAGAGAGGGTGGGGAGAGACCCTGAACTCAGTAGTGATGGGATTTTCGGCTCCTTTGCGAGATGCGGCTCTAATGGCTCTTCTTACTGTGGAGAGCCGGCTCTTTCGGCTCCCAAACGGCTCCCCATACACATGTTTTACATTATTAATTAATCAATAGCTTAAACCTAATTTTATAACATTTTGTTTCATTATTGACATTGTTAAGCACTTAGTAAAAATGCAGCATAACAATGCTTTATGAATAAAACCTTTATTACTAAATAGCACCATTTCCGTCTGTGCAGGTTGTTAGTGGAGCCTGCACGATAGGATATTCTGGTTTTGCAGAGTCTACACTCTGCCCTGGTGGAGTCTGACATTAAAATGAGTCCAGATTTTGCTCCGTTTTCTGTCACCACTCATTATCACACAGGCCTATTCAATTGTCACACTGACTCCCCTTCTTTATGCCGTGTGTGCTTCTTGACTGCTGCGTGGGTGACTGTGCATTGACACCTGCCCACGAACGCTATACAGCTTGGCCAATTGCCTGCGGTTTCCAAAAAAAAGGTGGAGAGAAACTTTTTTTTCAGTGTTTTCCCGGCGCATTATTAATTGAAAGCTGCGTGTGATTGGTCAGATGTGTGGAGCACACGCTTGACACGAGGGCAGTGGAGACATTAAGGCACCGACGGAGGAAAAAAAAAACCTCTGCTTTACCACAGGCAGAACGCGCAAGGAGTGAGAGGGAGAGGGGGAGGGGGAGGGGGAGGGCAGGGGGAGAGACAGCGAGGCACCGCAGGAGAAAAAAAAACGAAAAGCAGAGCAAAAGCACACTCAGCGACGGGGAGGCGGAGAGAGCGAAAAACTGAAAAAAAAAACCGGCTCCCAAATAGGATCTTAAAACGGCTCCCATCGTAGAGCCGGTTCCAATCGTTCACGTCAAAGAGCCGGCTCTTTGAGCCGGATCGTTCGCGACCGACACATCACTAGAACTCAGTCTGAAGCACTGGCTATGCTAATGAGGATACTAGCATCCGTGTTCCTGTGAACGGTTGGTTTGACGAGTGGTGGACGATAACTGGTTTAAGTGCTGGAGCACCGGAGTTTTATTGCTGAAAGAGGCCGTGTAAACATGTGTCTGTCTGTTTGTCTTTCTCTCCGTCTGTCTGAATGTCGCCAGTCAACTAAACAAAAGATTACAAGGTCGTTCACCTAGCGGCCATTTTGGTTCTAAACCCACGTGCAGTTCCTTCAAGACGCAGCAAAACCAACATGGCCGATGTTGCGTCAGGAAGAGGTCGGAAAAGGGCTTCCCTAGGGAGGGTCGGGACATGTAAGAGGTAGACAGATACATAAAGATCAATATCTTGATAGATCTATATCGATAGATCTACAGACAGAGAGATTGAATGGGCGAGTTTGTGTGTGTGTGTGTGTGTGTGTGTGTGTGTGTGTGTGTGTGTGTGTGTGTGTGTGTGTGTGTGTGTGTGTGTGTGTGTGTGTGTGTGTGTGTGTGTGTGTGTGTGTGTGTGTGTGTGCGCGCGTTTATAAGGTGTTCATGAAATGCCTCCTCTCCCGTATTCTACCGTGGCTAGTGGAAAATAATATTCTGTCCACAAAGCAGAAAGCCTACATAGAAAGGCAAGGGATGAATGAACATCGTTTTTGCCTTAAGACCGGCATTGATGATTTTAAACGCGATTCATCCCGCTTTTACGCAGTGTTTTTAGATTTCCGTGACGCATTTGGGAACCCTGGCGCACAACATTATGTTTAGATCCCTGGAAGAAATACATCTGCCTCAGGTGTATATAGACATAGTCAAAGACGTCTATAAGGATTCCTTTATCCAAGTGATATGCGGCAAACAGCTCACGGACCCCATCCCATTACAACTGGGTATAAAGACGGGCTGCCCGTGGAGAGCGGTGAACTTTGTGCTGGCAATCAATGGATGGATACGGTGGATGTGCCAGTGTGCGCCCCTTAACACCTACTCCCCCAACCCCGTGCAGGGGTACGCAGACGACGTGGTCGTATGCTCCCGACATGAAGGCGTTATAAAAGACATGCTTTCCAGGACTGACTCTTTTTTAGAGTGGTCTGGACTACAGGTGAAACAATCCAAATGTGCTGTCTTTTACGAGAGGAGGAGTGGCGGCAATCGCTGGTATCATGCCAAATCAGACACAATCCCAACATTTACAATAAACAATGTACCAATGAGAGTCTTTGCGCGCCACGAAACATACAGCTACCTCGGCCATAAATGTAATATCGCCGGGGAGTGGACAGCGCAAGTAGACGAGATTGTCACAGACTACATGGCCAGGCTGGACATGATACACTCCTCTCCTCTCCCTCTGGTTATGAAACTGGAAGCGATCGGGCAAATTGCTCTGGCCAAAATACACCATCTCTTCTCCAATGTTCATATACCAAAGAAGGTACTGTACGAACTCAACAACAAAACTGTACAACGAGTGAGAGAGTGGTTTGGCATGAGCACACACACAACCAGTGACTTCATTTTTCACAGTAAGCGGAAGGGGGGGCTGGGGATAACAGACATTGAATGGACATATATTTCCACACGCCTTGCCCATTTATTAAACATGCTTAACAGCGACGATCAGGCAGTCAGAGAGATCGCCAGAGCCTCGCTCATTCTCGACCTGGAGCGGCGCAAGGTCCCGAAAATGAGCGACCCCCCCAGCTTCCTTGGGTTTAAAAAGAAGCCCAGAAGTAAGCTGGACACCAATGCACCAGGGTTTGGCGTAAATTCTGACTGGCCCGATCTGAACGACCTGTGTGGATGGACTGGTGTTTCCCTGGAGTGGAAAAGGGCGGACAACGAGACGGTGACCGTCTCCAAGTCTGTGATCACGGACCTGTCAATAAATGTGCGCGCAACAGTGAGCCGCGACGGAACATCCAGCGTGCTCCCCACCATCGGCGCGCGCGCGCACCTTCTCACGCTCAGAGAGCAAGAGAGAAAGGAGCGCTGGAGAGGACTGAGGCTGCAAGGAAAGCTTGCCTGCCTCCAGTCAGCTGATCACTCTGTGTCCCACTCAATTCTAAAAAATGCAGCTATCGATGAGGAAATCCTTATTTTTACGATAAAGGCACGCCTCCAGGTGCTGCCAACAAAACTGAATCTGTCCATCTGGTATCCAAATAATCATGACTCTCACTGTCTACACCATGGACAGCGTCAGACCATAGAGTCCATGTCCCACATTTTAAACGGTTGTAATGTTTACCAAGGACTGTACATAGCTAGGCATGACAGGATTGTTGATATTATCACCAAAGATGTGTCACCCATGTTTTATTCCTCTGTGTTGTTCTACAAACATTCATGTGTAAAACCAGAAATGTTTCAATGCAATGACCCCCATGTATTTAAAGATATAACAGCAAATACACCGGATGTCATTGTGATTGATGGGAATAGCAGAGAGGTTTTCCTATGGGAAGTTGGTTGTACTTTTGACTCAAGTTTGGAGGAAGCTTTCCTTACTAAAAAGGTTAAATATCAACCATTAGTGCAAGCTATTATACATTTAGGCTATAAATGCCAGCTTATCATTTTTATTTTCGGCAGCCCAGGTCATGTCCACAGGCTGGTGGTCAGAGGCTTGAGAATTATGAGGTTGTCCAAATGTAAAGCCAAGCAGCTTGCAACATATTGCTCAATCTCCTCCATTATAGGCAGCCGAGCTATTTGGAGGAGGAGGTGTTTTCTGTACCCATAGATTTTCTCTGTCTGTTAACAGACTGTGCTCAACCAACGTTGATTGAATAAGCCCATGTGTAAGTATTGTCTATTCTGTGCATGTTTGACTTAAGTACTTTAACATGTTGTTTCGAGGATGTAGGGCATCAAAAGCAACTGAAAATATTTGCGCCCTTGCAATGTATTTTATAAATGCGGACACAAATAAAGATATTGAAATGTGTGTGTGTGTGTGTGTGTGTGTGTGTGTGTGTGTGTGTGTGTGTGTGTGTGTGTGTGTGTGTGTGTGTGTGTGTGTGTGAGAGTGAGAGTGAGAGTGAGAGAGAGACCACTCCAGCACTTCTCCTTTTCATAATATAAATATCCCTGTCCTGCTGAGAGAGGGCAGTCCACTGGTCTAACGGTACAAGAGCATTAACACCTGATCTTCTCTGTTGTCTTCCTGTCTATCTCTTGATCATTAAAAGCAGCCAATAAGAACCAGCGAAGATGACGACCTGTGGCCCGGTGACGAAGAGCCTGCTGCTTCTGGCTGTGGTGGTCACTCTGACCGGACAAGGATCTGCAGGTGAGGGGAGGATGGGGACGACGGGGACCTGGGTTCTCAGGGTACGCCACGAGAACCAAGATACGGACTGCCATCTTACAATGAGAAAGCTGGGAAACTAACCGTCTTTCTGTCTCTCCTTCAGCAGATGAGAAGGTCTCTAAATGCTGCACCAGGGTGAGCAGACAGCAGATCAATGAAACCATCGTGGACTACTTGGAGCAAAAGAAAATTCTTCCCTGTGTCAATGCCATCATGTAAGTGACCAGCCATATGAAATGAATGTGTTCTTCAAAAGAAACATCTCTAGCTTTGAACGTCCGCTAGGATGTGTGTCTTCGTTGAAACTTGCATGTTAGGATGTGTTATCCTCATATAGGGTGTCATCCATGGCTCAGACTAACACTACTAACAGTGTCTCTGTGTTTTGTGTAGTTTTCAAACAAAGGGAGGTAGTTTGTACTGCTTAAAACATAATGAGCCCTGGGTGAAGAGGAAGGTCAGGGAGCTTGAGTAAGTGCCCCTCACTCATTCATTCACAAACTCATTCATTCACACACAGTTTATGAAAAACAAAATCGAAGTCTCTGTGTTTGTGTTTCACAGGGCGACAAAAAGAGGAGCATTGGCCTCCCCCCGCTCCCTCCTGTAGCTCATCACCTCCAGCTCTGCTCCTCCACCATTGGAGGAGGAGCGGAGCCGGTATACGCCCTCAACGCATTATACCGTCCAATAGAAATGCATCTTATTCAGCGCAGGCCAATGAGCATCAAGATGGCTGACCTGATACTTTTGAAATGGGAAACAATGAACTGCTAGAAACTTTTTTCAAATTCATTTAGAGAACTCCAGATATACAAGCAATTTTGCGGAAGTGGTTTAGGGCCAGATGACAGTTCTGAGTTTGAAGTCAGAACTCAAAAAAAGATAATCACATTTTACCCTAAACATATTCTCTACATTGTCAACCCGAAATAGGTTATATATTAAATTATCATAATTTAACCCAACATTTTAATGTATTTTCAAAAGAGAGTCCTATTTATTAATTGCATTCATCAATGTCGGCGCATTATCTTACAATGTTGAATCGTTGTTTATCTATAAGTTCACTGAATTTGGGTTTCTAGCTATTTATTAATTAATACGTTTCAAGCATTTTAATGTTCAACAGTATTTTGTGTGTTTGAATATAAATAAAATATGTCCTATTCAATATCCCGACTCTCCATTTTCTTTATTTTATGATTAGTCTTTCTGCATCTTTACCCCAATCTTTGCTTTACTTATGGTAAAATATCTAAACATAAACGCTTAGCTGAGCATATGGACAGGTCAGCCTCAGAGCCTCTCAGAAGTGTCACTCTGCTCTTTAAGTTATGGATTATTAGTCTCCTTTACTCTGTCCTTGCTTTACAATTAAATTTTACATTAACGGCATTTAGCAGACGCTTTTATCCAAAGCGACTTAAAATATGTACATTTGTCAGAAGAAAGAGGAACAACAATATATCGCTGTCGGTAGGGCTGTCGCAATAATCGCAAAAATGAAATATCGCGATATTTAGAGCACACTGCGGTAGATAATGGGCCATCGCGATCACCGCATATGACCTGGTGCGGGTTGCGCGTTCATGAAACTGACCGTGGAATTCTAGAATGAAACGTGCGTTGCCATGATAACCATTCATTAACGTTCATTAATTTAGTAATGGTGAACTCGCGTTGGATAACGCGAGTAACGCGCCTAACCTGACGCTTGATCATTGTGTGGTGGTTCAACGCTTCCAACGCGCCAACGCGCCAACGCAGCTAGATGAGTCCATGTCCATGCAAGTGAACGGAGTGTTCCCTCTTCGTCATAACTATCAAACCAAACATCCTTCACATTCACCGAGCGAACATTATGAAAGTAAAATGCACATTTCTCGCTAAAAATGTTTCCATAAACGCATTTAATGGCGTAACTATGTTACTATTTCCACCCAGAATAAAGATAGTTGTCGGCCGTGGCTGCGCTGGAGTCCGAGGTAGGAAACCCAAACGCCGCCGTGTTTGGGTGATAGAGTTTAGATCGGGTTAGATTAAATAATCTCTGATATAAAATCTCTGATATAAATAACAATAATCGGGTTAAATAACTTCACATGGTGTGTTTGGTGTGTTTCCAGCATTCGTAGTCTTGATCAGGAGAGAAATTGTCCGCCAAGACGTTGAGGTTGCTTAGCATCCAGAGACTCTGTCCATGCAAGTGAACGGAGCGTTCCCTCTTCGTCATAACTATCAAACCAAACATCCTTCACATTCACCGAGCGAACATTATGTAAGTAAAATGCACGTTTCTCGCTAAAAATGTTTCCATAAACGCATTTAATGGCGTAACTATGTTACTATTTCCACCCAGAATAAAGAAAAATGTCGGCCGTGGCTGCGCTGGAGTCCGAGGTAGGAAACCCAAACACCGCCGTGTTTGGGTGATAGAGCTTAGATTGGGTTTGATTAAATAATCTCTGATATAAATAACAATAATCGGGTTAAATAACTTCACATGGTGTGTCTGGTGTGTTTCCAGCATTCGTATCAGCAGAGAAATAGTCCGCCAAGACGTTGAGGTTGCTTAGCATCCAGAGACTCTGTCCATGCAAGTGAACGGAGCGTTCCCTCTTCGTCATAACTATCAAACCATTCTCCATGGCAACTGGTTCCACACAAACCTTCAGCTCCGTTGTGTCCGAAAAGTTCGCTGACAAAACTCCGGTTACGGGTGTGTTTTGAATTAAAATGTGCATTATCTCGCTTAAACGGCATTTTAAATTTTTTTGCAATAATATCGCATACCGCGATATTGCGCCCCCTGTTTTCACCGCGGTGAAAATTCCTCAACCGTGACAGCCCCATATCAGTTAAATATTTTGGGCCTAAACCATGTAGGGATTTATAGGTTAGCAACATGATTTTAAAATCAATTATCTGACCTACAGGAAGCCAATGTAACGATTTAAGAATTGGTGTAATATGTATTTTGTCTTTGTTAGAACTCTAGCAGCAGCATCAGCAGCAAGGTGTTGGGTTACTTTAAGCCTTTCTGTTTTAGAACCAAATACAATTATCTCTCTGTTTTATCGTCATTTAGTTGAAGGAAATTTTGGCATATCCAGTCTTTCACTTGCTCAATGCACTGGCAGAGCAGATCTACGGGCCGATAGTCATTTGGTGATAGCGATACATAGTTCTGCGTGTCATCGGCATTCCAATGATTGTCAATATTGTTGTAAATTAATGAACGTTAATGAATGGTTATCATGGCAACGCACGCTTCATTCTAGAATTCCACGGTCAGTTTCATGAACGCGCAACCCGCACCAGGTCATATGCGGTGATCGCGATGGCCCATTATCTACCGCAGTGTGCTCTAAATATCGCGATATTTCATTTTTGCGATTATTGCGACAGCCCTATATGCTTCCACTACATAAGCCTTCTAGACCACTAAGATCTTCTAAGGCCAATAAGTTAATTATCCCCAGAGTAAACACGAAACACGGGAAAGCAGAATTTAGTTACTATGCAGCAAATGGCTGGAATAAATTCCCTGAGGATTTAAGACTTGCCCAAAGTCTGAGCACCTTTAAAACAAGACTGAAGACTTTTATGTTCGCTTTAGCTTTCTGCTGAATCTTAAATACATTGCACTTTCACTTTCTGCCTTTATTTTCTATTTTATTACTAAAAATGCCTTTTGAACTTTATATTTTACTCTTTTCTTTGCATACGTTTTCTTTTACTTATCTATTATTTTATTTCATTGTATGACAATGTTTGTATGTGAAGCACTTTCAGTCTGCCTTGGGTATGCTATATAAATAAAGTTGCCTAGCCTTACATCACAAAAAGGCTACATGGCTACATATACAGGTCATGAATTTGTTGAGGAGTGTAGCTGGCTGGCTGCGGACAAGGAAGTAGAGCAATATATATATTGCCCTAAATATAACCATGAATAGAGAATTGAAAAAAAAAAATTGTGCACGTTAACATGTACACATACATGTGCACATACACGTATATGAGAATTCATATCAATACAGACCTGTAATTCATGTCGTAGACTTTTTCACACAGCTATAGATTTTTTTTTTTTTCAATTCTCCATTTATGGTTTCATAATGACTGAGTCAACGTTAAAACAAATGAGTTTCAGCTCTAATGCTGCTACTGTCTGCAATATGTTTCTATTTAGATTATTTGTCAGGATATTTTGATATTATTGTCAGAGTCTGGTATTAACTAATGCTGGGCTTACACCAAAATATTTTCACAGTCACAGACTAAAAACTGCAAGAGAGAATTTAGCATTGGATCCAGTGTGATATTTAAAAAGGGTTTTGTAGATAAGTAGATATGGGGGGTGGAGATGCAGCGACCACAGGAGGTCTGTTAACTTCCTGTTCGGGTTTCCAACTGTCTTCTCAGCAGCACAAGAGACACAAACTTGAAAAATAAACAACTGCTATTTACAGTGCTGTACTATTATTCAGATGAATGTACTTGATTAAATAGTTTTAATCAAGTACATACAGGGTTCTTCCCGTTCGTCTCGTCCCACCCCTAGTGCTGATAATGTAAGGGGCTGGTCTGGACAGAAAATGCCAGGGCTGAATCTTTGCCCCAGCCACCCATGCCCCCACCCCATGATTTCAAAACAAAAATGAGCACTTGTCATTCCAATGACAATGCTGCGGCCTGTCTTCGTTATTTCACAACCGTTTTATGACTAGCTTTACTTTCGTAAGTAATCCAAACCTAAGTCAGATATGGCGACAGGTCAGGTCATGAAAATGTTCCGTCTCTTCTCCGTTAGTGAAGAGGTCTTTCAGGGAGCTCAGCGCTGACTATGATAGGATTATATAAAAGTGGAGGACAGGAAACAGACAGAAAAAAAAGATATGACAGGACCTGATTGGAATGAGATTCAGCATCACAGAAAGAGACGGTAGAACACTAAATAAACTCTGTGTGATACAACCGGTGAAAAGAACAAACAACTCAGAAGGTGATACCTGCCTTCCTGTCCCACTAACGGAACTTCTTCTTTATAGGTCTGCTTTCAGACCGTCTCATGTCGTAGATCCTTCTATCTGGAGGGACTTGCATGGCACCCCAACATGCTCCTTGAGGAGGAGGCTTAGGTTTGGGCCTCTTGCTAGAGGATGCCTACATGTAGGACACCGTAGCCTACACTTTTGCCCCCGATTCGACTTTCATGCAAGAAAATACACATGGTACACACTTATTTGGGCCAACGTTAGTTTCGGAACACTGCTAGTGTTTGTGTGGGTGATGTGGTCCAGATGCTAATCACCAAACATCCAACTTCTCCCGGGAATCCTCACAGTGTGACTGAGTCACTCCTGCAACTCTCAATCAGAGGGGGTGTGGAGTGACCCTGAACTCAGTCTGAAGGATTGGCCATGCTAATGAGGATACTAACATCTGTGTTCCTGTGAACGGATCGTTTGATGAGAGGTGGACGATAACCGATGTAAAGTGCTTGTTTGAGCCATTTAGAGGTCTTTTGTGTTGAATATTTTTAAGTAAATATACTTGGAGTCTAAGGCTAAAAGTACGAGTTATGAAGTATAAAGTTTATAAAATATGAATCAAATTTCCTTTCACATGTATATTTATGCACTTTGTGATGACGTGGTGATTAGTCCGTTGTGTCACCCATGGAAGTAGGTGTGTCACGCTCTACCTGGAGCCTATTGGAGGCCCTCATACGTGCTTCCCAAGAAATGTGGGTCGGACTACCTCTGCCTTAGGAATAAATAGGGCGAACAAAGGGTTTGCCACTTCAGTGCTGGAGTGTTACTGCTGATAGAGGCAGATTTAACAAGTGTCTCTGTTTGTCTGTCTCTCCGTCTGTCTGGCGCCAGTCAACTAAACAAAAGATTACATGGTCATTCATCTAGCGGCCATTTTGGTTCTAAACCCACGTGCACTTCTTTCAAGACGCAACAGAACCAACATGGCCGATATTGCGTCAGGAAGGGGTCGGAAAAGGGCTTCCCTAGTGAGAGTCGGGACATGTTTTAGATAGATCGATAGTCAGAGAGAGAGAGATACATATAAATATACATATAGATCTACAGATACAGAGAGACAGAGACAGAGACAGAGGAGAGAGAGAGAGGAGAGAGACAGAAAGAGAGATCACTCCAGCACTTCTCCTTTTTCACAATATAAATATCCCTGTCCTGCTGAGAGAGGGCAGTCCACTGGTCTAACGGTACAAGAGCATTAACACCAGATCTTATCTGCCGTCTTCCTGTCTATCTCTTGATCTTTAAAAGCAGCCAATCAGAACCAGTGAAGATGACGACCTGTGGCCCCGTGACGAAGAGCATGCTGCTGCTGGCTGTGGTGGTCGCTCTGACCGTACAAGGATCTGCAGGTGAGGGGAGGATGGGGACGACGGGGACCTGGGTTCTCAGGGGACGCCATGAGAACCAATAAACGGACTGCCATCCTGAAGGTCATCACCTCCAGCTCCGCTCCTCCACCATTGGAGGGAACCACCGCCACGCCCTCAACGCATTATACCGTCCAATAGAAATGCTTCTTATTCAGCGCAGGCCAATGAGCACCAAGATGGCTGACCAGATACTTTTGAAGAGGAAAACAATGAACTGTTAGCACTTTTTTTTTATTAATTTAGAGAACGCCAGATATAAAAGCATTATTGCGGAAGGGGTTAATGGCCAATGTGATTTTGTTTTAATGAGTTTGTAGTCAGAACTCAAAAAAAGAGAATCAAATGTGGCCCTAATCCTATTCTCTACATTGTCAACCCCTTATAGGTTATTTATTAAATTATGATAATATAGCACGACATTTAAATGTATTTTCAAAAGAGAGTCCTATTTATAAATTGTATTTATCAATGTCGGCACATTATGTTACAATGTTATGTAAATGTAAATGTAAATGGACTGCATTTATATCGCGCTTTTCTGACCATCGGCCACCCAAAGCGCTTTACAATGTTGCCTCACATTCACCATTCACGCACACATTCAAACACCGACGGCGGAGTCAACCATGCAAGGCGACAGCCAGCCCGTCGGGAGCTAACAGTCAGGGTTAGGTGCCTTGCTCAAGGACACCTCGACATTGAACCAGCAACCTTCAGGTTACCAGCCAACCCGCTCTACCTCCTGAGCTACTGCCGCCCATATGTCATTGTTATTCTATAAATTCACTGGATTTTTTGAAGGTTCGAGCCATTTATTGATTTATACGTTTTTAGCATTTTAATAATCAAAAGTATTTGGTGTGTTTGAATATAAATAAAATGTGTCCTATTCTTTAACCTGACTCATTATTTAAAGATTTTGACTTTTGGCATCTTCACCTCAATCTTTCAAAATAAACTCAGTAACTGCCTCCAAATCAACCATTACTTTACTACTTGTAAAATATCTAAACATAAACGCTTAGCTGAGAATATGGACAGGTCAGCCTCAGAGCCTCTCAGAAGGGTAACTCTGCTCCTTAAGTTATGGATCATTGGTTTCCTTCGTTCTGTCCTTGTTTTACATTTTCATTTTACATCAAGGGCATTTAGAAGATTGTTTTATCCAAAGCGACTTACAACATGAACATTTATCAGAAGAAAGAGAGACAACAATATATTGCTGTCATCATCCATGATACGATGCATATTAATAAGCACCAATAATGAATATCTTTTAAGGGAGTCGTGGTAAATCATGTGATTGTGCGATAAGAATTCCATTCTCCAGTTTATGAGATGAAAATGGACAGCCTGTGTTTTGGTTCGTGAGGCCTAAATTATAACCTTAGATTACCTTAAGCCCATCTATTTTCTGCGAACACCAAATATATTCTGTACGAATAAATTATCTAAATATACCACGGCCGGATCACTTGCATCCTTATATATCTTCATAAATTTGGTTTATCTTTCTAATCTACAGTAATTTGTCTGAACTCTTTTCACTCTGGCCACTGGAGAGCAGTCAAGAGATCTTGAGTCAGCATGAACGAGCAAGTTCACAAATGGGATCTGTTTTACATGACATCCATTCTATTAAAGCGATTGAGTGAGTCACTAGCTGCGTTTCCATCTAAAAAGGTGATGGGAATCTTTAGAAAGTTCGCAAAAAAGTAAATCGAATTAGGTGTGTTTCGGGTAGTGGGAGCGGGTAACTACCCTAGTTCTGCCTGAAAGTGGCGCTGTAGGCAAAAAATGTATGCCGATACGTGGCTGTAATAAATGGTAGAAATAGAAAAGCTGTAACAAATGTAACAAAAAGCGGTAAGTCCGCCAATAGAGAGGAGTAACAACAAACAACAAACATGGGGAGAGGAATTCAGCAGCAATTGGTTTCCCTTGGGCAAGTCATAACTGTTCTTTCAGTTAAGTTATCATTGGCAATTTTAACTTCCATCCGTAGACGAAGAAATAGAGAAATTACAATGTACACAGCGGTAGCAAGGGAAATACGAGGACGACGTTGAGTGCCTTACGTATGGGAGAGCACAATAGGGTGCTGACGTTACACGTTGATGTCGGCAGGGTTGCTATGGTCGGTCGTTATGCGGAAATCTGAAAGACTGTCAGTCCTGTGTGTTCAAAGTTCGCTACGTCACAGCTGTTTCGAAAAGTGTGTTTCCATCTCCCATTTTGCAAATTTACTCTCGTTCGCATTTCTCAAAAACCACCTCAAGCGAGCGGAAAACCTTTTTTGCGAATTAGAGGATTTTTACGCAAATTTTGGTGTTTCCATCACCGTTTACTGACTGGATACTTCAAAGTTCGCATGAAATCAGGGAGGATGGAAACGCACCTAGTGTGTGAGGGAGTGATGTCTGGGAATGTGAACCTTGTGTCTACTGAGTGAGGGAGGCACGTGATGGAGGTTGTTAGTTGTTCCCATGGTAACCTGGTCAGTCTCTAAGGTATGCACGTGATGCATGAGAATGGGGTGTGGCTCCTGGGATTAACGCTTACTCTGACCACCTTTAAATCAAGACTGACGACTTTTGTGTATGCTTTAGTTCTGCCTAATCTTAAATACGTTACAGAGAGAAAGATACATGATCTGATACCAGAGAGAAAGGATAAGGGTTTGAGACAAAATTTCTGTCTGGTTTAAAGTCTTACAATCTGGGTTTGAGTCCCGGCAAAAGGTGTCTTTTCTTATCATCATCATCATTATGACACCTCTCTCTCTCTCTCTCTCTCTCTCTCTCTCTCTCTCTCTCTCTCTCTCTCTCTCTCTCTCTCTCTCTCTCTCTCTCTCTCTCTCTCTCTCTCTCTCTCTCTCTCTCTCTCTCTCTCTCTCTCTCTCTCTCTCTCTCTCTCTCTCTCTCTCTCTCTCTCTCTCTCTCTCTCTCTCCATTCAAAAGTTTGAGCACAATTTTTCCCACTTCATTGAAACGCTCTCGTAGGGACAGGAAGTGAATCATGACCTCAAGTGTCCGTTCAGACAGACAGTGATACGGAGGACAGGCCTTTGGGGAGAAAATGAGGAAACAATCGAGTGAAAACGATGAGCACATGACCAAAATTCTGAAACATGCAGTGTAAATCATGGAGCATATCCTAAAGACGGGGCGGAAAAAACATTTAGAAGATGCTGTTTTCATCCAAACGATATGCAGGTGAGGATGAGAGGAAAGAAGACATACAACCAATATTATATGTAGAGTTACCAAACACAGTCCAAACAAGCAAGTTATGCAGACACACCTGGACAGAGAGCCGACCAGAGTGGCTATTGGGACAACCAGAGGTGCACATATTGGGGTAGACATATATGGTAGCCAATTATATTAATTTTTTACTTTCAATATGGCTTCAAACCAAAGCTGATACTTAGAAACATCAGACTCATGTTAACCACATTGTACCTTTACCAGCAGGGTTCAATGGTGTACGGACGATTAGAACAAAATTGATAGACAAAAGTGTTGGAGATGGGAGGACAGTCTTGCCATCGTTACTCGCCCCCACCCCATGATGTCAAAACGAAAACGAGAATGTTTATGTCATCAGGTTCAACTGACTAATGTCATTCTATGTCATTCCAATGACTGAGAATGGAAATAATTCGGACCAGTCACATAAACAAAAGATTACATGGTCGTTCACCTAGCGGCCATTTTGGTTCTAATCCCACGTTAATTTCTTTCAAGACGCAGCAGAACCAACATGGCCGACAGGTGAATAAGGCCGGTATTTACAGGAAACAAAGGCGTAGGAGACATTCTTTCTAGGTTTGCAATCTTGTCCCTTTCTTGGTTCCTTCCCTTTTCCAGAGCAAAGGGACTTGAGAGAGTGTTCCGATATTGCATCAGAAAGCGGTTGGAAAAGGGCTTCTCTAAGGAGGGTCGAGAGACGTCACTCCAGCACTTCTCCTTTTCACAATATAAATATCCCTGTCCTGCTGAGAGACGGCAGTCCACTGGTCTAACGGTACACGAGTATTAACACCTGATATTCACGGTCGTCTTCCTGTCTATCTCTTGATCGTTAAAAGCAGCCAATCAGAACCAGTGAAGATGACGACCTGTGGCACCGTGACGAAGAGCCTGCTGCTGCTGGCTGTGGTGGTCGCTCTGACCGGACAAGGATCTGCAGGTGAGGGGAGGATGGGGCCGACGGGGACCTGGGCTCTCAGGGGACGCCACGAGAACCAAGATACGGACTGCCATCTTACAATGTCAAAGTTAGGGAAAACTAACCGTCTTTCTGTCCCTCCTTCAGCAGATGAGAAGTTCTATAAATGCTGCACCACGGTGAGCAGAGAGGAGATCACTGAAACCATCGTGGACTACATGGTGCAACTGAGAAAAAAGAACTGTGTCAATGCCATCATGTAAGTGACCGGCCATATGCGTGTTCTTCAAAAGAAACATCTGTACCATTGATCTACCTTTGAACGCGTGTTAAGATGTGTGTCTTCATTTGAACGCGTTTTAGGATCCGTGTCTTTGTTTGAACGCGTGTTCGGTTGTGTGTCATCGTTTGAACGTGTGTGCTAGGATGTGTTAACCTCAGATAGGCTGTCATCTATGGCTCAGACTACTCACGGTGTCTCTTTGGTTTGTGTAGTTTCCAAACGGAGAGTGGTAATTTGTACTGCAGCAAACATGATGAGCCCTGGGTGATGACGAAGGTCAGGCAGCTTAGGTAAGTGTCACTCACTCAAACTCATTCATTCACACACAGTTTATGAAAAACAAAATCTAAGTCTCTGTGTTTGTGTTTCACAGGAGGACAAAAAGAGCAGCATTGGCCTCAACCCCCTCCCTCCTGAAGCTCATCACCTCCAGCTCCTCTCCTCCACCATTGGAGTGGACCACCGGAACGTCCTCAACGCATTATACCGTCCAATAGAAAAGCTCCTTACACAGCGCTGGCCAATGAGCTCCAAGATGGCTGACCAGATACTTTTGAAGAGGAAAACAATGGACTGCTCGATTTTAAAAATAATAATAATTTAGAGTACTCCAGATATACTAGCATTTTTGCAGAAGTGCTTAAGGGCCATATGTGATTTTTTTTTTATTATTTCTAAGTCTGAACTCAGAACTCAAGCAAAAGAATCACATGTTGCCCTAATCCTCTTCTCTACATTGTCAACCCGTTATAGATTATTTATTATATTATAATAATATAGCACAACATTTAAATGTATTTTCAAAAGATAGTCCTATTTATTAATTGTATTTATCAATGTCAGCGCATTATGATACAATGTTGTATCATTGTTTATAAGTTACAACCCAGTCTCACGGAAATATGTGACGCTGTCACGTCACGTCATTTAAATTATTCACTCGTGATCTGGGAATGGGATCTGGGATCTGGGAATTTTTCTTTTGCGGTTTGCCTTCAGATCAACACACCTGCATTAAATGTATCCGTGAATTGTCACAATTTCTCAGAATCAATGGTGAAAGTAGAAACGGGTGACCAATAGCTGTCATAATGTTAGAAATTTGTGCTTTTGGCACGAAAATTAGAAATTACGTGTCCCAGATCACGAATGAATAGGGTTCTAGCTATTTATTAATTTATACGTTTTTAGCATTTTAATATTCAAATGTATTTTGAGTGTGAATATAAATAAAATATGTCCTATTCTATAAGTTGACTCTCTATCTCCATTATTTCATGATTTTGTTTTTGGCATCTTCACACCAATCTTTGAAAATAACCTCAGTAACTGCCTCCAAATCAACCATTAGTTTCCTTCATTCTGTCCTTTGTTTTACATTTTCATTTTACATTCAAGGCATTTGGCAGACACTTTTAGAGTGACTTACAGTATGTACTAGGGGTGCAACGGATCACAAAGCTCACGGTTCGGATCGGGTCACGGTTTTTGAGTCACGGGTCGGATCATTTTTGGATCAACAACAACAAGAAAGATAACAAGACAAATGTGACTTTAAATAAAATCTTCAACTGTGTAAAAACAAAATAAAGTGAAAAATTAGGTAATAATCCTGCTTCCTTTAAGCATGGTCAATATTTAAAAAAATTGCAATCTGAGGCATTATTCCTTCTTCTTTTTAACATGGATAGGATAGTAAATAATCCCTAAACCTGCAGACATCCTTATCTTCTTTTTTTATGTTTGGTAGCGAAATACAGTTTCTGTGGTGTTTTATTTGGCATTTTGTTAATCCATTGATTTCGGTTCGGAGACTCATTGCTCATTGCAAGGGGGGTTGGTTGTAGTCTTTTCGCTCGGTTCTAGCCCTACTGTTGATACGGCGAACCGAGCGAAAAGACTACAACCAAACCTAAACACGTCCGGTTCCGGTTCCGGTTTACGTTTCAATGGGATTTACGGAACGCCAAATAAAACACAACAGAAACTGTATTTCGCTACGATACTTGAGGATGTTGTTGATACCGGAATTGTCCTCTAAACATGCGCTGATCACGTCAACGCACAACTTTTTTTTTTTTATCAGCTGATCCGCGGATCACTTGCGTCCCGAACCGTGATGGTTGATCCGTACGGATCACGGGAAACCCGTGAACCGTTGCACCACTAGTATGTACATTTGTCAGAAGAAAGAGAAACAACAATATATCGCTGTCGGTACAGTAGGCTTCATCATAGAACCAAGTGCCAAGCACTAACAATCGCTAGGTTGACCCATTCCCCGTATACAGCAAAGATAGCTAGGATAAGATGCGACACCATGCCAAGTACTATTCTTAAATGCAAGGACATACAACATACAAAAAGTGTGTACATTAAGTGCCAGAACGTACAGCATACGATGAGTTGATATACTGCTGTCAATCAGGGCCTGTATTAACTTCTAAGAAACCCACATAGGAGACGTCATTTCTTGGTATGCAATCCCCCTTCCTCTTTCCTTTCTGAGTTCCTTCCCTTTTTCACCCAAAGGGACTTTGGAAAGACGTCCGATACATCCATAGAAGGGCTTCCCTAGAGGGTTTAGGGGATCTTGTTCTACTGGTAGACTGAAGGTAATGGAGACCGAAACCCACTGCTTTCGTCTGTGAGTCCAACACCCTGGCAACGACACTGTAACTGCATGTCCGTCATGCCCAACGCACAGAGTGCGGATTCACGCAGAGTGTGTGCAGTGGGACCCAATTATTATTTTTTGAGTCATAGTGTTTCAATGGAGCAAAGCACATTTCACAATGACGACATTTAACAGACGCTTTGATGCAGAGTCTAGGTGAACTCGTGAGTCCTGAGTACATGGAGCACTGATAAAGCGAGGCTGCCCTTTTTCACTCATATGGGTCTGTGACTGATTTGCCTTATTCTTTCTCTCCTTCACAGCACAGAGATCAATAAAGAGGGGGTTGCTTGAGTGACGAGATCGGATGAAGTGGCACCAATGAGGTTCATGGAATTTGTAGGGCACACAAATTCACTGTAACAATGAGGAACATGGAACGTGTCGTTTCCTACTGGGCCTGTGATTCGTCTTTGACAATGAGTCTCCTTATGATTCATGACCTCACCCCTCCCCCACCACATCCTCCCTCACACCCACACCATGTCTGTCATACTTCAACATGTTAACATTTTCATTCACACGACTTACAATAAGTACATTTGTCAGAAGAAAAATAAACGACAATACATGGTTGTCGGTACCGTAAGGATGTTCATGGAACCAAGTGCCAAGCACTAATAATTGCTAGCTTAACCCATTCTCTGTGTTAAACAAAGATAGCTAGGATATGATGCTACATAATGCTAGGCACTATTTGCAAGTGCCAGGACAATAAGTGTGTACATTAAGTGCCAGGACGAACAACATATAATAAGTGCATTAGAGGGGGGGGGGGGGGGGGGTCCACTGAGACCAGCCCCCCCCCCCCCCCCCCCCCCCTTGCAGATTACCCCTAACAGAGGTCCCTCACTCAATCATCAATGGGGTTCAATGGTGTACGGACGATTAGAACAAAATTGATAGACAAAAGTGTTGGAGATGGGAGGACAGTCTTGCCATCGTTACTCGCCCCCACCCCATGATGTCAAAACGAAAACGAGAATGTTTACGTCATCAGGTTCAACTGACTAATGTCATTCTATGTCATTCCAATGACTGATTAAATGCTGCGGCCTATCTTCGTTATTTCACAACCGTTTTATGACTCGCTAAACATTCTATTTAAATCTTAAACGTAAGACAGATATCCCCACAGGTCAGGTTATGAAAACGTTCTGTCCCTTCTCCGTTAGTGAAGAGGTCTTTCAGGGAGCTCAGCGCTGACTATGATAGGATTATACAAAAGTGGAGGACAGGAAACAGACAGAAAAAAATATATGACACGACCTGATTGGAATGAGATTCAGCATCACAGAAAGAGACGGTAGAACACTAAATATACTCTGTGTGATACAGAGTCCTTGCTGTACAATTACATTTACATTAACGGCATTTAGCAGACGCTTTTATCCAAAGTGACTTACAATATGTATATTTGTAAGAAGAAAGAGGAACAACAATATATCGCTGTCGGTACAGTAAGGATATTAATAGAACCAAGTGCCAAGCACCAACAATCGCTAGGTTAACCCATTCCCTGTATACAACAAAGATAGCTAGGATAAGATGCTAAATAAGTCTAAGCACTATTTGCAAGTGCCAGGACGTACATCATACAATGAGTGTGTACAATAAGTGCCAGGACGTACAACACACAATAAGTGTGTACATTAGGTGCCAGGACGTACAACATACAACAAGTGTATAAGAGGGGGGTGGGGGGGTCAACGAGTTAAACTACACGCTCAATCATGAGGTGGTCCACTGAGACCAGCCCTCCCTTCCAGATCAACACTAACATTGGTCTCTCACTCAATAATCAATGAGGCTCAACTCTGTTTGGACGAACAGAACAAAAGTGTGTAAAAACGATGGGTGGAACAGCCTTGCCATTGCTCCTCGCCCCCACCCCATGAATTCAACACAAAAACGAGCACTTGTCAATGTCATTCCAATGACTCTGATTAAGTGCTGCGTCCTGTCTTCGTTATTTCACAACCGTTTTATGACTAGCTTTATTTTCGAAATTAATCCAAACCTAAGTCAGATATGACGACAGCTCAGGTTATGAAAACTTCATAACGTCTCTTCTCCGTTAGTGAAGAGGTCTTTCAGGGAGCTCAGCGCTGACTATGATAGGATTATATAAAAGTGGAGGACTGGAAACAGACAGAAAAAAAGGATACGACACGACCATATTTGAATGAGATTCAGCATCACAGAAAGAGACGATAGAACACTATAGATACTATATCACTCTGTGTGATCCAACCGGTGAAAAGACCGAACAACTCAGAAGGTGATACCTGCCTTCCTGTCCCACTAACGGAACTTCTTCTTTCTAGGTCTGCTTTCAGACCGTCTCATGTCCTAGATCCTTCTATCTGGAGGGACTTGCATGGAACTCCAACATGCTCCTTGAGGAGGAGGTTTAGGTTTGGGCCCCTTGCTAGAGGATGCCTACATGAAGGACACCGTAGCCTACACTTTTGTCCCCAATTTGAATGTCATGCATAAAAATACACATGGTGAACACTTATTTGGGCCAACGTTAGGTTCGGAACACAGCGAGTGTTTGTGTGGTTGATGTGGTCCAGATGCTAATCACTAAACATCCAACTTCTCCCGGGAATCCTCACAGTGTGACTGAGTCACTCCCGCAACTCTCAATCAGAGGGGGTGTGGAGTGACCCTGAACTCAGTCTGAAGGACTGGCTATGCTAATGAGGATACTAGCATCCTTGTTCCTGTGAACGGATCGTTTGACGAGAGGTGAAGGATAACCGATGTAAAGTGCTGAGTGTTACGTGCTGAAAGAGGTAGATTAAACACTTGTCCTTCTGTCTGTCCCTCCGCCAGTCAACTAAACAAGAGATTGCATGGTCGTTCACCTAGCGGCCATTTTGGTTCTAAACCCACGTGCACTTCTTTCAAGAAGCGGCAGAACCAACATGGCCGATATTGCGTCAGGAAGAGGTCGGCAAAGGTCTTCCGTAGGGAGGGTGGGGACATGTTAGAGGTTGACAGATAGAGAGAGAGATACATAAAGATCAATATATTGAAGCATCTATATATACTGTAGCGACCCTTGGACATTTAAATAGTTTTTCAGCATGTATTGCAACGTTCTTCTTGTCAATCAGTGTGGGGGCGCATCATTAGGTCAGCAGGGGGAGGGCCTTGGAAGGAGGATGGGGGCTTGCACGTGAGAAAGACCGTGTTGGGGGTTGCCTGGGTAACCAGTGTTTGTTTTGTGTGGGATTTTTGCCGTTGATTACACGTTTCAGTGACCTAGTTTGGTTACATTAAAAAGTTCCTTCAAATAACTATGACTGGACATTGTTATGTCACCGGCGAGGTCATTACATTGGTGTCAGAAGTGAACGTTTTCTTTAGATTTTTCTTTTTTTCCTCGGTCCTGCTCGGCGGGTCGGCTGAAGTTGCTATCGCGTTTTCTCTGCAACAATAATGCTCCCTGCGGACTGTCGGGTGAAGATAGAGATGGATGACTACGGCGAGGGGGCGTGTGGAGTAGCTTCGGAGTCTCTGGTGAGGGGTAGAACCAAACGGGAACTGGCCGCCGTTGAAAAAGATGATTTTTCCCTCATAGTTCGCAGCGCCGACTGCCCGTGGCCGCCACAAGACGGCGACAGACATGGCGGCGCCTTTCTCACATCGAGCCCAGTGTCCATCAAGACGCCTAGATACACTGATAAGGCTGACTGGGAAGCTTTCCGCGCGCAATTTGAACTTTTGGCCGATGCTGCCGGATGGTCAGTGAAGGTCAAAGCGCTGCAGCTTGCGATGTGTCTGGCGGACGACGCATTGTCTTGTTTGTTGCTGCTTAGCCCAGAGGACAGGGGGGACTATGTTGCCCTAGTGGGGGCACTAAGGAGGCATTTTGGACTGCGTATTAAGCCGGGGCTGATGCGCTCAGAACTCTGTAATAGATGCAGAAAGCCGGGGGAGACGCTGCCAGCCGTGCAGAGCGAACTCGCTCGGGATCAGTTTCTCCAGGCCCTTTCCCCTACAGAACTACGCATGCAGACCCTGCTAGCCCAACCCGCAGACTTTGCAAGAGGCCTTGGAGATGGCCATAGAGAGGGAGCTGGTGTGGGCTGGAGCAATCGACGGTCATCCTGCTCCTCAGCCGATGGTGAGATCGGCAAGGGAGAGGAGTGGGGACTCACAGAAGCCAGCCTGGGGGGACGAGCTCACTGAACTTGTCCTCGCTGTCTCTATACAGGCGGACCGCCGCCCCCCCGTCTCGTCGAGAGCAGAGGGTCTGCTGGGGCTGCGGGCAGCCTGGCCACCTTGTCAGAGAGTGCCCTAAAGCTGTGAGAGCCCAGGGAAACGGGCCAGGGTCCGCGTAATTGGGGAGACGCGTGGCCCTGCCCCCGTACCCCCGCCGTCGTCGTCTGGAGGAGCCCATCATAGCAGCCGGGGGGGCGGGGCTTCAACAGGCTCCAGCGTCCTGGAGCCTGTTGGAGCCCCGCCACGACAACAGGCTCCAGCGTCCTGGAGCCTGTTGTCGTGGTTGGGCGGACCTGGGCCGGGGACTTTTGACATGTTCCTGTCACTGTTGAGGGGGTGGCTTATTTGGCTTCAGTCGATACGGGGTCTGCAGTGACCCTGATGAGGCCAAACATTTTGCCAACCTGGACGGTACTCCAACCTACAACTGTGCAGCTCCGCACAGTCACGGGGGAGAGGGCCCCCATGAAAGGGAAGGGGTTGTTGTCCATCTGCGTAGGGAGAAAGACTGTCCTCCATGCCGTGCAGGACCCCTGTATCCTAGGGCTGGACTTCCTGCGATGCACAGGCTGGACCTGGAGAGGGGGGCGATTGGCTTCCAAGGAGGGCCCACAGTCTATGTGGCCCCGCCAAACACCTCCTACATCCGGCCCCCACCGACAACAGCTCAGATGGACCAGTCACACGTCACCGGCCCCCTTCACCCCCTTGCAAAGACCTTCCAACCACCCCGTCTTCCCGATCCCTGCCCATTGTCTCAGTCCTCCTCCCGCAACCCTTCCCCCCTCCCCGCCACCCCCTCGTGTCAATGTTTCGGGCCCCTGTAGACTACTCCCTTGCCACCCCAGCACCCCACTCCATGAGCCTGGGCCCCTTGCCCTGCCCTGCCCAGCATCCCCAGACAGGTGAGGAGACTCTGCAGTCTACTGTGCGGGCAATTTGGCAGGGGCACTGTGAGGGGCACTGTGACTTTATTTGTTCCCTCGAGGACGAGGAACTTTGAAGGGGGGAGGCAATGTAGCGACCCTGGGACATTTAAATAGTTTGTGTGCATGTATTGCAATGTTCTTCTTGTCAATCAGTGTGGGGGTGAATCATTAGGTCAGCTGGGGGAGGGCCTTGGAAGAACAGGAGGGTGGAGGCTTGCACGTGAGGAAGACCATGTTTGGGGTTGCCGGGGTATGTTTTGGGTGAGATTTTTGCCGTTGATTACGCGTTCCAGTGACGTCGTTTTGTTACGTTAAAAAGTTCCTTCAAATAACTATGACTGGGCATCGTTATGTCACCGGCGAGGTCATTACAATACATATAGATCTACAGACAGAGAGATTGAGCGGGCGAGTGAGTTTGTGGGGGGAGAGAGAGAGAGACAGAGACAGAGAGACATACCACTCCAGCACTTCTCCTTTTCACAATATAAATATCCCTGTCCTGCTGAGAGAGGGCAGTCCACTGGTCTAACGGTAGAAGAGCATTAACACCTGATCTTATCTGTCGTCTTCCTGTCTATCTCTTGATCTTTAAAAGCTGCCAATCAGAACCAGTGAAGATGACGACCTGTGGCACCGTGACGAAGAGCATGCTGCTGCTGGCTGTGGTGGTCGCTCTGACCGGACAAGGATCTGCAGGTGAGGGGAGGATGGGGCCGACGGGGACCTGGGTTCTCAGGGGACGCCACGAGAACCAAGGTATGGACTGCCATCTTACAATATGAAACTAACCGTATATCTGTCTCTTCTTCAGTAACTCAGAAGTTCTATGAATGCTGCACCACGGTGAGCAGAAAGCATATCACTGAAACCATCGTGGACTACATGGTGCAAGAGAGAAACCCTCCCTGTGTCAATGCCATCCGGTAAGCGACCAGCCATATGGAACGAATGTATTCTTCAACAGAAACATCTCTAGCTTTGACCATGTGCTAGGATGTGTGTCTTCGTTTGAACGTGCGTGTTAGGGTGTGTTAACCTCATTTAGGGTGTCATCCGTGGCTCAGACTACTCACAGTGTCTCTGTGTTTTGTGTAGTTTCCAAACGGAGAGTGGTCTTTGGTACTGCTGCAAACATAATGAGCCCTGGGTGTTGAGGAAGATCAGGCAGCTTAGGTAAGTGTCCCTCACTCATTCACTCACATATTCATTCACTCACACACTCATTCATTCACACAGTTTATGAAAAACAAAATCTAAGTTTCTGTGTTTGTGTTTCACAGGGCGACAAAAAGAGCAGCATTGGCCTCCGGCCCCTCCCTCCTGTAGCTCATCACCTCCAGCTCCTCTCCTACACCATTGGAGGGAACCAACGCCACACCCTCAACGCATTATACCATCCAATGGAAATGCATCTTATTCAGCGCAGGCCAATGAGCACCAAGATGGCTGACCAGATACTTTTGAGGAGGAAAAACAATGAACTGCTAGCACTTTTTTTTAAAATTAATTTAGAGAACTCCAAGCATTTTTAGGAAGTGGTTTAGGGGCACATTTTTTTGAATGAGTTCCGAGTCTGAAGCCAGCACTCAAAAAAAGGAATCACATGTGGCCCTAATCCTATTCTCTACATTGTCGACCCCTTATAGGTTATTTATTAAATTATAATAATATAGCACGACATTTAAATGTATTTTCAAAAGAGAGTCCTATTTATTGATTGTATTTATCAATGTTGGTGCATTATGTTACAATGTTCTGTAATTGTTATTCTATAAATTCACTGAATTTGTTAAAGGTTCAAGCCATTTATTGATTTATACGTTATTAGCATTTTAATAATCAAAACTACTCTGTATGTTTGAATATAAATAAAACATGTCCTATTCTAAAACCTGACTCATTATTTAATAATTTTGTCTTTTGGCGTCTTCACCCCAATCTTTCAAAATAACCTCAGTAACTGCCTCCAAATCAATCATTACTTTACTACTTGTAAAATATCTAAACATAAACGCTTAGCTGAGCATATGGACAGGTCAGCCTCAGAGCCTCTCAGAAGGGTCACTCTGCTCCTTAAGTTATGGATTATTGGTTTCCTTCATTCTGTCCTTGTTTTACATTTTCATTTTACATTAAGGGCATTTACCAGATTGTTTTATCCAAAGCGACTTACAACATGTACATTTATCAGAAGAAAGAGAAACAACAATATATTGCTGTCGTCATCCATGATACGATGCATATTAATAAGCTCCAATAATGAATACCTTTTAAGGGAATCGTGGTAAATGATGTGATTGTGCGATAAGAATGCCATTCTCCAGTTTATGAAATGAAAATGGACAGCCTGTGTTTTGGTTCGTGAGGCCTAAATTATAACCTTTAGTTAAGATAAATTACCGTAAGCATTAATTCTATTTTCTGCGAACAACAAAGATATTCCGTACGAATAAGTTATCTAAATATACCACGCCCGGTTCACTTGCATCCTTATGTATCTTCATAAATTTGGTTTAACTTTCTAATACACAGTTATTTTTCTGAACTCTTTTCACTCTGTCCACTAGAGGGCGGTAGAGAGATGCATGAACGAGCAAGTTCACAAATGGGTTCTTGTTTAACATGATCATCAACTTTATTGAAGTGATTGAGCGAGTCAATGTGTGAGGGAGTGATGTCTGGGAATGTGAACCTTGTGTCTACTGAGGGAGGGGGGCACGTGATGGAGGTTGTTAGTTGTTCCCATGGTAACATGGTCAGTCACTAAGGTATGCACGTGATGCATGAAAATGGGGTGTGGCTTCTGGGATTAACGCTTACTCTGGCCACCTTTAAATCAAGACTGAAGACTTTTACGTATGCTTTTGCTCGGCTAAATCTTAAATACGTTACACTTTCTAAAATGCTTTTTTAACTTTGCCTTTATTTTTATATTTTATTACTAAAATGCTTTTTAACTTTGCCCTTATTTTCTAGAAAGATACATGATCTGATACCAGAGAGCAAGGATAAGGGTATGAGACCAAATTTCTGTCTGGTTTAAAGTCCTACAATCTGGGTTGGAGTCCCGGCGAAAGGACCAAATTCCTTTAGGTCGGGTTGGAGTCCGAGAGAGAGAAACAAGTTCCTCTAGGTTGGGTTGGAGTCCTGACGTGGGTAACTTTGAAGGATTTGAGACCCAAGTTCTGTCTGGGTTAGAGTCCAAGAATCCTGGCTAGAGTCCTAGAATCCGTGTTTTAGTCCCAGAGAAAGGACCAAGGTCCCTAAGGTCGGGTTGGAGTCCCGACGTGGGTTTCAGAGAGACTGTTGATCTGATCTTATATACATTGCACTTTCAAAAATGCTGAACTATTTTACTAATTTTTTGCATATATTTTCTTTTACTTACCTATTATTTAATTGTATGACAATGTTTATATGTGAAGCTCTTTGAGTCTGCCTTGTGTATGAAAAGTGCTATATAAATAAAGTTCCCTCGTCTTTCCTTGCCTTATCATCGTCATTATGAATATCTATCTACATGTCTGTCCGTCTATCTATCTGGCTGTATGTCTGTCTGTCTCTTTTCCTTGCTTGTCATCATATTTGTCTCAGACAAAAGTTTGAGCACAATTTTTTCCCACTTCATTGAAACACTCTCGTAGGCAAAGGAAGTGAATCAATGACCTCAAGTGTCCGTTCAGACAGACAATGAGGAAACAATCGCGTGAAAACGATGAGCACATGACCAAAATTCTTAATCATGCAGTGTAAATCATGGAGAATGTCCTAAAAATAGGGCGATAAAAACATCAAGAAGAGGCTGTTTTCATCCAAATGATTTACAGGTGAGGATGAGAGGAAAGAAGACAGGCAACCAATATTATACGTAGAGTTACTAAACACATTCCAAACTAGCAAGTTATGCAGACACACCGTGACGGAGAGCCGACCAGAGTGGCCATTGGGACAACCAGAGGTGTACATATTGGGGTAGACATATATGGTAGCTAATTGTATATATATATTTTTTCTTTCAATATGGCTTTAAACCAAAGCTGATGCGTAGAAACATCAGACTCATGTTAACCACATTGTACCTTTACCAGCATTATGTTTTAACTAAAATGGAAATAATTGGGACCAGTCACATGAACAAAAGATTACATGGTCGTTCACCTAGCAGCTATTTTGGTTCTAGGTGAATAAGGCCGGTATTAAAGGCCCACTATGCAGGATCAGCCATTTCTTCGCTGTTTTCTTGGTTTGCGCAAGCACTTTTCTCTGCACAGCGCCCCCTCCAGCTTCGTAGTAGATATTTTACAACACTGTCGTAACAACTCGTTGACGACCCTTCCCCATGCACTTCTACGCTAGCGAGTGTTGGCCAACATAATACATAACGATAGCACCGACAGTCGCCTCTTGGGTCCCTTATCAATCGATTGATCCATGATGAATGCAACAAATGCCTCGCAACTGGCTGTTTATATCTAGCCGGTGCCATGTTTGGGTGTTTGGGTGTGTGTCTGTGCCGTAAAGCATTTTCGAAACTACAATCTGACTACATTTTCAAGGCGCGATTGGATACTTCCGCTGCGTCACATCCGGATTGTGTCGGTCCGAACAGAGCAAGTTGCATATTCGCTTTTTCCTTGGAGAAGCGACAAGGGGCAATGAAACACCCACCAAACGACCCAGAAATGGTTGTAGGACCATTAGAATAACTCTCAACCTGCATAATTAATGTAATTCTGGCAAAAATGTTGCATAGTGGGCCTTTAACTTCCAAGAAACAAAGGCGTAGGAGATATTCTTTCTAGGTTTGCAATCTTGTCCCTTTCTTGGTTCCTTCCCTTTTCCAGAGCAAAGGGACTTGAGAGAGTGTTCCGATATTGCATCAGAAAGCGGTCGGAAAAGGGCTTCTCTAAGGAGGGCGAGAGACGTCACTCCAGCACTTCTCCTTTTCACAATATAAATATCCCTGTCCTGCTGAGAGAGGGCAGTCCACTGGTCTAACGGTACAAGAGCATTAACACCTGATCTTCTCTGTTGTCTTCCTGTCTATCTCTTGATCGTTAAAAGCAGCCAATCAGAACCAGTGAAGATGACGACCTGTGGCACCGTGATGAAGAGCCTGCTGCTGCTGGCTGTGGTGGTCGCTCTGACCGGACAAGGATCTGCAGGTGAGGGGAGGATGGGGCCGACGGGGACCTGCGTTCTCAGGGGACGCCACGAGAACCAAGGTACGGATTGCCGTCTTACAATGTGAAAGTTAGGGAAAACTAACCGTCTTTCTGTCCCTCTTTCAGCAGATGAGAAGTTCTCTAAATGCTGCACCAAGGTGAGCAGAGAGGAGATCACTGAAACCATCGTGGACTACATGGTGCAACTGAGAAACAAGCACTGTGTAAATGCCATCATGTAAGTGACCGGCCATATGCGTGTTCTTCAAAAGAAACATCTGTACCATTGATCTACCTTTGAACGTGTGTTAAGATGTGTGTCTTCATTTGAACGTGTTTTAGGATCTGTGTCTTCGTTTGAACGTGTTTTCGGTTGTGTGTCTTTGTTTGAACGTGTGTGTTAGGATGTGTTAACCTCCGATAGGTTGTCATCCATGGCTCAGACTACTCACGGTGTCTCTGTGTTTTGTGTAGTTTCCAAACGGAGAGTGGTGGTTTGTACTGCAGCAAATATGATGAGCCCTGGGTGATGAAGAAGGTCAGGCAGCTTAAGTAAGTGTCCCTCACTCATTCACTCAAACTCATTCATTCACACACAGTTTATGAAAAACAAAATCTAAGTCTCTGTGTTTGCGTTTCACAGGGGGACAAAAAGAGCAGCATTGGCCTCCACCCCCTCCCTCCTGAAGCTCATCACCTCCAGCTCCTCTCCTCCACCATTGGAGTGAACCACCAGAACGTCCTCAACGCATTATACCGTCCAATAGAAAAGCTTCTTACACAGCGTCGGCCAATGAGCTCCAAGATGGCAGACCAGACACTTTTGAAGAGGGAAACAATGAACGGCTTGATTTTTTTTTCAAATTAATTTAGAGTACACCAGGTATACTAGCATTTTTGCAGTAGTGCATAAGGGCCACATGTGATTTTTTTTTTATGACTTCTAAGTCTGAAGTCAGAACTCAAGCAAAAGAATCACATGTCGCCCTAATCCTACATTGTCAACAAGTTATAGGTTATTTATTCAATTATAATAATATAGCACAACATTTAAACGTATTTTCAAAAGAGAGTCCTATTTATAAATTGTATTTATCAATGTTAGCGCATTATGTTACAATGTTGAATCGTTGTTTATTTATAAGTTCACGGGATTTGATGAAGGTTCTAGCTATTTATTAATTTATACGTTTTAGCATTTTAATGTTCAAAAGTATTTTGTTTGTTTGAATATAAATAAAAGATGTATTATTCTATAACCTGACTCTCTACCTTCGTTGTTTCATATTTTGACATCTTTACCCCAATCTTTGAAGATAACCTCAGTAACTGCCACAAAAAATCTGTTTCTTTCATTCTGTCCTCGTTTGATATTTTCATTTTACATTTAAGGCATTTGGCAGACGCTTTTATCCAAAGTAACTTACAGTATGTACATTTGTCAGAAGAAAGAGAAACAACAATATATTGTTGTCGGTACAGTAAGGATGTTCATAGAACCAAGTGCCAAGCACCAACAATCGCTAGGCTAATCCATTCCCCGTACGCAACAAAGATAGCTAGGATAAGATGCTACACCATGCTAAGTACTATTCTTAAATGCAAGGTCATACAACATACAATAAGTGTGGACATTAAGTGCCAGGACGTGCAACATACAATCAGTTGAATTACTGCTGTAAATCAGGGCCTGTATTGCCTTCCGAGAAACCCACACAGGAGACGTCATTTCTTGGTATGCAATCCCCCTTCCTCTTTCCTTTCCGAGTTCCATTCCTTTTCAACCTCACTGTCTGTGGGTCACTGTGTGGTGGAAAGGAACTGGAAAAGGACGTCCGATACATCCATAGAAGGGCTTCCCTATAGGGGGTTTAGGGCATCTTGTTCTACCGGTAGACTGAAGGTAATGGAGACCGAAACCCACCGCTTTCGTCTGTGACTGCATGTCTGTCATGCCCTAACGCACACAGAAGAACTACGTCAGAAGAAAAAGAAACGACAATATATGGCTGTCGGTACAGTAAGGATGTTCATAAAACCAAGTGCCAAGCACTTGCAATTGCTAGCTTAACCCATTCCCCGTATAAAACAAAGATAGCTAGGATAAGATGCTACATAATGCTAACAATATACAATAAGTGGGTAAGAGGGGGCGTTTGGGGGGTGGTTAATGAGCTAAACTAAACCCTTAATCGTTGGCTGCCCCCCCCTCTCCCCCTTCCCCCCTTCCAGATCACCCTTAACAGTGGTCTCACACTCAATAAAAAAAAAGTGTTAAAAAGATGGGAGGACAGTCTTGCCATCGTTACTCGCCCCCACCCCATGATGTCAAAACTAAAACGAGAATGTTTACGTCATCATCATTTCACAACCGTCTTCATTATCTCATATCATATCTCATATTTCCAATGACTCTGATTAAATGCTGTGGCCTGTCTTCGTTATTTCACAACCGTTTTATGACTTGCTTTTCTTTCGAAGTTAATCCAAACCCAAGTCAGACATGAAGACAGGTCAGGTTATGAAAACGTTCCGTCTCTTCTCCGTTGGTGAAGAGGTCTTTCAGGGAGCTCAGAGCTGACTATGATAGAATTATAAAGGGAGAACAGGATACAGACAGACAAAAAGGACATGACACCACCCGATAAGAATTAGATTCAGTATCACAGAAAGAGACGGTGGAACACTAAATATACTCTGTGTGATGCAACCAGTGAAAAGAACGAACAACTCAGAAGGTGATACCTACCTTCCTGTCCCACTAACGGAACTTCTTCTTTCTAGGTCTGCTTTCAGACCGTCTCATGTCGTAGATCCTTCTATCTGGAGGGACTTGCATGGAACCCCAACATGCTCCTTGAGGAGGAGGTTTAGGTTTGGGCCTCTTGCTAGAGGATGCCTACATGAAGGACACCGTAGCCTACACTTTTGCCCCCGATTCGACTTTCATGCAAGAAAATACACATGGTACACACTTATTTGGGCCAACGTTAGTTTCGGAACACTGCTAGTGTTTGTGTGGGTGATGTGGTCCAGATGCTAATCACCAAACATCCAACTTCTCCAGGGAATCCTCACAGTGTGACTGAGTCACTCCCGCAACTCTCAATCAGAGGGGGTGTGGAGTGACCCTGAACTCAGTCTGAAGGATTGGCTATGCTAATGAGGATACTAGCATCCGTGTTCCTGTGAACGGATCGTTTGATGAGAGGTGGACGATAACTGGTTTATGGGCCGCAGCACCAGAGTGTTACTGCAGGAAGAGGCCCATGAAACATGTGCACCCTTGTGTGTGTCTGCGTGTCTGTGTGTGTGTCTGTCTGTCTGTCTGTCGGTTATGCGCGTGTCTCGCTGTACAATCCCTCTTAGTAATTGACAGCGATGTGTGGTCAAGGGTCTAAATATGTTTATTTCTGAACAGCATACATATTTCCATTACTCTGATCAGCCACTTGATTGACACGTTAAATTTAATTTGTTCCTTTAATGCATGTGTTGTGAAGCAAACAAGAACTGTCCAACCTTGAGTGGGTAATGGAAATTATCCACTCTATGCTGTGTCCGGTTGTTCTTAATATAGACCGGTCCAGTGAGTTCCCCCTTCCAAGTCATCTCAACACTATCGACAAAATCCCCAGTGTCATTTTATTGACTTCTTCTTTTGTGGCCGGAAGATCGAGCACATGGGTCAGAAGACATCCGAAAGCACACACACACACACACACACACACACACACACACACACACACACACACACACACACACACACACACACACACACACACACACACACACACACACACACACACACACACACACACACACACACTTTGTCAGTTTCGTTTTTTCTAAAACCTAAAATGTTCAAATTAAGTAAACATCCCTACGTCTTTTAGTGACAATATTGTTTGCCATTGAACCCACTAATCAAACCAGTGCATCCTGATTAAAGGGTGAGATTGATAAATACAACTTCATTCATAAGTTAGTTAGGGTACGTTGAAAGTTAACTTTAGGTAGCTAATTAGATGGGTTGGTAGACCTGGGTGTTTAATCTAGTGAACTCATATTTATCTAGAATTATTTTTAGAACCATTTGATCAGATGGACACAACCCGGTTTATTCTGATTCTACGCAAGAAAACAGTAGGTGACTGCTTGTAATGGAAACCCCCTATGTGTCCTATTCTGTAAAGCGTGCTGTATTATCACACAACTTAATTTCCATTGCAGTTCAATGTCGTGCAATGAGGTGTCAAGTAAGCGTGAGCCACCATTTCCTGGAAACGTTACAAATCGATCACAAGGTGCCAGGCGGGGTCCAGCTGCTGACATTGTGCTGTGTCACAGGAGTATGTGACTCAGCTCATTCAATCCGCACACTACACACCTTACTGCAATATACTTGATATAGAGTTATTCAAATTCGAAACACCTACATGAGCTGATACACTTTCCATTTCTGATTTTATTCAAAGTCTTTGATAATTAATTCTATTTCGACTATTTGTTTAAACTTATTATACAATCAAATGAGATTCCAGACAGGACATGTTCGAGGTAGATTTATAGTTAGAGTGAATAGAGAGATAGATGTAAATGTAGACCTATTGATAGACAGATTGTAAATATATCACTATGTGTAAAGTGCTAACTGTTGCGAATTTATCATGAATGAAGAAATAAGGGGAATTAAGAGAGAGAGAAAGAGACAGAGTGACAGAGAGACAGAGAGCGAGAGAACTTCTGCTTTTTCGAATATAAATATCCCTGTCCTGCTGGGAGAGGGCAGTCCAGTTGTTTAACTGTAGAAGAGCATTCACACCAGATCTTATCTGCCGTCCTCCTGTCTATTTCTTGATTAGACTTCTCGTTAGCAGCAACCAATCAGAACCAGTGAAGATGACGACCTGTGGCACCGTGACGAAGAGCCTGCTAATGCTGGCTGTGGTGGTCGCTCTGACCGGACAAGGATCTGCAGGTGAGGGGAGGATGGGGCCGACGGGGACCTGGGTTCTCAGGGGACGCCACGCAGACACACTGCCATCGAACAACGTGGAGTACGAAAACAGAACTAACTTTCTCTTTCTCTCTGCAGTTGAGAAGTTCTCTGAATGCTGCACCAGGGTGAGCAGACAGGAGATCACTGAAACCATCGTGGACTACATGGTGCAACAGAGAAACAACAATCACTGCGTCAATGCCATCATGTAAGTGAACAGTGCCATATTGAATAAAGCATCTCTTCCTTTGAACGTGTTAGGATGTGTGTCTTTGTTTGAACGTGTGTCTTCGTTTGAACGTGTGCGTTAACCTCATATACAGTGTCATCCATGGCTCAGACTATTAACTGTTCGTCTCTGTGTTTTGTGTAGTTTCCAAACAGAGAGCGGTAGTTTCTACTGCAGCAAATTTGATGAGCCCTGGGTGATGAGGAAGGTCAGGCAGCTTAGGTAAGTGTCCCTCACTCATTCACCCTCATTTATTCATTCACACACAGTTTATGAAAAACTAAAATCCAAGTCTCTGTGCTCGTGTTTCACAGGAGGACAAAAAGAGCAGCATTGGCCTCCACCCCCTCCCTCCTGAAGCTCATCACCTCCACCGCCACCCCTCCCTCGACTGCCCCTCCCACCCACAGCTCCTCTCCCCCGTCACCTTCCTCCCCCACCTCCCTCCTGAAGCTCATCACCTCCAGCTCCGCTCCTCCACCATTGGAGAGAACCACCGGAACCACGCCCTCAACGCATTATACCGTCCAATAGAAATGCTTCTTATGCAGCGCCGGCCAATGAGCTTCAAGATGGCTGACCAGATACTTATAGAGAGGAAAACAATGAACTGCTAGAGTTGTTTTCAGTTAAGCTAGAGTAGTCCAGATATACAAGCATTCAACCTGAAAGAGGTTATTTATTAAATTATGATAATATTTTTCGACATTTAAATGTATTTAAAAAAATAGATAATATTCTATAGTCATATTTATTCATGAATTGTATTTATCAATGTTTGCACATTTTGTGACGATGTTGTATGGCTGGTTTTCGGTAAGGATTTGTCACTGGATCTTATCACTGGATTTGTTAAAGGTTCTAGCCATTTATTAATTAGCTATTTATTAGTGTGTTTGAATCTAAATAAAATATGTCCTATTCTGTAGCCTGACTCTCCATCTTCATTATTTCCTGATTGAACCCCAGCAACTTCGCTCTGATCCAACGGTTCTCAAATGGGGTTACGCAGCGCGTACCCCAGGGGTATTTTGGAAAACTGCAGGGGGTACTAAAACAAACAAAAAATACAAAGCAAACCAATTTGTGGTTGAAATGTAAATCTGAAAACACCAGAAAAGAGAATCCATGGAAAGGAAAGAACCTCTACCACTGTGAGAAAAGATTCCATCAACTCCAGTCCATTTGGCCTTTATATACACAATCTTTATGCCAGCTAATACAACATATGCAATACGTCAACAAATAATACAAATAATTAACAACATCATATCATATACAAGTTTTGTTCTGTGTACATAAGTCCATCTTTAATATAATACTCACTTTTTAAGAATCCCTTTGTCAGCCATTTTATCCGTACATCCATGCTGCCTACCAGAACAGGATGCATTTTACTCACCTCCAACCAATCACAATCAAAATAAATGCACCAATCACAGAGAAGGGGCGGGGTTTAAACAAACTAATGGCACAGGAAAAATGCTACAAGTTTCCTTCTAACTAGAACTTGTGCTATATCGGCACAATGTCACCAACTTAATGCTGTATTTAAATGTAACCACATAAACATGATCCTAATTCTTCAAATGCTTTGGAATTATGTTTTCCTCTGCGGAATGGGACTGTTTTACACAAGCATAATGAAGATGTCGGTATACTGTTGAATTACTTGTTGATAGGTTACAACACTTTAGCACCAGCACATATCCACAACTTTGCACAAAACAGAACGACAAGTCACTGAAAGGATATCAGTGTGATTCCATCTCTGTTGGTCCCTCGTTGTGCCATTCATCTCCTGGCACATGAGCAGAGAGATGGGGGAAACTTGGGTCACCATCTGGGTATCTCTAGTCTCTGTGGTCCCCTGAAGAGCTGAATGAAGCGGTGAGTGGGGACAAAGACTCTGAACCTCTGAGCTCCTCTCAGCTCCTCTGCTGGTCGTCCCATGAATAACTGCATCTTCAGCCAACGTTCATGACCAAAAACAAAAACAACAACATCCTGTCAATACGCTCACACTTCCCCGTTTGTAAAGTCTTCATGAGTTCAATGAGCTTGGCACCCCTCTTCGTTCAAATGAACCTCAGTGTTCTCATCAGACATGAGGGGAACGTCTGATGACGATTGGATCACAACGGCTCTGTGGGGGGCGGCGGAGCCATCAGCTACTTCCTGTTTACTTCCCAGTCAAGATCATGGAGCCGGCGTCCACTTCCTGTTAACTTCCTGGCTGGGTGGCAGCGGTGCGAGCAGCTAGGTTTTTATGTGCTTCCTGGTTTGGGCGGGAAGAGCCGGTGTCCGCTTCCTGTTTACTTCCTGGTGGGGCGGGGCCTCAGAGCATGGTGGTCTCAGTCTGTAGGATGGACTGGGCCCGGGTGTTGCGGGCCAGGGGGGCCGAGGGGTCCCCCCCGTTGCGGCTGGCCGACGTGGTGCGGAGGCGGGAGTCCCGCCCCGCGTAGCGCTTCAGAGACAGAGTCCGCCACTTCCTCTTCAGCTCGCTCTGGACCTGCACACACACACACACACACACACACACACACACACACACACACACACACACACACACACACACACACACAAAGATACACACACACACACACACACACACACACACACAAAGATACACACACACACACACACACACACACACACACACACACACACACACACACACACACACACACACAAAGATACACACACACACACACACACACACACACACACACACACAAAGATACACACACACACACACACACACACACACACACACACACACACACACAAAGATACACACACACATACACACACACACACACACACATACACACACACATACGTACGGACGCACACACATGCTTTCAGAAACACACACACACACACACACACACACACACACACACACACACACATGTATGGACGCACACACATACACACAGACACACACACTCACACACAGATACACAAACACACACACATGTGCATGCATGCAGGCACACACACGCACACACACACACACACATACACACACACACACACACACACACACACACACAAAGATACACACACATACAGACACACACACATACACACACACACATACGTACGGACACACACACATGCATTCAGAAACACACAGACACACACACACACACACACATGTATGCAGGCACACACGCACACACACACACACACACACACACACACACACACACACACACACACACACACACACACACACACACATGTATGCAGGCACACACACACACACACACACATGCATAGAGAAACACATCGACAAAGTGGATTCATATACACTTAGTCGTTCAACATTACCTGTAATTGTGTTGCTTTTTTTGAAGCTTTGATGAAACTGGTCTCAAAAGGCTGAATGAATTCCACCGGGAACATCAAAGCAGTGTGTGGGTTGTGAGCCGTATAGAACTCATATCTCATTCATTCCAACAATGGAAGGAAGCTCTGATGTGTTGGTCGAGCCTGAGAACAAACTGGAAGGTCGCCAGTTGGGTGCGTGAATGTGTGGATTTATGTCTCTATGTATGTATGTATGTATGTATGTATGTATGTATGTATGTATGTATGTGTGTGTGTGTGTGTGTGTGTGTGTGTGTGTGTGTGTGTGTGTGTGTGTGTGTGTGTGTGTGTGTGTGTGTGTGTGTGTGTGTGTGTGTGTGTGTGTGTGTGTGTGTGTGTGTGTGTGTGTGTGTGTGTGTGTGTGTGGGTGTGTCTGTGTGTTTGTGTACAGAAATACACAACATGTGGGCATATACACACTCATTGTGTGCATCTGTGCGTTTTTATGTGTCTTTTGTATGTGTGTATCCATATGGGTCCATGTGTACCTCATATATTATCTACGGTGTGTGCACGTGTGTGCGCGTGCGCAGGAGTGTCTGTGTACATGCTTGCTTGAGCGTGCATGCCAACTCGTGTGTGTGCGCATGCCTACTTGTGTGTGTGCGTACGTCTGCTCCTGTGTGTGTGGGTAGCTTACCTCACTGTTCAGGAAGCAGTACAGTATGGCGACCACCAAACCCTGAGAGGCGAACACAGAGAACGGTCTCCCCATTAATCACCACGCCGTAAATCCAAACATGCCAGCCTGATGTATTGGCATTGTGTGCTTCAAAGCCGTGTGTTTTGTGTGTGTGTCTGTGAGTGTTTTGTGCAAATGTATGTGTGTGCAACCTTACACACACATCTAGAAGCTAGGGTGCTTGAAGATAACCTATTGTGCGTCAAGCACCCAGCTACTAGATTATTCTGCCACTTGCTCACAGCTCTCTCGCAAAATCTCAAACCACACACACACACATACACACACACACACACAGACACACACCCACACACACACACTAAGGGTCAGCAGGGTCTCATAAGAAGCCCTTTGAAGCCCTTTGAGACTCTAAAGTGGTCAGCGTACTTAAAATAAGTCAATTTTATTTTGAACTTGTTCTATACTCGATGTGCTCTGGGATTGGTCACTGAACGATCCATTGGTTAAGTCCAGGAGGGTCTCCATGGAGACGGGATATCCGATCAAAAATCGTTTCGCCCCCAACCTTGCTCCTCTGACTAATCACACACACGACGTCTTCGTCGGATAACAGAGGTATCCCGCTGAACAGGTAAGTCAACACACCTGTGTACTTACCTGTTCAGCGGTTCTGGAGTTGCTACCCTGTTGACCGTGCTGTTTGTCTACGACGCTATCGAGGCTCGGCCTCACGTTCTTCCTGACCCCCGGGTCGCGGGTCACTTCCCCTCCGGCCTGCGTCTGACGTCACAGCACGTCAGACGTCACACCTCCGTGGTACGGAGGCCGCACGGAGAGCAGCGCGTGTGTGGGATGTAAATGAAGCACACCTGACCTTGTACA